>NC_139653.1:3768700-4139200 GCF_951799395.1 Argentina silus | reverse complement strand
TCTCTCCACTCCTAATATTTGGTTGGCGAGTTGATGTTAAGCCACTTTCACATCAGCTTACGGAGGGATGTAAATGCCTGCCAATATATAAGAAGTGAATGCACATGGAGAGTAAAACGGTCTGCAGGTGATGGAAAATTATTCCAAGTCAGGAGAACAAGTTTGCAAAATCACTTTCACATCGTTGCACCAGCTTTGCTTTATATAGAAACAGATCCCTCTACCTTTCGTTTTGTGTGAATGTATCGGGTCGCGATCCACACGCAACAGCTGGAAGGCGGGCAGCGGCATAGCGGACTCTGGTGTAGATTCAATCAGCCACGATTCTGTGAAACACAAAACAGAAGAGAGAGAAAAGTCTATATTTGTCCTGATAAGAAGACGCAATTTTTCGGTATTTAGCCTTAGATGGAGTTTACCACCCGCTTTGGGCTGCATTCCCAAACAACCCGACTCCGAGAAGACCGGACCCCGGCGTGACGAGGGCTGTTACCGGCCTCACACCGTCCACGGGCAGAGCCTTGGTCAGAAGGACTCAGGCCCCCGGCCAAAAGCGGTCTTCTATATGCCACTTTTCCCGCGCCTGCCGGATTGGCGAGGGATTCGGCGCTTTAGATTCAGAAAGCCCCCAGTCTGAATTGCTGTTAGTATCAGGAGTAGGCTCACTCTTTTTAGCTGGCTATATTCAGTGGAAGGGATTGCTGGAGGTAGAGTGACCACTTGACTTGTACTGGTAGGTGGGCCATTGTATTTCCTCCGCTGAGGGTACAGTGCTACTTTGGAGAAATCAGCAGGGCTGGTAGAGGTTTCGAGAGTATTTCGGCAGTGGCCACTGTCACTGGAGCCTCTCTGAAATGTATTCTAAGTTAGACAGGCTAGGGACAGCTAGAGCAAGACTTATTTTACTTATTTTACTTCAAGTACTATAATATCTTTCAGTATTTGGTTTTATTTCCTTTAACTCTTTGGTAATTTCTTTTACTCCAACCTATTTACTTTCACTTTTATTTCTTTGATTTATTTTATTTTATTTGACTCACTTTAGTATTACACTTCTGTTACATTTTGTCAAACTACTTTACACTTTTAGTGTTGCATTACAATACTCATATGTACATTTTCTTTTACTCTAATTACTATGATTACTTTGAAAAGATTTGATTCATTTTAATTTTGTTCATTTCGATAATTTCTTCAATTTCTTTTTTACCCCGTGGGTTTACTTTAATTACTTTGCATCTTCTATTTTGATTCGTTTTTCCTTAAATACTTCTTTTTACTTGGAGAACGAGAGACATCGGAGTCCCTCGGCTGAGGGGGAGGTGAAGACCAGAGTGAGTCTACATATCGGAGGAATGGGGGAATTTGTAGCCCTCGATATCTTAACTTACTGTACTATTTGTCATCTGTTTTTTTTACTTTTCTCCAGGATCACTTTTTTGATATCTTGTCCTTCTTTTTACTTGGACTTTTCTTTACTTGGATTTCGGGAGTCATCGGAGTCCCTCGGCTGAGGGTGCGGTGATAGACCGGAGTGAGTGAGTGGGAGAACTTTAACCTTCGGTGTATAGACTTACCGTAACTACATCTCTTTTTGTATTTTTTTTAATTATTTTTCCATTCAATCACTTCATTGATATCTTGTATTGCCATGCTGTGATGATTAATGCTTGAATAAAGAACAACTCTGCAAACCAAGGAAAAGTTTTATTAGATTTATACATAGTATAGTACTTACCACTTGGAATGATGTGTTATCCTCCTTGCTAAACATAAAGAGTTAGATTACACTGTGCATATTACATCAAATGATCTGATTGGTTATTCTAGCCACTTTGTTGAAATATCCCCTTTGGATGAACTGTCCTCATGTAGAAATCCAATTCCGGCAACCACACCAACTGGCACTCATATAAGAATAGAACCGTTGTTAACCATTGGGGCTTTCATATGCTGAGTTCTGATTTGTAGGTCACTTACAGTGCTTAGCATTAAGAGGTAGCAGGGGAAACTGTGGGAAGTAGACAGTTAACAGCAAGGTGAATCTATTCGACACCAGCCTAGGATTATCTTCTTGAATTATCTTCTAGCATCCTAGTCGGGAAAGACCCTTTAGACAGGAGATTTAAACCATTAGAAAGAGGGCTGGACCAGTACCCTGTATAGGGTAAATTCACCGGGAGACATTTTTGGTGCCCAACGTGGGGCAGTGCTGGAGCACGGATCGAGCATGAGGCTCGGAGCTGGGGAGTTGGTCGAGTGGGACGGTTGGACTCTCAGTACCGGAGTACTGGTCGAGTGTGACGGTTGGACTCCCAGTACTGGAGTACTGGTCGGGTGTGACGGTTCAACTCTCAGTGCTGGAGCGCTGTCCGAGTGAGGGCTTCTCAGTGTTGAAGCGCTGTCCGGTGCTGATCGAGTGTGAAGGCTTGACTCTCAGTGCTGGAGCGCTGTCCAGTGCTGACCAAGTGTGACAGTCAACTCTCAGTGCTGGAGCATTGATCCTAGCAAGCTACCTTGCCAGCCAAGGCACTGCATCAGGTAGCCTAGCAAAAACAGTCACGCATTTCACCATGTTAAAAGGTAGGAGTTTTTGGAAGTTTATGGAAAATGAAGATATCTTCCACTACAGTTTCTGAAATAAATATACACTCTTTTTGTTGGAAAAAAACACTTTCGAAAAAACTTCTCTTACTAGAAAGGTATGCTGTTACTAGCACAGAAATGCCTACGAAGGTCGTGTTAGCATAATCGCTAATCGTTGCTAGCTACCTTGCCAGCTAAGGTACTGCATCAGGTCGCCTAGCAACAGCCGTCAGTCATTTCACCATGTTAAATGATAGGAGTTTTTGAGTTACAAAAAGCTGAATATTTTAAAAAGTATAATGAGTTTGAAAAATATAAATGTAAGCAACTAGAGTCTGACCAAGCTCAAAAGCTGCAGGAGAAGTAGCATATCTGAAAAATCTGAAGAATAGAATGGTGAGGTATAGATAGAATGTGTCATAGGAACCCAAACCCATGTTTGAATATGAAAGTTAAAAAGTCTAAATGGTATCAAAACTTTGAATGGAAGTTAGTCAATTAGTCAGGCTACGCATTGTAAAGTTGAAATGAGCTTAAAATATGAAAAATGGATACATTTTTAAATGTCCCCATTCAGACCAAATGGCCATAGGAATGAATAGGATTTTAGACTAAATGGCATACAGCGCAAGAAGTATAAATGGTATGAAACAAAATGGATATCATGAATAGCTACGTCACTATTGACGGACATATTATTTGTGGTCTCATTGGCCAAAAGTAGGAAGACATCGTCGTTCTTTTGGCCAAGAAACCAATCAGAGTGACGGACCAAACAAAAATGTCACCACAAGATGGCAGCTTCTTCACTGGAAAATGAAGATATCTTCCACTACAGTTTCTGAAATAAATATACACTCTTTTTGTTGGAAAAAAACACTTTCTAAAAAACTTCTCTTACTAGCAAGGTATGCTGTTACTAGCATAGAAATGCCTACGAAGGTCGTGTTAGCATAATCGCTAATCGTTGCTAGCTACCTTGCCAGCTAAGGTACTGCATCAGGTCGCCAAGCAACAACAGTCACGCATTTCACCATGATAAATGATAGCAGTTTTTGAGTTACAAAAAGCTGAATATTTTAAAAAGTTACAATGGGTTTGAAAAATATAAATGTTAGCAACTCAAGTCTGACCAAGGTCAAAAGCTGCAGGAGGAGTAGCATACCTGAAAAATCTGAAGAATAGAGTGGGAAGGTATAGATAGAATGTATCATAGGAACCCAATGGTCCTCATGGAAACCCATGTTTGAATATGAAAGTTAAAAAGTCTAAATGGTATCAAAACTTTGAATGGAAGTTAGTCAATTAGTCAGGCTACACATTGTAAAGTTGAAATGAGGTGTCAAGCTTAAAATATGAAAAATGGATACATTTTTAAATGTCCCCATTCAGATCAAATGGCCCAAGGAATGAATAGGACTTCATACAAAATGGCGTACAGCGCAAGAAGAAACAAAATGGATGTCATGAATAGCTACGTCACTATTGACGGACATATTTTTTGTGGTCTCATTGGCCAAATGTAGAAAGACATAGTCGTTCTTTTGGCCAAAAACCAATCAGAATGACGGAGGGGCGGACCAAACAAAAATGTCACCACAAAATGGCAGCTTCTTCACTGGAAAATGAAGATATCTTCCACTACAGTTTCTGAAATGAATATACACACTTTTTGTTGGATAAAAACACTTTCTAAAAAAGTTTTCTTACTAGCAAGCTACGCTGTTACTAGCATAGAAATGCCTACGAAGTTGGTGTTAGCATAATCGCTAATCGTTGCTAGCTACCTTGCCAGCTAAGGCACGCCATCTGGTCGCCTAGCAACAACAGTCACACATTTCACCATGTTAAATGATAGGAGTTACTGAGTTACAAAAAGCTGAATATTTTAAAAAGTATAATGGGTTTGAAGAATATAATTGTAAGCAACTCAAGTCTGACCAAGCTCAAAAGCTGCAGGAGGAGTAGCATACCTGAAAAATCGGAAGACTAGAATGGTGAGGTATAGATAGATTGTATCATAGGAACCTAATGGTCCTCCTGGAAACCCATGTCTGCATATGAAAGTTAAAAAGTCTAAATGGTATCAAAACTTTGAATGGAAGTTAGTCAATTAGTCAGGCTACACATTGTAAAGTTGAAATGAGGTGTCAAGCTTAAAATATGAAAAATGGATACATTTTTAAATGTCCCCATTCAGACCAAATGGCCATAGGAATGAATAGGATTTTAGACAAAATGGCGTACAGCGCAAGAACTATAAATGGTATGAAACAAAATGGATGTCATGAATAGTTACGTCACTATTGACGGACATATTACTTGTGGTCTCATTGGCCAAATGTAGGTAGACATAGTCGTTCTTTTGGCCAAGAAACCAATCAGAGTGACGGAGGGGCGGACCAAACATAAATGTCACCACAAGATGGCAGCTTCTTCAAATGAAGATATCTTCCACTACAGTTTCTGAAATAAATATACACTCTTTTTGTTGGAAAAAAAAACACTTTCTAAAAAACGTCTCTCATGAGCAAGATACGCTGTTACTAGCATAGAAATGCCTATGAAGTTCGTGTTAGCATAATCGCTAATCATTGCAAGCTACCTTGGCAGCAAAGGCACTGCATCAGGTCGCCAAGCAACAACAGTCACGCATTTCACCATGATAAATGATAGCAGTTTTTGAGTTACAAAAGCTGAATATTTTTAAAAGTATAATGGGTTTGAAAAATATAAATGTTAGCAACTCAAGTCTGACCAAGCTCAAAAGCTGCAGGAGGAGTAGCATACCTGAAAAATCTGAAGAATAGAGTGGGAAGGTATAGATAGAATGTATCATAGCAACCCAATGGTCCTCATAGAAACCCATGTTTGTTTTTGAAACTTAAAAAGTCTAAATAATAACAAAACATTGAATGGAATTTATTCAGTTAGTTTGTCGACACATTGTAAAGTTTCATTGAGGTGTCAAGCTTAAAATATGAAAAAGTGCATCCATTTTTAAATGTCCCCATTCTGATCAAATGGCCATAGGAATGAATAGGATTTCAGACAAAATGGCACGCATTTCACCATGTTAAAAGGTAGACGTTTTTGAGTTTTTGGAAGTTTATGGAAAATTAAGATATCTGCCAGAGCAGTTTCTGAAATAAATATACACTTTTTTTGTTGAATATTTTAAAAAGTATGATGGGTTTGAAAATATAAATGTAAGCAACTCAAGTCTGACCAAGCTCAAAAGCTGCAGGAGGAACAGCATATCTGAAAAATTGGAAGAATAGAGTGGGGAGGTATAGATAGAATGTATCATAGGAACCCAATGGTCCTCATGGAAACCCATGTTTGAATATGAAACTTAAAAAGACTTAATAGTATCAAAACTTTGAATGGAAGTTAGTCAATTAGTCAGGTTACACATTGTAAAGTTGAAATGACGTGTCAAGCTTAAAATATGAAAAATGGATACATTTTTAAATGTCCCCATTCAGATCAAATGGCCATAGGAATGAATAGGATTTCAGACAAAATGGCGTACAGCGCAAGAAGTATAAATCTTATGAAACAATACGGATGTCATGAATAGCATACGTCACTTCCAATACAATTTCTGTAATAAATATACACTCTTTTTTTTTTTTAAAAACACATTCGAAAAAAGTTCTCTTCCTATCAAGCTACACTATTACTAGCATTGAAATGCCTACGAAGTTAGTGTTAGCATAATTACTCATCGTTGCTAGCTACCTCACCAGCTAAGGCTACTGCATCAGGTAGCCTAGCAACAACAGTCATGCATTTCAGAATCAGAATCAGAATCAGAATTATTTTATTTGGCCAAGTATATTTGCACAACAAATTGACTTGGTGAGGTTAGTGCATGGGGCATAGAAAACAACTGCAAATATTGACAAAAAATTATAAAATAGCAAAATATTAACAAAATAGAAATAAGAAATGTACAAATTTACAAAATAGAACAATAAAACAATGCATTTTGTAGGCTGTGCGAGCTAAGTGGCAATGAAGCAAGAGGCTGTGAAATGGGTATGGGGCATGTACACTATGAATTAGAATAATTGTAAATAGTTATAAATTACACTGTCAGTGCATTGTGTGTGTGTGTGTGTGTGTGTGTGTGTGTGTGTGTGTGTGTGACTGGGTGGGGGTGGGTGGGGGTGGAAGTCCCAGAGTCAGTGAGAGGCAGGGAGCTTGTTTGTGAGCCCCACTGCCATGGGCAAGAAACTGTTCAGGTGGTGCGAGGACCACAGACTGCGCGAGGACCTTTTGCCGGATGGAAATCTATGAAGAGGTGGGGACCAGGATGGGAAGGATCAGCTATGATCTTTCCTGCTTTCTTACTGGTCCTGGAGTGGAACAGGTCCAGGAGAGATGGCAGGTAGCAGCCTTCTTGGCTGACCAAATAGTCCGCTGCAGTCTGCCTTTGTCCTTGGCAATGGAGGCAGTGAACCAGATGGTGATTGATTGGGTGAGGATGGACTCAATGATGACAGTGTAGAACTCGACCATCACTTTCTGTGGCATGTTGAATTTCTTCAGCTGCCAAAGGAAGAACATCCTCTGCTGGGCCTTCATGATGGTGGAGGTGGTCCTGAGGTCCTGTGAAATTATTGTCCCCAGGAAACTGACTCCACAGTATTAACTGGGAAGTCACACATGAGGGGGGTGTTTGGGGCTGGGATTCTCCTGAAGTTTACTACCATCTCTACAGTTTTTAGGGCGTTCAGCTCCAAGTTGTTCTGGCTGCACCAGGAAGCTAGGCTGTCAACTTCCTCACTGTAGGCAGACTCATCCCCATTGGAGATTAATCCAATGAGGGTTGTGTCATCGGCGAAATTCAGGAGTTTGGCAGAAGGGTGGCTAGAGATGCAGCTGTCGGTGTAGAGGGAGAAGAGTAGAGGAGAGAGCAAACAGCCTTGTGGGTTTCCAGTGCTGATGGTCCGGGGGTCAGAGACAAGCTAGCCCAGCCGCACGTGCTGCTTCCTGTCTGTCAGGAAGTCAGTGATCCACCTGCAGGTGGGCTCAGGCACACTCAGCTGGGATAGCTTGTCCTGGAGGAGAGCTGGGGTGATGGTGTTGAATGCAGAGCTGAAGTCCACAACCAGGACCCTGGCATAGGTGCCGGGGGAGTCTAGGTGCTGGAGGATGAATTGGAGTCCCATGTTGACTGCGTCATCTACAGAGCTGTTGGCTCTGTCGGCGAACTGCAGTGGGTCGAGGAGGGGGTTGCTGATGGCCTTGAGGTGGGTGAGCACGAGGCGCTCAAAGGTCTTCATTACCATAGAGGTCATGGCGACTGGTTTGTAATCATTAAGGTCTGTGATCCTCTGCTTTTTGGGACGTGGGATGATGGCGGATGTTTTGAAGCAGGCAGGTACTATGCATTCGACCAGTGAGGTGTTAAAGATGTCCGTAGACACTGGAGACAGCTGGGCTGCACAGTGCTTCAGTGTGGCGGGGGAGACAGCGTCTGGTCCAGCTGCCTTGCGGGGGTTCTGCCTCTTTAGCAGTTTGTTGACGTCTTTCTCCTGGATGGAGAGAGGTGTGATGGGGAGGGGTCTGTCTGGCTCCATTGTGTAGGGGGGGGGGGGGGGGGGGGTAGTGTCTCTGTCCAGGCAGGGAAGAAGAGGTGTGATAGCTGTGGAGGGGGTTGGTTGTGTGGGTCAGAGTCAGGACTGTTCCATTGTCGAATCTACAGTAGAAGTCATTAAGGTCGTTTGCAAGTCAGAGGTCATCCATAGAGTGGGGGGATTCAGTTTTGCAGCCTATGATCTCCCTAGAAGGCCTTTCCAGACTGACGAGGAGTCATTGGCTGCAAATTGTTCTTTCTTTGAGTACTGTCGTCTGGCCTCCTTAATCTCCTTGCCAAATGTGTACTTAGCCAGTCTAAACCTTTCCTTGTCTCCACTCCTGAAAGCCCTCTCCTTCTCCAAATGAAGCTGTTTGAGTCTTGCTGTGAAGCAGGGCTTGTCATTGTTGTAACTCACCCTGGTGCGTGTTGCAATACATATGTCCTCACAGAAGCTGATGTATGACATCACAGACTCTGTGTATTTGTCCAAGCTGTTGGAAGCAGTCTTAAAAATGTCCCAGTCTGTGGTATTTAGGCAGTCACGCAGCTCCTCTACTGCTTCTCTGCTTCTCCAATTCTTGGATCTCCTGTATGCCGGGATCAGATGAATAAGAGTGTGGTCAGATAGTCACAGAGCCGCGCGGGGAACTGCATGATAACCTCTGCTGATGGTGCTGTAACAATGATCAAAAATCTTCTCCTCCCTGGTCGGGCATTTGATTTACTGTATATATTTAGGGAGTTTGTGAGTTAAGTTGCCCTTGTTAAAGTCCCCAAGGACAATAACTGGGGAATACGTATTCTCTCTCCACTCCTAATATTTGGTTGGCGAGTTGATGTTGAGCCACTTTCACATCAGCTTACGGAGGGATGTAAATGCCTGCCAATATATAAGAAGTGAATGCACATGGAGAGTAAAACGGTCTGCAGGTGATGGAAAATTATTCCAAGTCAGGAGAACAAGTTTGCAAAATCACTTTCACATCGTTGCACCAGCTTTGCTTTATATAGAAACAGATCCCTCTACCTTTCGTTTTGTGTGAATGTATCGGGTCGCGATCCACACGCAACAGCTGGAAGGCGGGCAGCGGCATAGCGGACTCTGGTGTAGATTCAATCAGCCACGATTCTGTGAAACACAAAACAGAAGAGAGAGAAAAGTCTATATTTGTCCTGATAAGAAGACGCAATTTTTCGGTATTTAGCCTTAGATGGAGTTTACCACCCGCTTTGGGCTGCATTCCCAAACAACCCGACTCCGAGAAGACCGGACCCCGGCGTGACGAGGGCTGTTACCGGCCTCACACCGTCCACGGGCAGAGCCTTGGTCAGAAGGACTCAGGCCCCCGGCCAAAAGCGGTCTTCTATATGCCACTTTTCCCGCGCCTGCCGGATTGGCGAGGGATTCGGCGCTTTAGATTCAGAAAGCCCCCAGTCTGAATTGCTGTTAGTATCAGGAGTAGGCTCACTCTTTTTAGCTGGCTATATTCAGTGGAAGGGATTGCTGGAGGTAGAGTGACCACTTGACTTGTACTGGTAGGTGGGCCATTGTATTTCCTCCGCTGAGGGTACAGTGCTACTTTGGAGAAATCAGCAGGGCTGGTAGAGGTTTCGAGAGTATTTCGGCAGTGGCCACTGTCACTGGAGCCTCTCTGAAATGTATTCTAAGTTAGACAGGCTAGGGACAGCTAGAGCAAGACTTATTTTACTTATTTTACTTCAAGTACTATAATATCTTTCAGTATTTGGTTTTATTTCCTTTAACTCTTTGGTAATTTCTTTTACTCCAACCTATTTACTTTCACTTTTATTTCTTTGATTTATTTTATTTTATTTGACTCACTTTAGTATTACACTTCTGTTACATTTTGTCAAACTACTTTACACTTTTAGTGTTGCATTACAATACTCATATGTACATTTTCTTTTACTCTAATTACTATGATTACTTTGAAAAGATTTGATTCATTTTAATTTTGTTCATTTCGATAATTTCTTCAATTTCTTTTTTACCCCGTGGGTTTACTTTAATTACTTTGCATCTTCTATTTTGATTCGTTTTTCCTTAAATACTTCTTTTTACTTGGAGAACGAGAGACATCGGAGTCCCTCGGCTGAGGGGGAGGTGAAGACCAGAGTGAGTCTACATATCGGAGGAATGGGGGAATTTGTAGCCCTCGATATCTTAACTTACTGTACTATTTGTCATCTGTTTTTTTTTACTTTTCTCCAGGATCACTTTTTTGATATCTTGTCCTTCTTTTTACTTGGACTTTTCTTTACTTGGATTTCGGGAGTCATCGGAGTCCCTCGGCTGAGGGTGCGGTGATAGACCGGAGTGAGTGAGTGGGAGAACTTTAACCTTCGGTGTATAGACTTACCGTAACTACATCTCTTTTTGTATTTTTTGTATTATTTTTCCATTCAATCACTTCATTGATATCTTGTATTGCCATGCTGTGATGATTAATGCTTGAATAAAGAACAACTCTGCAAACCAAGGAAAAGTTTTATTAGATTTATACATAGTATAGTACTTACCACTTGGAATGATGTGTTATCCTCCTTGCTAAACATAAAGAGTTAGATTACACTGTGCATATTACATCAAATGATCTGATTGGTTATTCTAGCCACTTTGTTGAAATATCCCCTTTGGATGAACTGTCCTCATGTAGAAATCCAATTCCTGCAACCACACCAACTGGCACTCATATAAGAATAGAACCGTTGTTAACCATTGGGGCTTTCATATGCTGAGTTCTGATTTGTAGGTCACTTACAGTGCTTAGCATTAAGAGGTAGCAGGGGAAACTGTGGGAAGTAGACAGTTAACAGCAAGGTGAATCTATTCGACACCAGCCTAGGATTATCTTCTTGAATTATCTTCTAGCATCCTAGTCGGGAAAGACCCTTTAGACAGGAGATTTAAACCATTAGAAAGAGGGCTGGACCAGTACCCTGTATAGGGTAAATTCACCGGGAGACATTTTTGGTGCCCAACGTGGGGCAGTGCTGGAGCACGGATCGAGCATGAGGCTCGGAGCTGGGGAGTTGGTCGAGTGGGACGGTTGGACTCTCAGTACCGGAGTACTGGTCGAGTGTGACGGTTGGACTCCCAGTACTGGAGTACTGGTCGGGTGTGACGGTTCAACTCTCAGTGCTGGAGCGCTGTCCGAGTGAGGGCTTCTCAGTGTTGAAGCGCTGTCCGGTGCTGATCGAGTGTGAAGGCTTGACTCTCAGTGCTGGAGCGCTGTCCAGTGCTGACCAAGTGTGACAGTCAACTCTCAGTGCTGGAGCATTGATCCTAGCAAGCTACCTTGCCAGCCAAGGCACTGCATCAGGTAGCCTAGCAACAACAGTCACGCATTTCACCATGATAAATGATAGCAGTTTTTGAGTTACAAAAAGCTGAATATTTTAAAAAGTTACAATGGGTTTGAAAAATATAAATGTTAGCAACTCAAGTCTGACCAAGCTCAAAAGCTGCAGGAGGAGTAGCATACCTGAAAAATCTGAAGAATAGAGTGGGAAGGTATAGATAGAATGATTCATAGCAACCCAATGATCCTCATAGAAATCCATGTTTGTTTTTGAAACTTAAAAAGTCTAAATAATATCAAAACATTGAATGGAATTTATTCATTTAGTTTGTCTACACATGGTAAAGTTTCATTGAGGTGTCAAGCTTCAAATATGAAAAAGTGCATCCATTTTAAAATGTCCCCATTCAGATCAAATGGCCATAGGAATGAATAGGATTTCAGACAAAATGGCACGCATTTCACCATGTTAAAAGGTAGACATTTTTGAGTTTTTGGAAGTTTATGGGAAATTAAGATATCTGCCAGAGCAGTTTCTGAAATAAATATACACTCTTTTTGTTGAATATTTTAAAAAGTATGATGGGTTTGAAAAATATAAATGTAAGCAACTCAAGTCTGACCAAGCTCAAAAGCTGCAGGAGGAGCAGCATATCTGAAAAATCGCAAGAATAGAGTGGGGAGGTATCGATAGAATGTATCATAGGAACCCAATAGTCCTCATGGAAACCCATGTTTGAATATGAAAGTTAAAAAGTCTAAATGGTATCAAAACTTTGAATGGAAGTTAGTCAATTAGTCAGGCTACACATTGTAAAGTTGAAATGAGGTGTCAAGCTTAAAATATGAAAAATGGATACATTTTTAAATGTCCCCATTCAGATCAAATGGCCCAAGGAATGAATAGGACTTCATACAAAATGGCGTACAGCGCAAGATGAAACAAAATGGATGTCATGAATAGCTACGTCACTATTGACGGACATATTTTTTGTGGTCTCATTGGCCAAATGTAGAAAGACATAGTCGTTCTTTTGGCCAAAAACCAATCAGAATGACGGAGGGGCGGACCAAACAAAAATGTCACCACAAGATGGCAGCTTCTTCACTGGAAAATGAAGATATCTTCCACTACAGTTTCTGAAATGAATATACACACTTTTTGTTGGATAAAAACACTTTCTAAAAAAGTTTTCTTACTAGCAAGCTACGCTGTTACTAGCATAGAAATGCCTACGAAGTTGGTGTTAGCATAATCGCTAATCGTTGCTAGCTACCTTGCCAGCTAAGGCACGCCATCTGGTCGCCTAGCAACAACAGTCACACATTTCACCATGTTAAATGATAGGAGTTACTGAGTTACAAAAAGCTGAATATTTTAAAAAGTATAATGGGTTTGAAGAATATAATTGTAAGCAACTCAAGTCTGACCAAGCTCAAAAGCTGCAGGAGGAGTAGCATACCTGAAAAATCGGAAGACTAGAATGGTGAGGTATAGATAGATTGTATCATAGGAACCTAATGGTCCTCCTGGAAACCCATGTCTGCATATGAAAGTTAAAAAGTCTAAATGGTATCAAAACTTTGAATGGAAGTTAGTCAATTAGTCAGGCTACACATTGTAAAGTTGAAATGAGGTGTCAAGATTAAAATATGAAAAATGGATAAATTTTTAAATGTCCCCATTCAGACCAAATGGCCATAGGAATGAATAGGATTTTAGACAAAATGGCGTACAGCGCAAGAACTATAAATGGTATGAAACAAAATGGATGTCATGAATAGTTACGTCACTATTGACGGACATATTACTTGTGGTCTCATTGGCCAAATGTAGGTAGACATAGTCGTTCTTTTGGCCAAGAAACCAATCAGAGTGACGGAGGGGCGGACCAAACATAAATGTCACCACAAGATGGCAGCTTCTTCAAATGAAGATATCTTCCACTACAGTTTCTGAAATAAATATACACTCTTTTTGTTGGAAAAAAAAACACTTTCTAAAAAACTTCTCTCATGAGCAAGATACGCTGTTACTAGCATAGAAATGCCTATGAAGTTCGTGTTAGCATAATCGCTAATCATTGCAAGCTACCTTGGCAGCAAAGGCACTGCATCAGGTCGCCAAGCAACAACAGTCACGCATTTCACCATGATAAATGATAGCAGTTTTTGAGTTACAAAAGCTGAATATTTTAAAAAGTATAATGGGTTTGAAAAATATAAATGTTAGCAACTCAAGTCTGACCAAGCTCAAAAGCTGCAGGAGGAGTAGCATACCTGAAAAATCTGAAGAATAGAGTGGGAAGGTATAGATAGAATGTATCATAGCAACCCAATGGTCCTCATAGAAACCCATGTTTGTTTTTGAAACTTAAAAAGTCTAAATAATAACAAAACATTGAATGGAATTTATTCAGTTAGTTTGTCGACACATTGTAAAGTTTCATTGAGGTGTCAAGCTTAAAATATGAAAAAGTGCATCCATTTTTAAATGTCCCCATTCTGATCAAATGGCCATAGGAATGAATAGGATTTCAGACAAAATGGCACGCATTTCACCATGTTAAAAGGTAGACGTTTTTGAGTTTTTGGAAGTTTATGGAAAATTAAGATATCTGCCAGAGCAGTTTCTGAAATAAATATACACTTTTTTTGTTGAATATTTTAAAAAGTATGATGGGTTTGAAAATATAAATGTAAGCAACTCAAGTCTGACCAAGCTCAAAAGCTGCTGGAGGAACAGCATATCTGAAAAATTGGAAGAATAGAGTGGGGAGGTATAGATAGAATGTATCATAGGAACCCAATGGTCCTCATGGAAACCCATGTTTGAATATGAAACTTAAAAAGACTTAATAGTATCAAAACTTTGAATGGAAGTTAGTCAATTAGTCAGGTTACACATTGTAAAGTTGAAATGACGTGTCAAGCTTAAAATATGAAAAATTGATACATTTTTAAATGTCCCTATTCAGATCAAATGGCCATAGGAATGAATAGGATTTCAGACAAAATGGCGTACAGCGCAAGAAGTATAAATCTTATGAAACAATACGGATGTCATGAATAGCATACGTCACTCCCAATACAATTTCTGTAATAAATATACACTCTTTACACTCAAAAGTTCTCTTCCTATCAAGCTACACTATTACTAGCATTGAAATGCCTACGAAGTTAGTGTTAGCATAATTACTCATCGTTGCTAGCTACCTCACCAGCTAAGGCTGCTGCATCAGGTAGCCTAGCAACAACAGTCATGCATTTCAGAATCAGAATCAGAATCAGAATTATTTTATTTGGCCAAGTATATTTGCACAACAAATTGACTTGGTGAGGTTAGTGCATGGGGCATAGAAAACAACTGCAAATATTGACAAAAAATTATAAAATAGCAAAATATTAACAAAATAGAAATAAGAAATGTACAAATTTACAAAATAGAACAATAAAACAATGCATTTTGTAGGCTGTGCGAGCTAAGTGGCAATGAGGCAAGAGGCTGTGAAATGGGTATGGGGCATGTACACTATGAATTAGAATAATTGTAAATAGTTATAAATTACACTGTCAGTGCATTGTGTGTGTGTGTGTGTGTGTGTGTGTGTGTGTGTGTGTGTGTGACTGGGTGGGGGTGGGTGGGGGTGGAAGTCCCAGAGTCAGTGAGAGGCAGGGAGCTTGTTTGTGAGCCCCACTGCCATGGGCAAGAAACTGTTCAGGTGGTGCGAGGACCACAGACTGCGCGAGGACCTTTTGCCGGATGGAAATCTATGAAGAGGTGGGGACCAGGATGGGAAGGATCAGCTATGATCTTTCCTGCTTTCTTACTGGTCCTGGAGTGGAACAGGTCCAGGAGAGATGGCAGGTAGCAGCCTTCTTGGCTGACCAAATAGTCCGCTGCAGTCTGCCTTTGTCCTTGGCAATGGAGGCAGTGAACCAGATGGTGATTGATTGGGTGAGGATGGACTCAATGATGACCGTGTAGAACTCGACCATCACTTTCTGTGGCATGTTGAATTTCTTCAGCTGCCAAAGGAAGAACATCCTCTGCTGGGCCTTCATGATGGTGGAGGTGGTCCTGAGGTCCTGTGAAATGATTGTCCCCAGGAAACTGACTCCACAGTATTAACTGGGAAGTCACACATGAGGGGGGTGTTTGGGGCTGGGATTCTCCTGAAGTTTACTACCATCTCTACAGTTTTTAGGGCGTTCAGCTCCAAGTTGTTCTGGCTGCACCAGGAAGCTAGGCTGTCAACTTCGTAACTGTAGGCAGACTCATCCCCATTGGAGATTAATCCAATGAGGGTTGTGTCATCGGCGAAATTCAGGAGTTTGGCAGAAGGGTGGCTAGAGATGCAGCTGTCGGTGTAGAGGGAGAAGAGTAGAGGAGAGAGCAAACAGCCTTGTGGGTTTCCAGTGCTGATGGTCCGGGGGTCAGAGACAAGCTAGCCCAGCCGCACGTGCTGCTTCCTGTCTGTCAGGAAGTCAGTGATCCACCTGCAGGTGGGCTCAGGCACACTCAGCTGGGATAGCTTGTCCTGGAGGAGAGCTGGGGTGATGGTGTTGAATGCAGAGCTGAAGTCCACAACCAGGACCCTGGCATAGGTGCCGGGGGAGTCTAGGTGCTGGAGGATGAATTGGAGTCCCATGTTGACTGCGTCATCTACAGAGCTGTTGGCTCTGTCGGCGAACTGCAGTGGGTCGAGGAGGGGGTTGCTGATGGCCTTGAGGTGGGTGAGCACGAGGCGCTCAAAGGTCTTCATTACCATAGAGGTCATGGCGACTGGTTTGTAATCATTAAGGTCTGTGATCCTCTGCTTTTTGGGACGTGGGATGATGGCGGATGTTTTGAAGCAGGCAGGTACTATGCATTCGACCAGTGAGGTGTTAAAGATGTCCCTAGACACTGGAGACAGCTGGGCTGCACAGTGCTTCAGTGTGGCGGGGGAGACAGCGTCTGGTCCAGCTGCCTTGCGGGGGTTCTGCCTCTTTAGCAGTTTGTTGACGTCTTTCTCCTGGATGGAGAGAGGTGTGATGGGGAGGGGTCTGTCTGGCTCCATTGTGTAGGGGGGGGGGGGGGGGGGGGTAGTGTCTCTGTCCAGGCAGGGAAGAAGAGGTGTGATAGCTGTGGAGGGGGTTGGTTGTGTGGGTCAGAGTCAGGACTGTTCCATTGTCGAATCTACAGTAGAAGTCATTAAGGTCGTTTGCAAGTCAGAGGTCATCCATAGAGTGGGGGGATTCAGTTTTGCAGCCTATGATCTCCCTAGAAGGCCTTTCCAGACTGACGAGGAGTCATTGGCTGCAAATTGTTCTTTCTTTGAGTACTGTCGTCTGGCCTCCTTAATCTCCTTGCCAAATGTGTACTTAGCCAGTCTAAACCTTTCCTTGTCTCCACTCCTGAAAGCCCTCTCCTTCTCCAAATGAAGCTGTTTGAGTCTTGCTGTGAAGCAGGGCTTGTCATTGTTGTAACTCACCCTGGTGCGTGTTGCAATACATATGTCCTCACAGAAGCTGATGTATGACATCACAGACTCTGTGTATTTGTCCAAGCTGTTGGAAGCAGTCTTAAAAATGTCCCAGTCTGTGGTATTTAGGCAGTCACGCAGCTCCTCTACTGCTTCTCTGCTTCTCCAATTCTTGGATCTCCTGTATGCCGGGATCAGATGAATAAGAGTGTGGTCAGATAGTCACAGAGCCGCGCGGGGAACTGCATGATAACCTCTGCTGATGGTGCTGTAACAATGATCAAAAATCTTCTCCTCCCTGGTCGGGCATTTGATTTACTGTATATATTTAGGGAGTTTGTGAGTTAAGTTGCCCTTGTTAAAGTCCCCAAGGACAATAACTGGGGAATACGTATTCTCTCTCCACTCCTAATATTTGGTTGGCGAGTTGATGTTGAGCCACTTTCACATCAGCTTACGGAGGGATGTAAATGCCTGCCAATATATAAGAAGTGAATGCACATGGAGAGTAAAACGGTCTGCAGGTGATGGAAAATTATTCCAAGTCAGGAGAACAAGTTTGCAAAATCACTTTCACATCGTTGCACCAGCTTTGCTTTATATAGAAACAGATCCCTCTACCTTTCGTTTTGTGTGAATGTATCGGGTCGCGATCCACACGCAACAGCTGGAAGGCGGGCAGCGGCATAGCGGACTCTGGTGTAGATTCAATCAGCCACGATTCTGTGAAACACAAAACAGAAGAGAGAGAAAAGTCTATATTTGTCCTGATAAGAAGACGCAATTTTTCGGTATTTAGCCTTAGATGGAGTTTACCACCCGCTTTGGGCTGCATTCCCAAACAACCCGACTCCGAGAAGACCGGACCCCGGCGTGACGAGGGCTGTTACCGGCCTCACACCGTCCACGGGCAGAGCCTTGGTCAGAAGGACTCAGGCCCCCGGCCAAAAGCGGTCTTCTATATGCCACTTTTCCCGCGCCTGCCGGATTGGCGAGGGATTCGGCGCTTTAGATTCAGAAAGCCCCCAGTCTGAATTGCTGTTAGTATCAGGAGTAGGCTCACTCTTTTTAGCTGGCTATATTCAGTGGAAGGGATTGCTGGAGGTAGAGTGACCACTTGACTTGTACTGGTAGGTGGGCCATTGTATTTCCTCCGCTGAGGGTACAGTGCTACTTTGGAGAAATCAGCAGGGCTGGTAGAGGTTTCGAGAGTATTTCGGCAGTGGCCACTGTCACTGGAGCCTCTCTGAAATGTATTCTAAGTTAGACAGGCTAGGGACAGCTAGAGCAAGACTTATTTTACTTATTTTACTTCAAGTACTATAATATCTTTCAGTATTTGGTTTTATTTCCTTTAACTCTTTGGTAATTTCTTTTACTCCAACCTATTTACTTTCACTTTTATTTCTTTGATTTATTTTATTTTATTTGACTCACTTTAGTATTACACTTCTGTTACATTTTGTCAAACTACTTTACACTTTTAGTGTTGCATTACAATACTCATATGTACATTTTCTTTTACTCTAATTACTATGATTACTTTGAAAAGATTTGATTCATTTTAATTTTGTTCATTTCGATAATTTCTTCAATTTCTTTTTTACCCCGTGGGTTTACTTTAATTACTTTGCATCTTCTATTTTGATTCGTTTTTCCTTAAATACTTCTTTTTACTTGGAGAACGAGAGACATCGGAGTCCCTCGGCTGAGGGGGAGGTGAAGACCAGAGTGAGTCTACATATCGGAGGAATGGGGGAATTTGTAGCCCTCGATATCTTAACTTACTGTACTATTTGTCATCTGTTTTTTTTTACTTTTCTCCAGGATCACTTTTTTGATATCTTGTCCTTCTTTTTACTTGGACTTTTCTTTACTTGGATTTCGGGAGTCATCGGAGTCCCTCGGCTGAGGGTGCGGTGATAGACCGGAGTGAGTGAGTGGGAGAACTTTAACCTTCGGTGTATAGACTTACCGTAACTACATCTCTTTTTGTATTTTTTGTATTATTTTTCCATTCAATCACTTCATTGATATCTTGTATTGCCATGCTGTGATGATTAATGCTTGAATAAAGAACAACTCTGCAAACCAAGGAAAAGTTTTATTAGATTTATACATAGTATAGTACTTACCACTTGGAATGATGTGTTATCCTCCTTGCTAAACATAAAGAGTTAGATTACACTGTGCATATTACATCAAATGATCTGATTGGTTATTCTAGCCACTTTGTTGAAATATCCCCTTTGGATGAACTGTCCTCATGTAGAAATCCAATTCCTGCAACCACACCAACTGGCACTCATATAAGAATAGAACCGTTGTTAACCATTGGGGCTTTCATATGCTGAGTTCTGATTTGTAGGTCACTTACAGTGCTTAGCATTAAGAGGTAGCAGGGGAAACTGTGGGAAGTAGACAGTTAACAGCAAGGTGAATCTATTCGACACCAGCCTAGGATTATCTTCTTGAATTATCTTCTAGCATCCTAGTCGGGAAAGACCCTTTAGACAGGAGATTTAAACCATTAGAAAGAGGGCTGGACCAGTACCCTGTATAGGGTAAATTCACCGGGAGACATTTTTGGTGCCCAACGTGGGGCAGTGCTGGAGCACGGATCGAGCATGAGGCTCGGAGCTGGGGAGTTGGTCGAGTGGGACGGTTGGACTCTCAGTACCGGAGTACTGGTCGAGTGTGACGGTTGGACTCCCAGTACTGGAGTACTGGTCGGGTGTGACGGTTCAACTCTCAGTGCTGGAGCGCTGTCCGAGTGAGGGCTTCTCAGTGTTGAAGCGCTGTCCGGTGCTGATCGAGTGTGAAGGCTTGACTCTCAGTGCTGGAGCGCTGTCCAGTGCTGACCAAGTGTGACAGTCAACTCTCAGTGCTGGAGCATTGATCCTAGCAAGCTACCTTGCCAGCCAAGGCACTGCATCAGGTAGCCTAGCAAAAACAGTCACGCATTTCACCATGTTAAAAGGTAGGAGTTTTTGGAAGTTTATGGAAAATGAAGATATCTTCCACTACAGTTTCTGAAATAAATATACACTCTTTTTGTTGGAAAAAAACACTTTCGAAAAAACTTCTCTTACTAGAAAGGTATGCTGTTACTAGCACAGAAATGCCTACGAAGGTCGTGTTAGCATAATCGCTAATCGTTGCTAGCTACCTTGCCAGCTAAGGTACTGCATCAGGTCGCCTAGCAACAGCCGTCAGTCATTTCACCATGTTAAATGATAGGAGTTTTTGAGTTACAAAAAGCTGAATATTTTAAAAAGTATAATGAGTTTGAAAAATATAAATGTAAGCAACTAGAGTCTGACCAAGCTCAAAAGCTGCAGGAGAAGTAGCATATCTGAAAAATCTGAAGAATAGAATGGTGAGGTATAGATAGAATGTGTCATAGGAACCCAAACCCATGTTTGAATATGAAAGTTAAAAAGTCTAAATGGTATCAAAACTTTGAATGGAAGTTAGTCAATTAGTCAGGCTACGCATTGTAAAGTTGAAATGAGCTTAAAATATGAAAAATGGATACATTTTTAAATGTCCCCATTCAGACCAAATGGCCATAGGAATGAATAGGATTTTAGACTAAATGGCATACAGCGCAAGAAGTATAAATGGTATGAAACAAAATGGATATCATGAATAGCTACGTCACTATTGACGGACATATTATTTGTGGTCTCATTGGCCAAAAGTAGGAAGACATAGTCGTTCTTTTGGCCAAGAAACCAATCAGAGTGACCGGACCAAACAAAAATGTCACCACAAGATGGCAGCTTCTTCACTGGAAAATGAAGATATCTTCCACTACAGTTTCTGAAATAAATATACACTCTTTTTGTTGGAAAAAAACACTTTCTAAAAAACTTCTCTTACTAGCAAGGTATGCTGTTACTAGCATAGAAATGCCTACGAAGGTCGTGTTAGCATAATCGCTAATCGTTGCTAGCTACCTTGCCAGCTAAGGTACTGCATCAGGTCGCCAAGCAACAACAGTCACGCATTTCACCATGATAAATGATAGCAGTTTTTGAGTTACAAAAAGCTGAATATTTTAAAAAGTTACAATGGGTTTGAAAAATATAAATGTTAGCAACTCAAGTCTGACCAAGCTCAAAAGCTGCAGGAGGAGTAGCATACCTGAAAAATCTGAAGAATAGAGTGGGAAGGTATAGATAGAATGATTCATAGCAACCCAATGATCCTCATAGAAACCCATGTTTGTTTTTGAAACTTAAAAAGTCTAAATAATATCAAAACATTGAATGGAATTTATTCATTTAGTTTGTCTACACATGGTAAAGTTTCATTGAGGTGTCAAGCTTCAAATATGAAAAAGTGCATCCATTTTAAAATGTCCCCATTCAGATCAAATGGCCATAGGAATGAATAGGATTTCAGACAAAATGGCACGCATTTCACCATGTTAAAAGGTAGACGTTTTTGAGTTTTTGGAAGTTTATGGAAAATTAAGATATCTGCCAGAGCAGTTTCTGAAATAAATATACACTTTTTTTGTTGAATATTTTAAAAAGTATGATGGGTTTGAAAATATAAATGTAAGCAACTCAAGTCTGACCAAGCTCAAAAGCTGCTGGAGGAACAGCATATCTGAAAAATTGGAAGAATAGAGTGGGGAGGTATAGATAGAATGTATCATAGGAACCCAATGGTCCTCATGGAAACCCATGTTTGAATATGAAACTTAAAAAGACTTAATAGTATCAAAACTTTGAATGGAAGTTAGTCAATTAGTCAGGTTACACATTGTAAAGTTGAAATGACGTGTCAAGCTTAAAATATGAAAAATTGATACATTTTTAAATGTCCCTATTCAGATCAAATGGCCATAGGAATGAATAGGATTTCAGACAAAATGGCGTACAGCGCAAGAAGTATAAATCTTATGAAACAATACGGATGTCATGAATAGCATACGTCACTCCCAATACAATTTCTGTAATAAATATACACTCTTTACACTCAAAAGTTCTCTTCCTATCAAGCTACACTATTACTAGCATTGAAATGCCTACGAAGTTAGTGTTAGCATAATTACTCATCGTTGCTAGCTACCTCACCAGCTAAGGCTGCTGCATCAGGTAGCCTAGCAACAACAGTCATGCATTTCAGAATCAGAATCAGAATCAGAATTATTTTATTTGGCCAAGTATATTTGCACAACAAATTGACTTGGTGAGGTTAGTGCATGGGGCATAGAAAACAACTGCAAATATTGACAAAAAATTATAAAATAGCAAAATATTAACAAAATAGAAATAAGAAATGTACAAATTTACAAAATAGAACAATAAAACAATGCATTTTGTAGGCTGTGCGAGCTAAGTGGCAATGAGGCAAGAGGCTGTGAAATGGGTATGGGGCATGTACACTATGAATTAGAATAATTGTAAATAGTTATAAATTACACTGTCAGTGCATTGTGTGTGTGTGTGTGTGTGTGTGTGTGTGTGTGTGTGTGTGTGTGTGTGTGTGACTGGGTGGGGGTGGGTGGGGGTGGAAGTCCCAGAGTCAGTGAGAGGCAGGGAGCTTGTTTGTGAGCCCCACTGCCATGGGCAAGAAACTGTTCAGGTGGTGCGAGGACCACAGACTGCGCGAGGACCTTTTGCCGGATGGAAATCTATGAAGAGGTGGGGACCAGGATGGGAAGGATCAGCTATGATCTTTCCTGCTTTCTTACTGGTCCTGGAGTGGAACAGGTCCAGGAGAGATGGCAGGTAGCAGCCTTCTTGGCTGACCAAATAGTCCGCTGCAGTCTGCCTTTGTCCTTGGCAATGGAGGCAGTGAACCAGATGGTGATTGATTGGGTGAGGATGGACTCAATGATGACAGTGTAGAACTCGACCATCACTTTCTGTGGCATGTTGAATTTCTTCAGCTGCCAAAGGAAGAACATCCTCTGCTGGGCCTTCATGATGGTGGAGGTGGTCCTGAGGTCCTGTGAAATGATTGTCCCCAGGAAACTGACTCCACAGTATTAACTGGGAAGTCACACATGAGGGGGGTGTTTGGGGCTGGGATTCTCCTGAAGTTTACTACCATCTCTACAGTTTTTAGGGCGTTCAGCTCCAAGTTGTTCTGGCTGCACCAGGAAGCTAGGCTGTCAACTTCGTAACTGTAGGCAGACTCATCCCCATTGGAGATTAATCCAATGAGGGTTGTGTCATCGGCGAAATTCAGGAGTTTGGCAGAAGGGTGGCTAGAGATGCAGCTGTCGGTGTAGAGGGAGAAGAGTAGAGGAGAGAGCAAACAGCCTTGTGGGTTTCCAGTGCTGATGGTCCGGGGGTCAGAGACAAGCTAGCCCAGCCGCACGTGCTGCTTCCTGTCTGTCAGGAAGTCAGTGATCCACCTGCAGGTGGGCTCAGGCACACTCAGCTGGGATAGCTTGTCCTGGAGGAGAGCTGGGGTGATGGTGTTGAATGCAGAGCTGAAGTCCACAACCAGGACCCTGGCATAGGTGCCGGGGGAGTCTAGGTGCTGGAGGATGAATTGGAGTCCCATGTTGACTGCGTCATCTACAGAGCTGTTGGCTCTGTCGGCGAACTGCAGTGGGTCGAGGAGGGGGTTGCTGATGGCCTTGAGGTGGGTGAGCACGAGGCGCTCAAAGGTCTTCATTACCATAGAGGTCATGGCGACTGGTTTGTAATCATTAAGGTCTGTGATCCTCTGCTTTTTGGGACGTGGGATGATGGCGGATGTTTTGAAGCAGGCAGGTACTATGCATTCGACCAGTGAGGTGTTAAAGATGTCCGTAGACACTGGAGACAGCTGGGCTGCACAGTGCTTCAGTGTGGCGGGGGAGACAGCGTCTGGTCCAGCTGCCTTGCGGGGGTTCTGCCTCTTTAGCAGTTTGTTGACGTCTTTCTCCTGGATGGAGAGAGGTGTGATGGGGAGGGGTCTGTCTGGCTCCATTGTGTAGGGGGGGGGGGGGGGGTAGTGTCTCTGTCCAGGCAGGGAAGAAGAGGTGTGATAGCTGTGGAGGGGGTTGGTTGTGTGGGTCAGAGTCAGGACTGTTCCATTGTCGAATCTACAGTAGAAGTCATTAAGGTCGTTTGCAAGTCAGAGGTCATCCATAGAGTGGGGGGATTCAGTTTTGCAGCCTATGATCTCCCTAGAAGGCCTTTCCAGACTGACGAGGAGTCATTGGCTGCAAATTGTTCTTTCTTTGAGTACTGTCGTCTGGCCTCCTTAATCTCCTTGCCAAATGTGTACTTAGCCAGTCTAAACCTTTCCTTGTCTCCACTCCTGAAAGCCCTCTCCTTCTCCAAATGAAGCTGTTTGAGTCTTGCTGTGAAGCAGGGCTTGTCATTGTTGTAACTCACCCTGGTGCGTGTTGCAATACACATGTCCTCACAGAAGCTGATGTATGACATCACAGACTCTGTGTATTTGTCCAAGCTGTTGGAAGCAGTCTTAAAAATGTCCCAGTCTGTGGTATTTAGGCAGTCACGCAGCTCCTCTACTGCTTCTCTGCTTCTCCAATTCTTGGATCTCCTGTATGCCGGGATCAGATGAATAAGAGTGTGGTCAGATAGTCACAGAGCCGCGCGGGGAACTGCATGATAACCTCTGCTGATGGTGCTGTAACAATGATCAAAAATCTTCTCCTCCCTGGTCGGGCATTTGATTTACTGTATATATTTAGGGAGTTTGTGAGTTAAGTTGCCCTTGTTAAAGTCCCCAAGGACAATAACTGGGGAATACGTATTCTCTCTCCACTCCTAATATTTGGTTGGCGAGTTGATGTTGAGCCACTTTCACATCAGCTTACGGAGGGATGTAAATGCCTGCCAATATATAAGAAGTGAATGCACATGGAGAGTAAAACGGTCTGCAGGTGATGGAAAATTATTCCAAGTCAGGAGAACAAGTTTGCAAAATCACTTTCACATCGTTGCACCAGCTTTGCTTTATATAGAAACAGATCCCTCTACCTTTCGTTTTGTGTGAATGTATCGGGTCGCGATCCACACGCAACAGCTGGAAGGCGGGCAGCGGCATAGCGGACTCTGGTGTAGATTCAATCAGCCACGATTCTGTGAAACACAAAACAGAAGAGAGAGAAAAGTCTATATTTGTCCTGATAAGAAGACGCAATTTTTCGGTATTTAGCCTTAGATGGAGTTTACCACCCGCTTTGGGCTGCATTCCCAAACAACCCGACTCCGAGAAGACCGGACCCCGGCGTGACGAGGGCTGTTACCGGCCTCACACCGTCCACGGGCAGAGCCTTGGTCAGAAGGACTCAGGCCCCCGGCCAAAAGCGGTCTTCTATATGCCACCTTTCCCGCGCCTGCCGGATTGGCGAGGGATTCGGCGCTTTAGATTCAGAAAGCCCCCAGTCTGAATTGCTGTTAGTATCAGGAGTAGGCTCACTCTTTTTAGCTGGCTATATTCAGTGGAAGGGATTGCTGGAGGTAGAGTGACCACTTGACTTGTACTGGTAGGTGGGCCATTGTATTTCCTCCGCTGAGGGTACAGTGCTACTTTGGAGAAATCAGCAGGGCTGGTAGAGGTTTCGAGAGTATTTCGGCAGTGGCCACTGTCACTGGAGCCTCTCTGAAATGTATTCTAAGTTAGACAGGCTAGGGACAGCTAGAGCAAGACTTATTTTACTTATTTTACTTCAAGTACTATAATATCTTTCAGTATTTGGTTTTATTTCCTTTAACTCTTTGGTAATTTCTTTTACTCCAACCTATTTACTTTCACTTTTATTTCTTTGATTTATTTTATTTTATTTGACTCACTTTAGTATTACACTTCTGTTACATTTTGTCAAACTACTTTACACTTTTAGTGTTGCATTACAATACTCATATGTACATTTTCTTTTACTCTAATTACTATGATTACTTTGAAAAGATTTGATTCATTTTAATTTTGTTCATTTCGATAATTTCTTCAATTTCTTTTTTACCCCGTGGGTTTACTTTAATTACTTTGCATCTTCTATTTTGATTCGTTTTTCCTTAAATACTTCTTTTTACTTGGAGAACGAGAGACATCGGAGTCCCTCGGCTGAGGGGGAGGTGAAGACCAGAGTGAGTCTACATATCGGAGGAATGGGGGAATTTGTAGCCCTCGATATCTTAACTTACTGTACTATTTGTCATCTGTTTTTTTTTACTTTTCTCCAGGATCACTTTTTTGATATCTTGTCCTTCTTTTTACTTGGACTTTTCTTTACTTGGATTTCGGGAGTCATCGGAGTCCCTCGGCTGAGGGTGCGGTGATAGACCGGAGTGAGTGAGTGGGAGAACTTTAACCTTCGGTGTATAGACTTACCGTAACTACATCTCTTTTTGTATTATTTTTCCATTCAATCACTTCATTGATATCTTGTATTGCCATGCTGTGATGATTAATGCTTGAATAAAGAACAACTCTGCAAACCAAGGAAAAGTTTTATTAGATTTATACATAGTATAGTACTTACCACTTGGAATGATGTGTTATCCTCCTTGCTAAACATAAAGAGTTAGATTACACTGTGCATATTACATCAAATGATCTGATTGGTTATTCTAGCCACTTTGTTGAAATATCCCCTTTGGATGAACTGTCCTCATGTAGAAATCCAATTCCTGCAACCACACCAACTGGCACTCATATAAGAATAGAACCGTTGTTAACCATTGGGGCTTTCATATGCTGAGTTCTGATTTGTAGGTCACTTACAGTGCTTAGCATTAAGAGGTAGCAGGGGAAACTGTGGGAAGTAGACAGTTAACAGCAAGGTGAATCTATTCGACACCAGCCTAGGATTATCTTCTTGAATTATCTTCTAGCATCCTAGTCGGGAAAGACCCTTTAGACAGGAGATTTAAACCATTAGAAAGAGGGCTGGACCAGTACCCTGTATAGGGTAAATTCACCGGGAGACATTTTTGGTGCCCAACGTGGGGCAGTGCTGGAGCACGGATCGAGCATGAGGCTCGGAGCTGGGGAGTTGGTCGAGTGGGACGGTTGGACTCTCAGTACCGGAGTACTGGTCGAGTGTGACGGTTGGACTCCCAGTACTGGAGTACTGGTCGGGTGTGACGGTTCAACTCTCAGTGCTGGAGCGCTGTCCGAGTGAGGGCTTCTCAGTGTTGAAGCGCTGTCCGGTGCTGATCGAGTGTGAAGGCTTGACTCTCAGTGCTGGAGCGCTGTCCAGTGCTGACCAAGTGTGACAGTCAACTCTCAGTGCTGGAGCATTGATCCTAGCAAGCTACCTTGCCAGCCAAGGCACTGCATCAGGTAGCCTAGCAAAAACAGTCACGCATTTCACCATGTTAAAAGGTAGGAGTTTTTGGAAGTTTATGGAAAATGAAGATATCTTCCACTACAGTTTCTGAAATAAATATACACTCTTTTTGTTGGAAAAAAACACTTTCGAAAAAACTTCTCTTACTAGAAAGGTATGCTGTTACTAGCACAGAAATGCCTACGAAGGTCGTGTTAGCATAATCGCTAATCGTTGCTAGCTACCTTGCCAGCTAAGGTACTGCATCAGGTCGCCTAGCAACAGCCGTCAGTCATTTCACCATGTTAAATGATAGGAGTTTTTGAGTTACAAAAAGCTGAATATTTTAAAAAGTATAATGAGTTTGAAAAATATAAATGTAAGCAACTAGAGTCTGACCAAGCTCAAAAGCTGCAGGAGAAGTAGCATATCTGAAAAATCTGAAGAATAGAATGGTGAGGTATAGATAGAATGTGTCATAGGAACCCAAACCCATGTTTGAATATGAAAGTTAAAAAGTCTAAATGGTATCAAAACTTTGAATGGAAGTTAGTCAATAAGTCAGGCTACGCATTGTAAAGTTGAAATGAGCTTAAAATATGAAAAATGGATACATTTTTAAATGTCCCCATTCAGACCAAATGGCCATAGGAATGAATAGGATTTTAGACTAAATGGCATACAGCGCAAGAAGTATAAATGGTATGAAACAAAATGGATATCATGAATAGCTACGTCACTATTGACGGACATATTATTTGTGGTCTCATTGGCCAAAAGTAGGAAGACATAGTCGTTCTTTTGGCCAAGAAACCAATCAGAGTGACCGGACCAAACAAAAATGTCACCACAAGATGGCAGCTTCTTCACTGGAAAATGAAGATATCTTCCACTACAGTTTCTGAAATAAATATACACTCTTTTTGTTGGAAAAAAACACTTTCTAAAAAACTTCTCTTACTAGCAAGGTATGCTGTTACTAGCATAGAAATGCCTACGAAGGTCGTGTTAGCATAATCGCTAATCGTTGCTAGCTACCTTGCCAGCTAAGGTACTGCATCAGGTCGCCAAGCAACAACAGTCACGCATTTCACCATGATAAATGATAGCAGTTTTTGAGTTACAAAAAGCTGAATATTTTAAAAAGTTACAATGGGTTTGAAAAATATAAATGTTAGCAACTCAAGTCTGACCAAGCTCAAAAGCTGCAGGAGGAGTAGCATACCTGAAAAATCTGAAGAATAGAGTGGGAAGGTATAGATAGAATGATTCATAGCAACCCAATGATCCTCATAGAAACCCATGTTTGTTTTTGAAACTTAAAAAGTCTAAATAATATCAAAACATTGAATGGAATTTATTCATTTAGTTTGTCTACACATGGTAAAGTTTCATTGAGGTGTCAAGCTTCAAATATGAAAAAGTGCATCCATTTTAAAATGTCCCCATTCAGATCAAATGGCCATAGGAATGAATAGGATTTCAGACAAAATGGCACGCATTTCACCATGTTAAAAGGTAGACATTTTTGAGTTTTTGGAAGTTTATGGGAAATTAAGATATCTGCCAGAGCAGTTTCTGAAATAAATATACACTCTTTTTGTTGAATATTTTAAAAAGTATGATGGGTTTGAAAAATATAAATGTAAGCAACTCAAGTCTGACCAAGCTCAAAAGCTGCAGGAGGAGCAGCATATCTGAAAAATCGCAAGAATAGAGTGGGGAGGTATCGATAGAATGTATCATAGGAACCCAATGGTCCTCATGGAAACCCATGTTTGAATATGAAAGTTAAAAAGTCTAAATGGTATCAAAACTTTGAATGGAAGTTAGTCAATTAGTCAGGCTACACATTGTAAAGTTGAAATGAGGTGTCAAGCTTAAAATATGAAAAATGGATACATTTTTAAATGTCCCCATTCAGATCAAATGGCCCAAGGAATGAATAGGACTTCATACAAAATGGCGTACAGCGCAAGATGAAACAAAATGGATGTCATGAATAGCTACGTCACTATTGACGGACATATTTTTTGTGGTCTCATTGGCCAAATGTAGAAAGACATAGTCGTTCTTTTGGCCAAAAACCAATCAGAATGACGGAGGGGCGGACCAAACAAAAATGTCACCACAAGATGGCAGCTTCTTCACTGGAAAATGAAGATATCTTCCACTACAGTTTCTGAAATGAATATACACACTTTTTGTTGGATAAAAACACTTTCTAAAAAAGTTTTCTTACTAGCAAGCTACGCTGTTACTAGCATAGAAATGCCTACGAAGTTGGTGTTAGCATAATCGCTAATCGTTGCTAGCTACCTTGCCAGCTAAGGCACGCCATCTGGTCGCCTAGCAACAACAGTCACACATTTCACCATGTTAAATGATAGGAGTTACTGAGTTACAAAAAGCTGAATATTTTAAAAAGTATAATGGGTTTGAAGAATATAATTGTAAGCAACTCAAGTCTGACCAAGCTCAAAAGCTGCAGGAGGAGTAGCATACCTGAAAAATCGGAAGACTAGAATGGTGAGGTATAGATAGATTGTATCATAGGAACCTAATGGTCCTCCTGGAAACCCATGTCTGCATATGAAAGTTAAAAAGTCTAAATGGTATCAAAACTTTGAATGGAAGTTAGTCAATTAGTCAGGCTACACATTGTAAAGTTGAAATGAGGTGTCAAGCTTAAAATATGAAAAATGGATACATTTTTAAATGTCCCCATTCAGACCAAATGGCCATAGGAATGAATAGGATTTTAGACAAAATGGCGTACAGCGCAAGAACTATAAATGGTATGAAACAAAATGGATGTCATGAATAGTTACGTCACTATTGACGGACATATTACTTGTGGTCTCATTGGCCAAATGTAGGTAGACATAGTCGTTCTTTTGGCCAAGAAACCAATCAGAGTGACGGAGGGGCGGACCAAACATAAATGTCACCACAAGATGGCAGCTTCTTCAAATGAAGATATCTTCCACTACAGTTTCTGAAATAAATATACACTCTTTTTGTTGGAAAAAAAAACACTTTCTAAAAAACTTCTCTCATGAGCAAGATACGCTGTTACTAGCATAGAAATGCCTATGAAGTTCGTGTTAGCATAATCGCTAATCATTGCAAGCTACCTTGGCAGCAAAGGCACTGCATCAGGTCGCCAAGCAACAACAGTCACGCATTTCACCATGATAAATGATAGCAGTTTTTGAGTTACAAAAGCTGAATATTTTAAAAAGTATAATGGGTTTGAAAAATATAAATGTTAGCAACTCAAGTCTGACCAAGCTCAAAAGCTGCAGGAGGAGTAGCATACCTGAAAAATCTGAAGAATAGAGTGGGAAGGTATAGATAGAATGTATCATAGCAACCCAATGGTCCTCATAGAAACCCATGTTTGTTTTTGAAACTTAAAAAGTCTAAATAATAACAAAACATTGAATGGAATTTATTCAGTTAGTTTGTCGACACATTGTAAAGTTTCATTGAGGTGTCAAGCTTAAAATATGAAAAAGTGCATCCATTTTTAAATGTCCCCATTCTGATCAAATGGCCATAGGAATGAATAGGATTTCAGACAAAATGGCACGCATTTCACCATGTTAAAAGGTAGACGTTTTTGAGTTTTTGGAAGTTTATGGAAAATTAAGATATCTGCCAGAGCAGTTTCTGAAATAAATATACACTTTTTTTGTTGAATATTTTAAAAAGTATGATGGGTTTGAAAATATAAATGTAAGCAACTCAAGTCTGACCAAGCTCAAAAGCTGCTGGAGGAACAGCATATCTGAAAAATTGGAAGAATAGAGTGGGGAGGTATAGATAGAATGTATCATAGGAACCCAATGGTCCTCATGGAAACCCATGTTTGAATATGAAACTTAAAAAGACTTAATAGTATCAAAACTTTGAATGGAAGTTAGTCAATTAGTCAGGTTACACATTGTAAAGTTGAAATGACGTGTCAAGCTTAAAATATGAAAAATTGATACATTTTTAAATGTCCCTATTCAGATCAAATGGCCATAGGAATGAATAGGATTTCAGACAAAATGGCGTACAGCGCAAGAAGTATAAATCTTATGAAACAATACGGATGTCATGAATAGCATACGTCACTCCCAATACAATTTCTGTAATAAATATACACTCTTTACACTCAAAAGTTCTCTTCCTATCAAGCTACACTATTACTAGCATTGAAATGCCTACGAAGTTAGTGTTAGCATAATTACTCATCGTTGCTAGCTACCTCACCAGCTAAGGCTGCTGCATCAGGTAGCCTAGCAACAACAGTCATGCATTTCAGAATCAGAATCAGAATCAGAATTATTTTATTTGGCCAAGTATATTTGCACAACAAATTGACTTGGTGAGGTTAGTGCATGGGGCATAGAAAACAACTGCAAATATTGACAAAAAATTATAAAATAGCAAAATATTAACAAAATAGAAATAAGAAATGTACAAATTTACAAAATAGAACAATAAAACAATGCATTTTGTAGGCTGTGCGAGCTAAGTGGCAATGAGGCAAGAGGCTGTGAAATGGGTATGGGGCATGTACACTATGAATTAGAATAATTGTAAATAGTTATAAATTACACTGTCAGTGCATTGTGTGTGTGTGTGTGTGTGTGTGTGTGTGTGTGTGTGTGTGTGACTGGGTGGGGGTGGGTGGGGGTGGAAGTCCCAGAGTCAGTGAGAGGCAGGGAGCTTGTTTGTGAGCCCCACTGCCATGGGCAAGAAACTGTTCAGGTGGTGCGAGGACCACAGACTGCGCGAGGACCTTTTGCCGGATGGAAATCTATGAAGAGGTGGGGACCAGGATGGGAAGGATCAGCTATGATCTTTCCTGCTTTCTTACTGGTCCTGGAGTGGAACAGGTCCAGGAGAGATGGCAGGTAGCAGCCTTCTTGGCTGACCAAATAGTCCGCTGCAGTCTGCCTTTGTCCTTGGCAATGGAGGCAGTGAACCAGATGGTGATTGATTGGGTGAGGATGGACTCAATGATGACCGTGTAGAACTCGACCATCACTTTCTGTGGCATGTTGAATTTCTTCAGCTGCCAAAGGAAGAACATCCTCTGCTGGGCCTTCATGATGGTGGAGGTGGTCCTGAGGTCCTGTGAAATGATTGTCCCCAGGAAACTGACTCCACAGTATTAACTGGGAAGTCACACATGAGGGGGGTGTTTGGGGCTGGGATTCTCCTGAAGTTTACTACCATCTCTACAGTTTTTAGGGCGTTCAGCTCCAAGTTGTTCTGGCTGCACCAGGAAGCTAGGCTGTCAACTTCGTAACTGTAGGCAGACTCATCCCCATTGGAGATTAATCCAATGAGGGTTGTGTCATCGGCGAAATTCAGGAGTTTGGCAGAAGGGTGGCTAGAGATGCAGCTGTCGGTGTAGAGGGAGAAGAGTAGAGGAGAGAGCAAACAGCCTTGTGGGTTTCCAGTGCTGATGGTCCGGGGGTCAGAGACAAGCTAGCCCAGCCGCACGTGCTGCTTCCTGTCTGTCAGGAAGTCAGTGATCCACCTGCAGGTGGGCTCAGGCACACTCAGCTGGGATAGCTTGTCCTGGAGGAGAGCTGGGGTGATGGTGTTGAATGCAGAGCTGAAGTCCACAACCAGGACCCTGGCATAGGTGCCGGGGGAGTCTAGGTGCTGGAGGATGAATTGGAGTCCCATGTTGACTGCGTCATCTACAGAGCTGTTGGCTCTGTCGGCGAACTGCAGTGGGTCGAGGAGGGGGTTGCTGATGGCCTTGAGGTGGGTGAGCACGAGGCGCTCAAAGGTCTTCATTACCATAGAGGTCATGGCGACTGGTTTGTAATCATTAAGGTCTGTGATCCTCTGCTTTTTGGGACGTGGGATGATGGCGGATGTTTTGAAGCAGGCAGGTACTATGCATTCGACCAGTGAGGTGTTAAAGATGTCCGTAGACACTGGAGACAGCTGGGCTGCACAGTGCTTCAGTGTGGCGGGGGAGACAGCGTCTGGTCCAGCTGCCTTGCGGGGGTTCTGCCTCTTTAGCAGTTTGTTGACGTCTTTCTCCTGGATGGAGAGAGGTGTGATGGGGAGGGGTCTGTCTGGCTCCATTGTGTAGGGGGGGGGGGGGGTAGTGTCTCTGTCCAGGCAGGGAAGAAGAGGTGTGATAGCTGTGGAGGGGGTTGGTTGTGTGGGTCAGAGTCAGGACTGTTCCATTGTCGAATCTACAGTAGAAGTCATTAAGGTCGTTTGCAAGTCAGAGGTCATCCATAGAGTGGGGGGATTCAGTTTTGCAGCCTATGATTTCCCTAGAAGGCCTTTCCAGACTGACGAGGAGTCATTGGCTGCAAATTGTTCTTTCTTTGAGTACTGTCGTCTGGCCTCCTTAATCTCCTTGCCAAATGTGTACTTAGCCAGTCTAAACCTTTCCTTGTCTCCACTCCTGAAAGCCCTCTCCTTCTCCAAATGAAGCTGTTTGAGTCTTGCTGTGAAGCAGGGCTTGTCATTGTTGTAACTCACCCTGGTGCGTGTTGCAATACATATGTCCTCACAGAAGCTGATGTATGACATCACAGACTCTGTGTATTTGTCCAAGCTGTTGGAAGCAGTCTTAAAAATGTCCCAGTCTGTGGTATTTAGGCAGTCACGCAGCTCCTCTACTGCTTCTCTGCTTCTCCAATTCTTGGATCTCCTGTATGCCGGGATCAGATGAATAAGAGTGTGGTCAGATAGTCACAGAGCCGCGCGGGGAACTGCATGATAACCTCTGCTGATGGTGCTGTAACAATGATCAAAAATCTTCTCCTCCCTGGTCGGGCATTTGATTTACTGTATATATTTAGGGAGTTTGTGAGTTAAGTTGCCCTTGTTAAAGTCCCCAAGGACAATAACTGGGGAATACGTATTCTCTCTCCACTCCTAATATTTGGTTGGCGAGTTGATGTTGAGCCACTTTCACATCAGCTTACGGAGGGATGTAAATGCCTGCCAATATATAAGAAGTGAATGCACATGGAGAGTAAAACGGTCTGCAGGTGATGGAAAATTATTCCAAGTCAGGAGAACAAGTTTGCAAAATCACTTTCACATCGTTGCACCAGCTTTGCTTTATATAGAAACAGATCCCTCTACCTTTCGTTTTGTGTGAATGTATCGGGTCGCGATCCACACGCAACAGCTGGAAGGCGGGCAGCGGCATAGCGGACTCTGGTGTAGATTCAATCAGCCACGATTCTGTGAAACACAAAACAGAAGAGAGAGAAAAGTCTATATTTGTCCTGATAAGAAGACGCAATTTTTCGGTATTTAGCCTTAGATGGAGTTTACCACCCGCTTTGGGCTGCATTCCCAAACAACCCGACTCCGAGAAGACCGGACCCCGGCGTGACGAGGGCTGTTACCGGCCTCACACCGTCCACGGGCAGAGCCTTGGTCAGAAGGACTCAGGCCCCCGGCCAAAAGCGGTCTTCTATATGCCACTTTTCCCGCGCCTGCCGGATTGGCGAGGGATTCGGCGCTTTAGATTCAGAAAGCCCCCAGTCTGAATTGCTGTTAGTATCAGGAGTAGGCTCACTCTTTTTAGCTGGCTATATTCAGTGGAAGGGATTGCTGGAGGTAGAGTGACCACTTGACTTGTACTGGTAGGTGGGCCATTGTATTTCCTCCGCTGAGGGTACAGTGCTACTTTGGAGAAATCAGCAGGGCTGGTAGAGGTTTCGAGAGTATTTCGGCAGTGGCCACTGTCACTGGAGCCTCTCTGAAATGTATTCTAAGTTAGACAGGCTAGGGACAGCTAGAGCAAGACTTATTTTACTTATTTTACTTCAAGTACTATAATATCTTTCAGTATTTGGTTTTATTTCCTTTAACTCTTTGGTAATTTCTTTTACTCCAACCTATTTACTTTCACTTTTATTTCTTTGATTTATTTTATTTTATTTGACTCACTTTAGTATTACACTTCTGTTACATTTTGTCAAACTACTTTACACTTTTAGTGTTGCATTACAATACTCATATGTACATTTTCTTTTACTCTAATTACTATGATTACTTTGAAAAGATTTGATTCATTTTAATTTTGTTCATTTCGATAATTTCTTCAATTTCTTTTTTACCCCGTGGGTTTACTTTAATTACTTTGCATCTTCTATTTTGATTCGTTTTTCCTTAAATACTTCTTTTTACTTGGAGAACGAGAGACATCGGAGTCCCTCGGCTGAGGGGGAGGTGAAGACCAGAGTGAGTCTACATATCGGAGGAATGGGGGAATTTGTAGCCCTCGATATCTTAACTTACTGTACTATTTGTCATCTGTTTTTTTTTACTTTTCTCCAGGATCACTTTTTTGATATCTTGTCCTTCTTTTTACTTGGACTTTTCTTTACTTGGATTTCGGGAGTCATCGGAGTCCCTCGGCTGAGGGTGCGGTGATAGACCGGAGTGAGTGAGTGGGAGAACTTTAACCTTCGGTGTATAGACTTACCGTAACTACATCTCTTTTTGTATTATTTTTCCATTCAATCACTTCATTGATATCTTGTATTGCCATGCTGTGATGATTAATGCTTGAATAAAGAACAACTCTGCAAACCAAGGAAAAGTTTTATTAGATTTATACATAGTATAGTACTTACCACTTGGAATGATGTGTTATCCTCCTTGCTAAACATAAAGAGTTAGATTACACTGTGCATATTACATCAAATGATCTGATTGGTTATTCTAGCCACTTTGTTGAAATATCCCCTTTGGATGAACTGTCCTCATGTAGAAATCCAATTCCTGCAACCACACCAACTGGCACTCATATAAGAATAGAACCGTTGTTAACCATTGGGGCTTTCATATGCTGAGTTCTGATTTGTAGGTCACTTACAGTGCTTAGCATTAAGAGGTAGCAGGGGAAACTGTGGGAAGTAGACAGTTAACAGCAAGGTGAATCTATTCGACACCAGCCTAGGATTATCTTCTTGAATTATCTTCTAGCATCCTAGTCGGGAAAGACCCTTTAGACAGGAGATTTAAACCATTAGAAAGAGGGCTGGACCAGTACCCTGTATAGGGTAAATTCACCGGGAGACATTTTTGGTGCCCAACGTGGGGCAGTGCTGGAGCACGGATCGAGCATGAGGCTCGGAGCTGGGGAGTTGGTCGAGTGGGACGGTTGGACTCTCAGTACCGGAGTACTGGTCGAGTGTGACGGTTGGACTCCCAGTACTGGAGTACTGGTCGGGTGTGACGGTTCAACTCTCAGTGCTGGAGCGCTGTCCGAGTGAGGGCTTCTCAGTGTTGAAGCGCTGTCCGGTGCTGATCGAGTGTGAAGGCTTGACTCTCAGTGCTGGAGCGCTGTCCAGTGCTGACCAAGTGTGACAGTCAACTCTCAGTGCTGGAGCATTGATCCTAGCAAGCTACCTTGCCAGCCAAGGCACTGCATCAGGTAGCCTAGCAAAAACAGTCACGCATTTCACCATGTTAAAAGGTAGGAGTTTTTGGAAGTTTATGGAAAATGAAGATATCTTCCACTACAGTTTCTGAAATAAATATACACTCTTTTTGTTGGAAAAAAACACTTTCGAAAAAACTTCTCTTACTAGAAAGGTATGCTGTTACTAGCACAGAAATGCCTACGAAGGTCGTGTTAGCATAATCGCTAATCGTTGCTAGCTACCTTGCCAGCTAAGGTACTGCATCAGGTCGCCTAGCAACAGCCGTCAGTCATTTCACCATGTTAAATGATAGGAGTTTTTGAGTTACAAAAAGCTGAATATTTTAAAAAGTATAATGAGTTTGAAAAATATAAATGTAAGCAACTAGAGTCTGACCAAGCTCAAAAGCTGCAGGAGAAGTAGCATATCTGAAAAATCTGAAGAATAGAATGGTGAGGTATAGATAGAATGTGTCATAGGAACCCAAACCCATGTTTGAATATGAAAGTTAAAAAGTCTAAATGGTATCAAAACTTTGAATGGAAGTTAGTCAATTAGTCAGGCTACGCATTGTAAAGTTGAAATGAGCTTAAAATATGAAAAATGGATACATTTTTAAATGTCCCCATTCAGACCAAATGGCCATAGGAATGAATAGGATTTTAGACTAAATGGCATACAGCGCAAGAAGTATAAATGGTATGAAACAAAATGGATATCATGAATAGCTACGTCACTATTGACGGACATATTATTTGTGGTCTCATTGGCCAAAAGTAGGAAGACATAGTCGTTCTTTTGGCCAAGAAACCAATCAGAGTGACCGGACCAAACAAAAATGTCACCACAAGATGGCAGCTTCTTCACTGGAAAATGAAGATATCTTCCACTACAGTTTCTGAAATAAATATACACTCTTTTTGTTGGAAAAAAACACTTTCTAAAAAACTTCTCTTACTAGCAAGGTATGCTGTTACTAGCATAGAAATGCCTACGAAGGTCGTGTTAGCATAATCGCTAATCGTTGCTAGCTACCTTGCCAGCTAAGGTACTGCATCAGGTCGCCAAGCAACAACAGTCACGCATTTCACCATGATAAATGATAGCAGTTTTTGAGTTACAAAAAGCTGAATATTTTAAAAAGTTACAATGGGTTTGAAAAATATAAATGTTAGCAACTCAAGTCTGACCAAGCTCAAAAGCTGCAGGAGGAGTAGCATACCTGAAAAATCTGAAGAATAGAGTGGGAAGGTATAGATAGAATGATTCATAGCAACCCAATGATCCTCATAGAAACCCATGTTTGTTTTTGAAACTTAAAAAGTCTAAATAATATCAAAACATTGAATGGAATTTATTCATTTAGTTTGTCTACACATGGTAAAGTTTCATTGAGGTGTCAAGCTTCAAATATGAAAAAGTGCATCCATTTTAAAATGTCCCCATTCAGATCAAATGGCCATAGGAATGAATAGGATTTCAGACAAAATGGCACGCATTTCACCATGTTAAAAGGTAGACATTTTTGAGTTTTTGGAAGTTTATGGGAAATTAAGATATCTGCCAGAGCAGTTTCTGAAATAAATATACACTCTTTTTGTTGAATATTTTAAAAAGTATGATGGGTTTGAAAAATATAAATGTAAGCAACTCAAGTCTGACCAAGCTCAAAAGCTGCAGGAGGAGCAGCATATCTGAAAAATCGCAAGAATAGAGTGGGGAGGTATCGATAGAATGTATCATAGGAACCCAATGGTCCTCATGGAAACCCATGTTTGAATATGAAAGTTAAAAAGTCTAAATGGTATCAAAACTTTGAATGGAAGTTAGTCAATTAGTCAGGCTACACATTGTAAAGTTGAAATGAGGTGTCAAGCTTAAAATATGAAAAATGGATACATTTTTAAATGTCCCCATTCAGATCAAATGGCCCAAGGAATGAATAGGACTTCATACAAAATGGCGTACAGCGCAAGATGAAACAAAATGGATGTCATGAATAGCTACGTCACTATTGACGGACATATTTTTTGTGGTCTCATTGGCCAAATGTAGAAAGACATAGTCGTTCTTTTGGCCAAAAACCAATCAGAATGACGGAGGGGCGGACCAAACAAAAATGTCACCACAAGATGGCAGCTTCTTCACTGGAAAATGAAGATATCTTCCACTACAGTTTCTGAAATGAATATACACACTTTTTGTTGGATAAAAACACTTTCTAAAAAAGTTTTCTTACTAGCAAGCTACGCTGTTACTAGCATAGAAATGCCTACGAAGTTGGTGTTAGCATAATCGCTAATCGTTGCTAGCTACCTTGCCAGCTAAGGCACGCCATCTGGTCGCCTAGCAACAACAGTCACACATTTCACCATGTTAAATGATAGGAGTTACTGAGTTACAAAAAGCTGAATATTTTAAAAAGTATAATGGGTTTGAAGAATATAATTGTAAGCAACTCAAGTCTGACCAAGCTCAAAAGCTGCAGGAGGAGTAGCATACCTGAAAAATCGGAAGACTAGAATGGTGAGGTATAGATAGATTGTATCATAGGAACCTAATGGTCCTCCTGGAAACCCATGTCTGCATATGAAAGTTAAAAAGTCTAAATGGTATCAAAACTTTGAATGGAAGTTAGTCAATTAGTCAGGCTACACATTGTAAAGTTGAAATGAGGTGTCAAGCTTAAAATATGAAAAATGGATACATTTTTAAATGTCCCCATTCAGACCAAATGGCCATAGGAATGAATAGGATTTTAGACAAAATGGCGTACAGCGCAAGAACTATAAATGGTATGAAACAAAATGGATGTCATGAATAGTTACGTCACTATTGACGGACATATTACTTGTGGTCTCATTGGCCAAATGTAGGTAGACATAGTCGTTCTTTTGGCCAAGAAACCAATCAGAGTGACGGAGGGGCGGACCAAACATAAATGTCACCACAAGATGGCAGCTTCTTCAAATGAAGATATCTTCCACTACAGTTTCTGAAATAAATATACACTCTTTTTGTTGGAAAAAAAAACACTTTCTAAAAAACTTCTCTCATGAGCAAGATACGCTGTTACTAGCATAGAAATGCCTATGAAGTTCGTGTTAGCATAATCGCTAATCATTGCAAGCTACCTTGGCAGCAAAGGCACTGCATCAGGTCGCCAAGCAACAACAGTCACGCATTTCACCATGATAAATGATAGCAGTTTTTGAGTTACAAAAGCTGAATATTTTAAAAAGTATAATGGGTTTGAAAAATATAAATGTTAGCAACTCAAGTCTGACCAAGCTCAAAAGCTGCAGGAGGAGTAGCATACCTGAAAAATCTGAAGAATAGAGTGGGAAGGTATAGATAGAATGTATCATAGCAACCCAATGGTCCTCATAGAAACCCATGTTTGTTTTTGAAACTTAAAAAGTCTAAATAATAACAAAACATTGAATGGAATTTATTCAGTTAGTTTGTCGACACATTGTAAAGTTTCATTGAGGTGTCAAGCTTAAAATATGAAAAAGTGCATCCATTTTTAAATGTCCCCATTCTGATCAAATGGCCATAGGAATGAATAGGATTTCAGACAAAATGGCACGCATTTCACCATGTTAAAAGGTAGACGTTTTTGAGTTTTTGGAAGTTTATGGAAAATTAAGATATCTGCCAGAGCAGTTTCTGAAATAAATATACACTTTTTTTGTTGAATATTTTAAAAAGTATGATGGGTTTGAAAATATAAATGTAAGCAACTCAAGTCTGACCAAGCTCAAAAGCTGCTGGAGGAACAGCATATCTGAAAAATTGGAAGAATAGAGTGGGGAGGTATAGATAGAATGTATCATAGGAACCCAATGGTCCTCATGGAAACCCATGTTTGAATATGAAACTTAAAAAGACTTAATAGTATCAAAACTTTGAATGGAAGTTAGTCAATTAGTCAGGTTACACATTGTAAAGTTGAAATGACGTGTCAAGCTTAAAATATGAAAAATTGATACATTTTTAAATGTCCCTATTCAGATCAAATGGCCATAGGAATGAATAGGATTTCAGACAAAATGGCGTACAGCGCAAGAAGTATAAATCTTATGAAACAATACGGATGTCATGAATAGCATACGTCACTCCCAATACAATTTCTGTAATAAATATACACTCTTTACACTCAAAAGTTCTCTTCCTATCAAGCTACACTATTACTAGCATTGAAATGCCTACGAAGTTAGTGTTAGCATAATTACTCATCGTTGCTAGCTACCTCACCAGCTAAGGCTGCTGCATCAGGTAGCCTAGCAACAACAGTCATGCATTTCAGAATCAGAATCAGAATCAGAATTATTTTATTTGGCCAAGTATATTTGCACAACAAATTGACTTGGTGAGGTTAGTGCATGGGGCATAGAAAACAACTGCAAATATTGACAAAAAATTATAAAATAGCAAAATATTAACAAAATAGAAATAAGAAATGTACAAATTTACAAAATAGAACAATAAAACAATGCATTTTGTAGGCTGTGCGAGCTAAGTGGCAATGAGGCAAGAGGCTGTGAAATGGGTATGGGGCATGTACACTATGAATTAGAATAATTGTAAATAGTTATAAATTACACTGTCAGTGCATTGTGTGTGTGTGTGTGTGTGTGTGTGTGTGTGTGTGTGTGTGTGTGTGTGTGTGTGTGTGTGTGACTGGGTGGGGGTGGGTGGGGGTGGAAGTCCCAGAGTCAGTGAGAGGCAGGGAGCTTGTTTGTGAGCCCCACTGCCATGGGCAAGAAACTGTTCAGGTGGTGCGAGGACCACAGACTGCGCGAGGACCTTTTGCCGGATGGAAATCTATGAAGAGGTGGGGACCAGGATGGGAAGGATCAGCTATGATCTTTCCTGCTTTCTTACTGGTCCTGGAGTGGAACAGGTCCAGGAGAGATGGCAGGTAGCAGCCTTCTTGGCTGACCAAATAGTCCGCTGCAGTCTGCCTTTGTCCTTGGCAATGGAGGCAGTGAACCAGATGGTGATTGATTGGGTGAGGATGGACTCAATGATGACCGTGTAGAACTCGACCATCACTTTCTGTGGCATGTTGAATTTCTTCAGCTGCCAAAGGAAGAACATCCTCTGCTGGGCCTTCATGATGGTGGAGGTGGTCCTGAGGTCCTGTGAAATGATTGTCCCCAGGAAACTGACTCCACAGTATTAACTGGGAAGTCACACATGAGGGGGGTGTTTGGGGCTGGGATTCTCCTGAAGTTTACTACCATCTCTACAGTTTTTAGGGCGTTCAGCTCCAAGTTGTTCTGGCTGCACCAGGAAGCTAGGCTGTCAACTTCGTAACTGTAGGCAGACTCATCCCCATTGGAGATTAATCCAATGAGGGTTGTGTCATCGGCGAAATTCAGGAGTTTGGCAGAAGGGTGGCTAGAGATGCAGCTGTCGGTGTAGAGGGAGAAGAGTAGAGGAGAGAGCAAACAGCCTTGTGGGTTTCCAGTGCTGATGGTCCGGGGGTCAGAGACAAGCTAGCCCAGCCGCACGTGCTGCTTCCTGTCTGTCAGGAAGTCAGTGATCCACCTGCAGGTGGGCTCAGGCACACTCAGCTGGGATAGCTTGTCCTGGAGGAGAGCTGGGGTGATGGTGTTGAATGCAGAGCTGAAGTCCACAACCAGGACCCTGGCATAGGTGCCGGGGGAGTCTAGGTGCTGGAGGATGAATTGGAGTCCCATGTTGACTGCGTCATCTACAGAGCTGTTGGCTCTGTCGGCGAACTGCAGTGGGTCGAGGAGGGGGTTGCTGATGGCCTTGAGGTGGGTGAGCACGAGGCGCTCAAAGGTCTTCATTACCATAGAGGTCATGGCGACTGGTTTGTAATCATTAAGGTCTGTGATCCTCTGCTTTTTGGGACGTGGGATGATGGCGGATGTTTTGAAGCAGGCAGGTACTATGCATTCGACCAGTGAGGTGTTAAAGATGTCCGTAGACACTGGAGACAGCTGGGCTGCACAGTGCTTCAGTGTGGCGGGGGAGACAGCGTCTGGTCCAGCTGCCTTGCGGGGGTTCTGCCTCTTTAGCAGTTTGTTGACGTCTTTCTCCTGGATGGAGAGAGGTGTGATGGGGAGGGGTCTGTCTGGCTCCATTGTGTAGGGGGGGGGGGGGGTAGTGTCTCTGTCCAGGCAGGGAAGAAGAGGTGTGATAGCTGTGGAGGGGGTTGGTTGTGTGGGTCAGAGTCAGGACTGTTCCATTGTCGAATCTACAGTAGAAGTCATTAAGGTCGTTTGCAAGTCAGAGGTCATCCATAGAGTGGGGGGATTCAGTTTTGCAGCCTATGATTTCCCTAGAAGGCCTTTCCAGACTGACGAGGAGTCATTGGCTGCAAATTGTTCTTTCTTTGAGTACTGTCGTCTGGCCTCCTTAATCTCCTTGCCAAATGTGTACTTAGCCAGTCTAAACCTTTCCTTGTCTCCACTCCTGAAAGCCCTCTCCTTCTCCAAATGAAGCTGTTTGAGTCTTGCTGTGAAGCAGGGCTTGTCATTGTTGTAACTCACCCTGGTGCGTGTTGCAATACATATGTCCTCACAGAAGCTGATGTATGACATCACAGACTCTGTGTATTTGTCCAAGCTGTTGGAAGCAGTCTTAAAAATGTCCCAGTCTGTGGTATTTAGGCAGTCACGCAGCTCCTCTACTGCTTCTCTGCTTCTCCAATTCTTGGATCTCCTGTATGCCGGGATCAGATGAATAAGAGTGTGGTCAGATAGTCACAGAGCCGCGCGGGGAACTGCATGATAACCTCTGCTGATGGTGCTGTAACAATGATCAAAAATCTTCTCCTCCCTGGTCGGGCATTTGATTTACTGTATATATTTAGGGAGTTTGTGAGTTAAGTTGCCCTTGTTAAAGTCCCCAAGGACAATAACTGGGGAATACGTATTCTCTCTCCACTCCTAATATTTGGTTGGCGAGTTGATGTTGAGCCACTTTCACATCAGCTTACGGAGGGATGTAAATGCCTGCCAATATATAAGAAGTGAATGCACATGGAGAGTAAAACGGTCTGCAGGTGATGGAAAATTATTCCAAGTCAGGAGAACAAGTTTGCAAAATCACTTTCACATCGTTGCACCAGCTTTGCTTTATATAGAAACAGATCCCTCTACCTTTCGTTTTGTGTGAATGTATCGGGTCGCGATCCACACGCAACAGCTGGAAGGCGGGCAGCGGCATAGCGGACTCTGGTGTAGATTCAATCAGCCACGATTCTGTGAAACACAAAACAGAAGAGAGAGAAAAGTCTATATTTGTCCTGATAAGAAGACGCAATTTTTCGGTATTTAGCCTTAGATGGAGTTTACCACCCGCTTTGGGCTGCATTCCCAAACAACCCGACTCCGAGAAGACCGGACCCCGGCGTGACGAGGGCTGTTACCGGCCTCACACCGTCCACGGGCAGAGCCTTGGTCAGAAGGACTCAGGCCCCCGGCCAAAAGCGGTCTTCTATATGCCACTTTTCCCGCGCCTGCCGGATTGGCGAGGGATTCGGCGCTTTAGATTCAGAAAGCCCCCAGTCTGAATTGCTGTTAGTATCAGGAGTAGGCTCACTCTTTTTAGCTGGCTATATTCAGTGGAAGGGATTGCTGGAGGTAGAGTGACCACTTGACTTGTACTGGTAGGTGGGCCATTGTATTTCCTCCGCTGAGGGTACAGTGCTACTTTGGAGAAATCAGCAGGGCTGGTAGAGGTTTCGAGAGTATTTCGGCAGTGGCCACTGTCACTGGAGCCTCTCTGAAATGTATTCTAAGTTAGACAGGCTAGGGACAGCTAGAGCAAGACTTATTTTACTTATTTTACTTCAAGTACTATAATATCTTTCAGTATTTGGTTTTATTTCCTTTAACTCTTTGGTAATTTCTTTTACTCCAACCTATTTACTTTCACTTTTATTTCTTTGATTTATTTTATTTTATTTGACTCACTTTAGTATTACACTTCTGTTACATTTTGTCAAACTACTTTACACTTTTAGTGTTGCATTACAATACTCATATGTACATTTTCTTTTACTCTAATTACTATGATTACTTTGAAAAGATTTGATTCATTTTAATTTTGTTCATTTCGATAATTTCTTCAATTTCTTTTTTACCCCGTGGGTTTACTTTAATTACTTTGCATCTTCTATTTTGATTCGTTTTTCCTTAAATACTTCTTTTTACTTGGAGAACGAGAGACATCGGAGTCCCTCGGCTGAGGGGGAGGTGAAGACCAGAGTGAGTCTACATATCGGAGGAATGGGGGAATTTGTAGCCCTCGATATCTTAACTTACTGTACTATTTGTCATCTGTTTTTTTACTTTTCTCCAGGATCACTTTTTTGATATCTTGTCCTTCTTTTTACTTTAAAGATAAATGGTATGAAACAAAATGGATGTCATGAATAGTTACGTCACTAATGACGGACATATTACTTGTGGTCTCATTGGCCAAATGTAGGTAGACATAGTCGTTCTTTTGACCAAGAAACCAATCAGAGTGACGGAGGGGCGGACCAAACATAAATGTCACCACAAGATGGCAGCTTCTTCAAATGAAGATATCTTCCACTACAGTTTCTGAAATAAATATACACTCTTTTTGTTGGAAAAAAAAACACTTTATAAAAAACTTCTCTCATGAGCAAGATACGCTTTTACTAGCATAGAAATGCCTATGAAGTTCGTGTTAGCATAATCGCTAATCATTGCAAGCTACCTTGGCAGCAAAGGCACTGCATCAGGTCGCCAAGCAACAACAGTCACGCATTTCACCATGATAAATGATAGCAGTTTTTGAGTTACAAAAGCTGAATATTTTAAAAAGTATGATTGGTTTGAAAAATATAAATGTAAGCAACTCAAGTCTGACCAAGCTCAAAAGCTGCAGGAGGAGCAGGATATCTGAAAAATCGCAAGAATAGAGTGGGGAGGTATAGATAGAATGTATCATAGGAACCCAATGGTCCTCATGGAAACCCATGTTTGAATATGAAAGTTAAAAAGTCTAAATGGTATCAAAACTTTGAATGGAAGTTAGTCAATTAGTCAGGCTACACATTGTAAAGTTGAAATGAGGTGTCAAGCTTAAAATATGAAAAATGGATACATTTTTAAATGTCCCCATTCAGATCAAATGGCCCAAGGAATGAATAGGACTTCATACAAAATGGCGTACAGCGCAAGAAGAAACAAAATGGATGTCATGAATAGCTACGTCACTATTGACGGACATATTTTTTGTGGTCTCATTGGCCAAATGTAGAAAGACATAGTCGTTCTTTTGGCCAAAAACCAATCAGAATGACGGAGGGGCGGACCAAACAAAAATGTCACCACAAGATGGCAGCTTCTTCACTGGAAAATGAAGATATCTTCCACTACAGTTTCTGAAATGAATATACACACTTTTTGTTGGATAAAAACACTTTCTAAAAAAGTTTTCTTACTAGCAAGCTACGCTGTTACTAGCATAGAAATGCCTACGAAGTTGGTATTAGCATAATCGCTAATCGTTGCTAGCTACCTTGCCAGCTAAGGCACGCCATCTGGTCGCCTAGCAACAACAGTCACACATTTCACCATGTTAAATGATAGGCGTTACTGAGTTACAAAAAGCTGAATGTTTTAAAAAGTATAATGGGTTTGAAGAATATAATTGTAAGCAACTCAAGTCTGACCAAGCTCAAAAGCTGCAGGAGGAGTAGCATACCTGAAAAATCGGAAGACTAGAATGGTGAGGTATAGATAGATTGTATCATAGGAACCTAATGGTCCTCCTGGAAACCCATGTCTGCATATGAAAGTTAAAAAGTCTAAATGGTATCAAAACTTTGAATGGAAGTTAGTCAATTAGTCAGGCTACACATTGTAAAGTTGAAATGAGGTGTCAAGCTTAAAATATGAAAAATGGATACATTTTTAAATGTCCCCATTCAGACCAAATGGCCATAGGAATGAATAGGATTTTAGACAAAATGGCGTACAGCGCAAGAACTATAAATGGTATGAAACAAAATGGATGTCATGAATAGTTACGTCACTATTGACGGACATATTACTTGTGGTCTCATTGGCCAAATGTAGGTAGACATAGTCGTTCTTTTGGCCAAGAAACCAATCAGAGTGACGGAGGGGCGGACCAAACATAAATGTCACCACAAGATGGCAGCTTCTTCAAATGAAGATATCTTCCACTACAGTTTCTGAAATAAATATACACTCTTTTTGTTGGAAAAAAAAACACTTTCTAAAAAACTTCTCTCATGAGCAAGATACGCTGTTACTAGCATAGAAATGCCTATGAAGTTCGTGTTAGCATAATCGCTAATCATTGCAAGCTACCTTGGCAGCAAAGGCACTGCATCAGGTCGCCAAGCAACAACAGTCACGCATTTCACCATGATAAATGATAGCAGTTTTTGAGTTACAAAAGCTGAATATTTTAAAAAGTATAATGGGTTTGAAAAATATAAATGTTAGCAACTCAAGTCTGACCAAGCTCAAAAGCTGCAGGAGGAGTAGCATACCTGAAAAATCTGAAGAATAGAGTGGGAAGGTATAGATAGAATGTATCATAGCAACCCAATGGTCCTCATAGAAACCCATGTTTGTTTTTGAAACTTAAAAAGTCTAAATAATAACAAAACATTGAATGGAATTTATTCAGTTAGTTTGTCGACACATTGTAAAGTTTCATTGAGGTGTCAAGCTTAAAATATGAAAAAGTGCATCCATTTTTAAATGTCCCCATTCTGATCAAATGGCCATAGGAATGAATAGGATTTCAGACAAAATGGCACGCATTTCACCATGTTAAAAGGTAGACGTTTTTGAGTTTTTGGAAGTTTATGGAAAATTAAGATATCTGCCAGAGCAGTTTCTGAAATAAATATACACTTTTTTTGTTGAATATTTTAAAAAGTATGATGGGTTTGAAAATATAAATGTAAGCAACTCAAGTCTGACCAAGCTCAAAAGCTGCTGGAGGAACAGCATATCTGAAAAATTGGAAGAATAGAGTGGGGAGGTATAGATAGAATGTATCATAGGAACCCAATGGTCCTCATGGAAACCCATGTTTGAATATGAAACTTAAAAAGACTTAATAGTATCAAAACTTTGAATGGAAGTTAGTCAATTAGTCAGGTTACACATTGTAAAGTTGAAATGACGTGTCAAGCTTAAAATATGAAAAATTGATACATTTTTAAATGTCCCTATTCAGATCAAATGGCCATAGGAATGAATAGGATTTCAGACAAAATGGCGTACAGCGCAAGAAGTATAAATCTTATGAAACAATACGGATGTCATGAATAGCATACGTCACTCCCAATACAATTTCTGTAATAAATATACACTCTTTACACTCAAAAGTTCTCTTCCTATCAAGCTACACTATTACTAGCATTGAAATGCCTACGAAGTTAGTGTTAGCATAATTACTCATCGTTGCTAGCTACCTCACCAGCTAAGGCTGCTGCATCAGGTAGCCTAGCAACAACAGTCATGCATTTCAGAATCAGAATCAGAATCAGAATTATTTTATTTGGCCAAGTATATTTGCACAACAAATTGACTTGGTGAGGTTAGTGCATGGGGCATAGAAAACAACTGCAAATATTGACAAAAAATTATAAAATAGCAAAATATTAACAAAATAGAAATAAGAAATGTACAAATTTACAAAATAGAACAATAAAACAATGCATTTTGTAGGCTGTGCGAGCTAAGTGGCAATGAGGCAAGAGGCTGTGAAATGGGTATGGGGCATGTACACTATGAATTAGAATAATTGTAAATAGTTATAAATTACACTGTCAGTGCATTGTGTGTGTGTGTGTGTGTGTGTGTGTGTGTGTGTGTGTGTGTGTGTGTGTGTGTGACTGGGTGGGGGTGGGTGGGGGTGGAAGTCCCAGAGTCAGTGAGAGGCAGGGAGCTTGTTTGTGAGCCCCACTGCCATGGGCAAGAAACTGTTCAGGTGGTGCGAGGACCACAGACTGCGCGAGGACCTTTTGCCGGATGGAAATCTATGAAGAGGTGGGGACCAGGATGGGAAGGATCAGCTATGATCTTTCCTGCTTTCTTACTGGTCCTGGAGTGGAACAGGTCCAGGAGAGATGGCAGGTAGCAGCCTTCTTGGCTGACCAAATAGTCCGCTGCAGTCTGCCTTTGTCCTTGGCAATGGAGGCAGTGAACCAGATGGTGATTGATTGGGTGAGGATGGACTCAATGATGACCGTGTAGAACTCGACCATCACTTTCTGTGGCATGTTGAATTTCTTCAGCTGCCAAAGGAAGAACATCCTCTGCTGGGCCTTCATGATGGTGGAGGTGGTCCTGAGGTCCTGTGAAATGATTGTCCCCAGGAAACTGACTCCACAGTATTAACTGGGAAGTCACACATGAGGGGGGTGTTTGGGGCTGGGATTCTCCTGAAGTTTACTACCATCTCTACAGTTTTTAGGGCGTTCAGCTCCAAGTTGTTCTGGCTGCACCAGGAAGCTAGGCTGTCAACTTCGTAACTGTAGGCAGACTCATCCCCATTGGAGATTAATCCAATGAGGGTTGTGTCATCGGCGAAATTCAGGAGTTTGGCAGAAGGGTGGCTAGAGATGCAGCTGTCGGTGTAGAGGGAGAAGAGTAGAGGAGAGAGCAAACAGCCTTGTGGGTTTCCAGTGCTGATGGTCCGGGGGTCAGAGACAAGCTAGCCCAGCCGCACGTGCTGCTTCCTGTCTGTCAGGAAGTCAGTGATCCACCTGCAGGTGGGCTCAGGCACACTCAGCTGGGATAGCTTGTCCTGGAGGAGAGCTGGGGTGATGGTGTTGAATGCAGAGCTGAAGTCCACAACCAGGACCCTGGCATAGGTGCCGGGGGAGTCTAGGTGCTGGAGGATGAATTGGAGTCCCATGTTGACTGCGTCATCTACAGAGCTGTTGGCTCTGTCGGCGAACTGCAGTGGGTCGAGGAGGGGGTTGCTGATGGCCTTGAGGTGGGTGAGCACGAGGCGCTCAAAGGTCTTCATTACCATAGAGGTCATGGCGACTGGTTTGTAATCATTAAGGTCTGTGATCCTCTGCTTTTTGGGACGTGGGATGATGGCGGATGTTTTGAAGCAGGCAGGTACTATGCATTCGACCAGTGAGGTGTTAAAGATGTCCGTAGACACTGGAGACAGCTGGGCTGCACAGTGCTTCAGTGTGGCGGGGGAGACAGCGTCTGGTCCAGCTGCCTTGCGGGGGTTCTGCCTCTTTAGCAGTTTGTTGACGTCTTTCTCCTGGATGGAGAGAGGTGTGATGGGGAGGGGTCTGTCTGGCTCCATTGTGTAGGGGGGGGGGGGGGTAGTGTCTCTGTCCAGGCAGGGAAGAAGAGGTGTGATAGCTGTGGAGGGGGTTGGTTGTGTGGGTCAGAGTCAGGACTGTTCCATTGTCGAATCTACAGTAGAAGTCATTAAGGTCGTTTGCAAGTCAGAGGTCATCCATAGAGTGGGGGGATTCAGTTTTGCAGCCTATGATTTCCCTAGAAGGCCTTTCCAGACTGACGAGGAGTCATTGGCTGCAAATTGTTCTTTCTTTGAGTACTGTCGTCTGGCCTCCTTAATCTCCTTGCCAAATGTGTACTTAGCCAGTCTAAACCTTTCCTTGTCTCCACTCCTGAAAGCCCTCTCCTTCTCCAAATGAAGCTGTTTGAGTCTTGCTGTGAAGCAGGGCTTGTCATTGTTGTAACTCACCCTGGTGCGTGTTGCAATACATATGTCCTCACAGAAGCTGATGTATGACATCACAGACTCTGTGTATTTGTCCAAGCTGTTGGAAGCAGTCTTAAAAATGTCCCAGTCTGTGGTATTTAGGCAGTCACGCAGCTCCTCTACTGCTTCTCTGCTTCTCCAATTCTTGGATCTCCTGTATGCCGGGATCAGATGAATAAGAGTGTGGTCAGATAGTCACAGAGCCGCGCGGGGAACTGCATGATAACCTCTGCTGATGGTGCTGTAACAATGATCAAAAATCTTCTCCTCCCTGGTCGGGCATTTGATTTACTGTATATATTTAGGGAGTTTGTGAGTTAAGTTGCCCTTGTTAAAGTCCCCAAGGACAATAACTGGGGAATACGTATTCTCTCTCCACTCCTAATATTTGGTTGGCGAGTTGATGTTGAGCCACTTTCACATCAGCTTACGGAGGGATGTAAATGCCTGCCAATATATAAGAAGTGAATGCACATGGAGAGTAAAACGGTCTGCAGGTGATGGAAAATTATTCCAAGTCAGGAGAACAAGTTTGCAAAATCACTTTCACATCGTTGCACCAGCTTTGCTTTATATAGAAACAGATCCCTCTACCTTTCGTTTTGTGTGAATGTATCGGGTCGCGATCCACACGCAACAGCTGGAAGGCGGGCAGCGGCATAGCGGACTCTGGTGTAGATTCAATCAGCCACGATTCTGTGAAACACAAAACAGAAGAGAGAGAAAAGTCTATATTTGTCCTGATAAGAAGACGCAATTTTTCGGTATTTAGCCTTAGATGGAGTTTACCACCCGCTTTGGGCTGCATTCCCAAACAACCCGACTCCGAGAAGACCGGACCCCGGCGTGACGAGGGCTGTTACCGGCCTCACACCGTCCACGGGCAGAGCCTTGGTCAGAAGGACTCAGGCCCCCGGCCAAAAGCGGTCTTCTATATGCCACTTTTCCCGCGCCTGCCGGATTGGCGAGGGATTCGGCGCTTTAGATTCAGAAAGCCCCCAGTCTGAATTGCTGTTAGTATCAGGAGTAGGCTCACTCTTTTTAGCTGGCTATATTCAGTGGAAGGGATTGCTGGAGGTAGAGTGACCACTTGACTTGTACTGGTAGGTGGGCCATTGTATTTCCTCCGCTGAGGGTACAGTGCTACTTTGGAGAAATCAGCAGGGCTGGTAGAGGTTTCGAGAGTATTTCGGCAGTGGCCACTGTCACTGGAGCCTCTCTGAAATGTATTCTAAGTTAGACAGGCTAGGGACAGCTAGAGCAAGACTTATTTTACTTATTTTACTTCAAGTACTATAATATCTTTCAGTATTTGGTTTTATTTCCTTTAACTCTTTGGTAATTTCTTTTACTCCAACCTATTTACTTTCACTTTTATTTCTTTGATTTATTTTATTTTATTTGACTCACTTTAGTATTACACTTCTGTTACATTTTGTCAAACTACTTTACACTTTTAGTGTTGCATTACAATACTCATATGTACATTTTCTTTTACTCTAATTACTATGATTACTTTGAAAAGATTTGATTCATTTTAATTTTGTTCATTTCGATAATTTCTTCAATTTCTTTTTTACCCCGTGGGTTTACTTTAATTACTTTGCATCTTCTATTTTGATTCGTTTTTCCTTAAATACTTCTTTTTACTTGGAGAACGAGAGACATCGGAGTCCCTCGGCTGAGGGGGAGGTGAAGACCAGAGTGAGTCTACATATCGGAGGAATGGGGGAATTTGTAGCCCTCGATATCTTAACTTACTGTACTATTTGTCATCTGTTTTTTTACTTTTCTCCAGGATCACTTTTTTGATATCTTGTCCTTCTTTTTACTTTAAAGATAAATGGTATGAAACAAAATGGATGTCATGAATAGTTACGTCACTAATGACGGACATATTACTTGTGGTCTCATTGGCCAAATGTAGGTAGACATAGTCGTTCTTTTGACCAAGAAACCAATCAGAGTGACGGAGGGGCGGACCAAACATAAATGTCACCACAAGATGGCAGCTTCTTCAAATGAAGATATCTTCCACTACAGTTTCTGAAATAAATATACACTCTTTTTGTTGGAAAAAAAAACACTTTATAAAAAACTTCTCTCATGAGCAAGATACGCTTTTACTAGCATAGAAATGCCTATGAAGTTCGTGTTAGCATAATCGCTAATCATTGCAAGCTACCTTGGCAGCAAAGGCACTGCATCAGGTCGCCAAGCAACAACAGTCACGCATTTCACCATGATAAATGATAGCAGTTTTTGAGTTACAAAAGCTGAATATTTTAAAAAGTATGATTGGTTTGAAAAATATAAATGTAAGCAACTCAAGTCTGACCAAGCTCAAAAGCTGCAGGAGGAGCAGGATATCTGAAAAATCGCAAGAATAGAGTGGGGAGGTATAGATAGAATGTATCATAGGAACCCAATGGTCCTCATGGAAACCCATGTTTGAATATGAAAGTTAAAAAGTCTAAATGGTATCAAAACTTTGAATGGAAGTTAGTCAATTAGTCAGGCTACACATTGTAAAGTTGAAATGAGGTGTCAAGCTTAAAATATGAAAAATGGATACATTTTTAAATGTCCCCATTCAGATCAAATGGCCCAAGGAATGAATAGGACTTCATACAAAATGGCGTACAGCGCAAGAAGAAACAAAATGGATGTCATGAATAGCTACGTCACTATTGACGGACATATTTTTTGTGGTCTCATTGGCCAAATGTAGAAAGACATAGTCGTTCTTTTGGCCAAAAACCAATCAGAATGACGGAGGGGCGGACCAAACAAAAATGTCACCACAAGATGGCAGCTTCTTCACTGGAAAATGAAGATATCTTCCACTACAGTTTCTGAAATGAATATACACACTTTTTGTTGGATAAAAACACTTTCTAAAAAAGTTTTCTTACTAGCAAGCTACGCTGTTACTAGCATAGAAATGCCTACGAAGTTGGTATTAGCATAATCGCTAATCGTTGCTAGCTACCTTGCCAGCTAAGGCACGCCATCTGGTCGCCTAGCAACAACAGTCACACATTTCACCATGTTAAATGATAGGCGTTACTGAGTTACAAAAAGCTGAATGTTTTAAAAAGTATAATGGGTTTGAAGAATATAATTGTAAGCAACTCAAGTCTGACCAAGCTCAAAAGCTGCAGGAGGAGTAGCATACCTGAAAAATCGGAAGACTAGAATGGTGAGGTATAGATAGATTGTATCATAGGAACCTAATGGTCCTCCTGGAAACCCATGTCTGAATATGAAAGTTAAAAAGTCTAAATGGTATCAAAACTTTGAATGGAAGTTAGTCAATTAGTCAGGCTACACATTGTAAAGTTGAAATGAGGTGTCAAGCTTAAAATATGAAAAATTGATACATTTTTAAATGTCCCATATTCAGACCAAATGGCCATAGGAATGAATAGGATTTTAGACAAAATGGCGTACAGCGCAAGAACTATAAATGGTATGAAACAAAATGGATGTCATGAATAGTTAATTCACTATTGACGGGACATATTACTTGTGGACTCATTGGCCAAATGTAGGTAGACATAGTCGTTCTTTTGGCCAAGAAACCAATCAGAGTGACGGAGGGGCGGACCAAACATAAATGTCACCACAAGATGGCAGCTTCTTCAAATGAAGATATCTTCCACTACAGTTTCTGAAATAAATATACACTCTTTTTGTTGGAAAAAAAAACACTTTCTAAAAAACTTCTCTCATGAGCAAGATACGCTGTTACTAGCATAGAAATGCCTATTTTAAAAAGTATAATGGGTTTGAAAAATATAAATGTTAGCAACTCAAGTCTGACCAAGCTCAAAAGCTGCAGGAGGAGTAGCATACCTGAAAAATCTGAAGAATAGAGTGGGAAGGTATAGATAGAATGTATCATAGCAACCCAATGGTCCTCATAGAAACCCATGTTTGTTTTTGAAACTTAAAAAGTCTAAATAATAACAAAACATTGAATGGAATTTATTCAGTTAGTTTGTCGACACATTGTAAAGTTTCAATGAGGTGTCAAGCTTAAAATATGAAAAAGTGCATCCATTTTTAAATGTCCCCATTCTGATCAAATGGCCATAGGAATGAATAGGATTTCAGACAAAATGGCACGCATTTCACCATGTTAAAAGGTAGACGTTTTTGAGTTTTTGGAAGTTTATGGAAAATTAAGATATCTGCCAGAGCAGTTTCTGAAATAAATATACACTTTTTTTGTTGAATATTTTAAAAAGTATGATGGGTTTGAAAATATAAATGTAAGCAACTCAAGTCTGACCAAGCTCAAAAGCTGCAGGAGGAACAGCATATCTGAAAAATTGGAAGAATAGAGTGGGGAGGTATAGATAGAATGTATCATAGGAACCCAATGGTCCTCATGGAAACCCATGTTTGAATATGAAACTTAAAAAGACTTAATAGTATCAAAACTTTGAATGGAAGTTAGTCAATTAGTCAGGTTACACATTGTAAAGTTGAAATGACGTGTCAAGCTTAAAATATGAAAAATGGATACATTTTTAAATGTCCCCATTCAGATCAAATGGCCATAGGAATGAATAGGATTTCAGACAAAATGGCGTACAGCGCAAGAAGTATAAATCCTATGAAACAATACGGATGTCATGAATAGCATACGTCACTTCCAATACAATTTCTGTAATAAATATACTATTTTTTTTTTTTTTAAAACACATTCGAAAAAAGTTCTCTTCCTATCAAGCTACACTATTACTAGCATTGAAATGCCTACGAAGTTAGTGTTAGCATAATTACTCATCGTTGCTAGCTACCTCACCAGCTAAGGCTACTGCATCAGGTAGCCTAGCAACAACAGTCATGCATTTCAGAATCAGAATCAGAATCAGAATTATTTTATTTGGCCAAGTATATTTGCACAACAAATTGACTTGGTGAGGTTAGTGCATGGGGCATAGAAAACAACTGCAAATATTGACAAAAAATTATAAAATAGCAAAATATTAACAAAATAGAAATAAGAAATGTACAAATTTACAAAATAGAACAATAAAACAATGCATTTTGTAGGCTGTGCGAGCTAAGTGGCAATGAGGCAAGAGGCTGTGAAATGGGTATGGGGCATGTACACTATGAATTAGAATAATTGTAAATAGTTATAAATTACACTGTCAGTGCATTGTGTGTGTGTGTGTGTGTGTGTGTGTGTGTGTGTGTGTGTGTGTGTGTGTGTGTGTGTGTGTGTGTGTGTGTGTGTGTGTGACTGGGTGGGGGTGGAAGTCCCAGAGTCAGTGAGAGGCAGAGAGCTTGTTTGTGAGCCCCACTGCCATGGGCAAGAAACTGATCAGGTGGTGCGAGGAAACTGACTCCACAGTATTAACTGGGAAGTCACACATGAGGGGGGTGTTTGGGGCTTGGATTCTCCTGAAGTTTACTACCATCTCTACAGTTTTTAGGGTGTTCAGCTCCAAGTTGTTCTGACTGCACCAGGAAGCTAGGCTGTCAACTTCCTCACTGTAGGCAGACTCATCCCCATTGCAGATTAATCCAATGAGGGTTGTGTCATCGGCGAAATTCAGGAGTTTGGCAGAAGGGTGGCTAGAGATGCAGCTGTCGGTGTAGAGGGAGAAGAGTAGAGGAGAGAGCAATCAGCCTTGTGGGTTTCCAGTGCTGATGGTCCGGGGGTCAGAGACAAGCTAGCCCAGCCGCACATGCTGCTTTCTGTCTGTCAGGAAGTCAGTGATCCACCTGCAGGTGGGCTCAGGCACACTCAGCTGGGATAGCTTGTCCTGGAGTACAGCTGGGGTGATGGTGTTGAATGCAGAGCTGAAGTCCACAACCAGGACCCTGGCATAGGTGCCGGGGGAGTCTAGGTGCTGGAGGATGAATTGGAGTCCCATGTTGACTGCGTCATCTACAGAGCTGTTGGCTCTGTCGGCGAACTGCAGTGAGTCGAGGAGGGGGTTGCTGATGGCCTTGAGGTGGGTGAGCACGAGGCGCTCAAAGGTCTTCATTACCATAGAGGTCATGGCGACTGGTTTGTAATCATTAAGGTCTGTGATCCTCTGCTTTTTGGGACGTGGGATGATGGCGGATGTTTTGAAGCAGGCAGGTACTATGCATTCGACCAGTGAGGTGTTAAAGATGTCCGTAGACACTGGAGACAGCTGGTCTGCACAGTGCTTCAGTGTGGCGGGGGAGACAGCGTCTGGTCCAGCTGCCTTGCGGGGGTTCTGCCTCTTTAACAGTTTGTTGACGTCTTTCTCCTGGATGGAGAGAGGTGTGATGGGGAGGGGTCTGTCTGGCTCCATTGTGTAGGGGGGGGGGGGGGTAGTGTCTCTGTCCAGGCAGGGAAGAAGAGGTGTGATAGCTGTGGAGGGGGTTGGTTGTGTGGGTCAGAGTCAGGACTGTTCCATTGTCGAATCTACAGTAGAAGTCATTAAGGTCGTTTGCAAGTCAGAGGTCATCCATAGAGTGGGGGGATTCGGTTTTGCAGTCTATGATCTCTCTAGAAGGCCTTTCCAGACTGACGAGGAGTCATTGGCTGCAAATTGTTCTTTCTTTGAGTACTGTCGTCTGGCCTCCTTAATCTCCTTGCCAAATGTGTACTTAGCCAGTCTAAACCTTTCCTTGTCTCCACTCCTGAAAGCCCTCTCCTTCTCCAAATGAAGCTGTTTGAGTCTTGCTGTGAAGCAGGGCTTGTCATTGTTGTAACTCACCCTAGTGCGTGTTGCAATACATATGTCCTCACAGAAGCTGATGTATGACATCACAGACTCTGTGTATTCGTCCAGACTGTTGGAAGCAGTCTTAAAAATGTCCCAGTCTGTGGTATCTAGACATTCACGCAGCTCCTCTACTGCTTCTCTGCTTCTCCAATTCTTGGATCTCCTGTATGCCGGGATCAGATGAATAAGAGTGTGGTCAGATAGTCACAGAGCCGTGCAGGGAACTGCATGATAACCTCTGCTGATGGTGCTGTAACAATGATCAAAAATCTTCTCCTCCCTGGTCGGGCATTTGATTTACTGTATATATTTAGGGAGTTTGTGAGTTAAGTTGCCCTTGTTAAAGTCCCCAAGGACAATAACTGGGGAATACGTATTCTCTCTCCACTCCTAATATTTGGTTGGCGAGTTGATGTTGAGCCACTTTCACATCAGCTTACGGAGGGATGTAAATGCCTGCCAATATATAAGAAGTGAATGCACATGGAGAGTAAAACGGTCTGCAGGTGATGGAAAATGATTCCAGGTCAGGAGAACAAGTTTGCAAAATCACTTTCACATCGTTGCACCAGCTTTGCTTTATATAGAAACAGATCCCTCTACCTTTCGTTTTGTGTGAATGTATCGGGTCGCGATCCACACCTCCACCTTTCGCTTTGCGGGTAGAAATCCGGGTCGTGATCCGCCCATAACAGCTAAAAGCCAGGCAGCTGTACAGCGGAGTCCCGTTTAGATTCCATCAGCCACGATTCCGTGAAACACAAAACAGAAGAGAGAGGAAAGTCTCTATTTGTCCTGATAAGAAGATGCAATTCGTCCATTTTGTTGCACATTGAGCAAACATTTGAGAAGCGAGTTTAATCCTCTCTCCCTGAAGCACACCAGAGCCCCGGCGCGCTTGCCTCTGCGCCTCGGTCTCCACCTCTCTGCTTGGCCAAGGGCCAGAGCACCTTTGACCAGAATGTCCAGTAAATCCACAGATGAGACGAGAAAGTTGGGACATAAATCAGATGCTGTTGAGTCCCTGATGTTAAGTATCTCGTCCCTCGTAAAAATAAATTTAGTGGAATCACAATTAACAGAATTAAAGACTAAAAACAAACAAAGAAGTGCGCACCAACACACCATGGCAGCCGTAGATTCTCCTAGTGGTTGAGAAATGTATAAAGTGCTCTATAATTAATACACCAAATACGATTTGGTTGATGATATAATTAAACTAGCTTAAACTTGACATTGTTGTATGCTATTCTATTTTCTATGTATCTTGCAGCGAATATGAATTGGTTTCAGTCGTTAAATGCAAGGAGAATAGGCTACATCTGTACTTGCAAGACTGTAGTCTAACACGATTGTCAAACAGTATTTTTTTTCTGATAAGATATGGCCTATATTAGGGTGAAGGTTTGTAGGATGCTCTCATTGAATGTGCCCTAATAATAACCGGTATACCTCCTATTTAAGCTCTTTTGATTTTGTGAAATCATTTGGTATCAAAGGGACAGTGTCATTCATGATAACATTGACTATCGACTTTTCAAATGTACACAAGTAGGCCCAGTATCATGAGTAATGACAGGCTATTTTCACAGTTTTATGATCATGAATGTAAATTGATTAATCAAATTAAATATCATGCCATATGGTACACATGAGGCTCACGGTCGTCCGATGTCCACTACTATGATGCAGCATGCCATTATGACGTCAATGGCAGATTTTTGGTTTGTCCGCATTTTCTTTGTATGCACTTATTATTGCACTCCGCTAAGACGTAGAGTAAACTTATCTGAATGCACGTTTTACTGGAACTAGAACTGGATAGACAATGGCGGAAGAAATAGGGATATTATTTTGCAAATTGCCCAGAAAAATAAACTCATTTACAGAACAAGTCCTTTGCTGCTCCCTTCTGGCTGATCCAGTCTAAAGCTATTTTGACTTCACATAACAAGATGACCATAATGTGAGATTTGAACTCTTACTTGAAGGTCAAGAGGAAGACTAGTGGTAAGAGGGTCTCAGCTGAGAAGACTACCAACACCGATGCAGGTGAGAGGGTTTTCTGTTGTTACATCTTCTGTTGTAACCGTAACACAATTTGTAGACTTGTTTGAAAAACATTTATTTCATTACATTAGCATCCAATCACAGCCAATGATAAAGACTTGAACATTGTACTTGTGTGTACAGTATGAACATATAAATAGTTGGGTCATTTGTGGCAATAAAACCCAATATTTCTGCTTAAGTCTCCTGATAAATATAAGTCTCCTGATAAATATGAGGACAGAGCAGCAGTGATCAAACTGCTGGAGGAGGAAGGTCTGACGAGGTTTGGTGCCCTCTCAAACATCAACATCGATCAGGACTGCTTCCCCATCCTGATCAACTTTCTGAAGGGTCTCACTGATAAGTCAGTATGATGCGTTCTACTGTATCTATGTTTTGAATCTAAGTTTACCTGTATGTTTGTTAAACCGTGAATCTAAATGATTATCTTCAGGCTGAACACCTCACATCACAGCCTCACAAACTAATTCTTCACTCTGTTTTTAATGAATACAGGTGACCAAGGCTAAGTTTGATATCACGTGCCGGAGGATAGTGAAACCGATCGGCATGGCCATAGAGGTCCTCCTCCCGAATCTACAGTAGAGCTGAATGAGGCCAGGGATGCTGCGGCCTCAGAGAGTGGGTCAGGACTCTCCTCCAGACGTCCTAAAGCAGGTGAACTCTGACGCGTCCTTGATAATATCATTATCAAGCTCAGATAAGTCCAACCAGATAGCCTGCGATAGGGACAGCTCCATGTACACAGCTAGGAGGATGATGCGTGTGGTGTCCACCAAGCTCCAGGAGTTTGGGATCACCAGACCAGTGGTACCAAAGGTCATGGTCATGACCTCGAACTACCACCCTGATCTCGGCTGCGAAGCAGGGTCGGGCAGGGTTAGTACTTGGATGGGAGACATCCTGGAAATACCTGGTGCCATAACCTTTTCACAACTTCCACCAGTAGCGTGCACTAATGTGTCCTTTTAACAACTGGAACTATATCATAGTTGTTACTGGGCTGTGTCAACTAGGAACCCAGCGTCATTTACTCCAGACTAGTTGCTTCCCATCGTTTTGGAATAAATGGCAGTAGATATTCATCTATCGAATAGTTGTGAAACAAAATCCTTACTACAATATCATATTTCATGGACTGTCTGAGTGAATTATGAGTTGGTGTTGATGACAAACTCCTTTTATTTTCAATGGACAAAAGCTCTCATTTCAGTGAGGGTGCTGCAGTCACTTTTTAGGATGAATGACTGACTGATGTATTAAGCTTTACATTTGGGATGTAGTGTAAGATGTATACATTTACAACACATTGTTCCTTTATCAGGTGGCCTACATAACGTAAAGTGCATGTACAAATTGTATGTCTCTCATTGTCAAACTGTATGTCTCTCATTGTCAATGTTGTGTTTCTGGGCTCACTGTTGACTGCATGTGTGGGGCTTGATCCCCTGTGTTCCATATAATTTGCAGCTTATCTTTTCTATAATAGCCTTTTCATAATTAAATAATTTTTGCTTCAGCAAGACCAACTTTTGTTCTTGCTCAGACTTATTATTGGGCTTGATTAAGCAAGACCAACGAGTGTTATTGCTCATACTTATTCTTATTATTCAAATTCTTCCGATTTTTCAAGTATGCTACTCCTCCTACAGTTTTTAAGCTAGGTCTAATTTGAGTTGCTTACATTTATATTTTTCGAACTCATTATACTTTTTAAAATATTCAGCTTTTTGTAACGCAAAAACTCCTATCTTTTAACATGGTGAATGCGTGACTGTTGTTGCTAGGCTACCCGATGCAGTGCCTTAGCTGGCAAGGTAGCTAGCAACGATTAGCGATTATGCTAACACGAACTTCGTAGGCATTTCTATGCTAGTAACAGAGTAGCTTGCTAGTGAGAGAATGTGTTTAGAAAGTGTTTATTTCATAGAAAAAACGTGTATATTTCTTTCAGAAACTGTAGTGGAAGATATCCTCATTTTCCACCCAAGTAGCAGCCATCTTGTTGTGACATTTTTGTTTCTCCCGCTCCTCCGTCCATTTGGCCAATGAGACCACAGATAATGTCTCCGTCAATAGTGACGTCTGCTATTCATTCATCCATTTTGTTTCATACCATTTATACTTTTTGCGCTGAACGCCATTTTGTCTGAAATCCTATTCATTCGTATGGCCATTTGATATGAATGGGGACATTTTAAAATGTATCCAATTCTTCGTCCTCGGTAAAATAACCTGATATTTCAACCATTTCCAGTCTTCATCTCTGCAATTCATGAGCTGCTATAATAAACTAGATTTTTGCCAATCTATCTGATAAGGCAAACCATTGTCTTTGTCATGGCCTCGGTCGGCTAAAAAGGTTGGTCTAGCTTTTATACGGTAGTTTGACTTCATCTTCAATTTTGCCTGTATTGGATATCCAACAAATTTATATGAGGGGGCTACAGCCTAAAATGTTGGGAGGGGGTGAAGGCGTGGCTGTGTTGAATACCACATGGTAAACAAGTAATTCTGGTGACTTTTGACGGGAGAATGGGTGAATGGAATATTTATATTACGGAGGATGGCTATTGACGGCTGGTGCCGTACAAGATTCGGGAGGACGATTATTTGTTTTTTTGTGCGAGCACGGTGTTATTTCTATTACAGCCAGAGACGGATTGGTGGGGGGGGGTACTGATTCCAGCTAACCCATACTGCATGAGTCATTGTATTATTCCTTTTCGCGAAATACACTTCCTACAGTATGTCCCTTCCCTCAAGTGTTTGAGCAGAGTGGGAGTGAGTAAGTTTACATTTGTAAATGTGTTATTGCTATTTTGTTAATATTTTGCTTTTTGTAAATTTTGTGTCAATATTTGCTCTTGTTATTTATGTCCCATGCGCCAACCTCACCAAGTCAATTTCCTGTATATGCAAATATACTTGGCCAAATAAAAGAATTCTGATTCTGATTCTGATTCTGTTATGTAAGACTGCCTGGAAATACCCAGTGCCATAAGCTTTTTACAACTTCCACCAGAGAGTGCACTAATGTATCCTTTTAACAACTGGAACTAGATCATAGTTGTTACTGGGCAGTGTCAACTAGGAACCCAGCTTCATTTACTCCAGACTAGTTGATGAAAAACTCCTTTTATTTTCAATGGACAAAAGCTCTTATTTCAGTGAGGTTGCTGCAGTCACTTTTTAGGATGAATGACTGGCTGATGTATTAAGCATTACATTTGGGATATAGCGTACTATGTATACATTTACAACACATTGTTCCTTTATCAGGTGGCCTACATGACGTAAATTGCATGTACAAACTGTCTTTCTGTCCAATGGTCCAACCTGTGTTCCATGTAATTTGCAGCTTATCTTTTCTATAATAGCCTATGCTTATTATTCTTATTATTTGGGCTTGTTTCAGAAAGTCCAACTATTGTTCTTGCTCATATTTATAAGTGGGCTTGCTTAAGCAAGACCAACTATTGTTATTGCTCATACTTAATTCTTATTATTCAAATTCTTCCGATTTTTCAGGTGTGCTACTCCTCCTACAACTTTTAAGCTAGGTCTAATTTGAGTTGCTTAAATTTATATTCATCAAACTCATTATACTTTTTAAAATATTCAGCTTTTTGTAACTCAAAAACTCCTGTCTTTCAGCATGGTGAATGCGTGATGTGTTCTTGTAGGCTACCCGATGCAGTGCCTTAGCTGGCAATGTAGCTAGCAACGATTAGCGATTATGCTAACACGAACTTCGTAAGCATTTCTATGCTAGTAACAGAGTAGCTTGCTAGTAAGAGAGCGTGTTTAGAAAGTGTTTATTTCATAGAAAAAGAGTGTATATTTGTTTCAGAAACTGTAGTGGAAGATATCCTAATTTTCCACTTTAGTAGCAGCCATCTTGTTGTGACATTTTTGTTTGTCCCGCCCCTCCGTCCATTTGGCCAATGAGACCACAGATAATGTCTCCGTCAATAGTGACGTCTGCTATTCATTCTCCATGTTGTTTCATACCATTCATACTTTTTGCGCTGTACGCCATTTTGTCTGAAATCCTATTCATTCCTATGACCATTTCCTTGAATGGGGACATTTAAAAATGTGTCCACTTTTTCATATTTTAAGCTTGACACCTCAATTACACTTTACAATGTGTAGACTGACTAACTTCCATTCAGAGTTTTGATACTATTTAGACTTTTTAAGTTTCATAAACAAACATGGGTTTCTATGAGGATCATTGGGTTCCGATGACACATTATATGAACTTCCTCTCTTTAATCTATCCATCCACTCATCTATCCATTCATCCATCCAACCAAGCCAGTTTCTATCTATCTATCCTTCTCTCATCTATATATCTTTCCCTCATTTATCAAACTTAATCTGTCTATCTATCTACATTATCTATCTATACAACATACTCTCGTCTATCGATCTACAGTGTCTATCGACGGCAGCAACACTGTGACCCCATCAAGGCTCTCTCTGCTCGCGAGGACAACGTGCTAGCAATCGACACAGCCGATATGAGGAAGGCTGTTAAACGGGTCAACACCCGCAAAGCTGCCGGTCCAGGCGGCATCCCTGGCCGTGTCCTCAGAGTAGCTGTCAGCTGTCTTCACGGACACGTTCTATCTGTCGCTGTCCCAGTCTGTAATATCCACCTGTTTCAAAGCGACCACTATCATCCCTGTCCCCAAGACGAACAAGGTAACCTGCCTCAACGACTACTGCCCTGTTGCACTATGTATCACCTCATCCACTCTGACTCTCAACAAAGGGGCTCCCTAGGGCTGTGTGCTCACGGATCATGCCCCCATCCACGTCGGCGGGTCTGTAGTGGAGAGAGTCAGCAGCTTCTAGTTCCTTGGTATCCACATCACCGAGGACTTGACATGGTCACACCCCACCCACGCTGTGATCAAGACGGTGCGCCACCGCCTGTTTTTCTTCAGGCATCTGAGAAAAGTCTGTATGGACACCCAGATCCTTAGAAACTTTTACAGATGCACCACAGAGAGTATCCTGACAGGCTGTATCACTGCCTGGTACGGCAACTGCACCGCCCTCGACCGTAAAGCTTGATGGTGAAAACAGCCCAGTACATCACGGGCCGCAAGCTACCAGCCATTCAGGTCCTCTACTCTGAGAGGTGCAAGAGGAAGGCTGGGAAGATCATCAGGGACAATTTCTACCCCCAGGCCATAAGACTGCTCATAAGACTTTGATCAGAAGACCTCTGATATTAGCGCACATATTATTGACATTTTTGCACTAGTACTCTTGTTACTTTATTGTCACTTTTATTAATTATTATTGAATTGACAAATAAAATGTGATTTGATCATCTATCAGTTCATCCATACAACCAACCAACCAACAAACCATTCATCCATCCACCCAATGCACCAATCAAACCATCTTTAACTGTATCCTCTACTAGAATAAGAGTCTCACTTTCTTTCAACTACCCAGCAAATCTATCTGTCGTCTAAACCATCTTAAAACTTTTTTCTATTACCAATATAAGATTTTGGGAGCCCAGAAAATTTCTTCTGGAACTTATTTTTCTAATTATTATTATTATTCCAATGCCACTCCTCATACAGCTTTTAAGCTATTCGCACCAATCAAACTTTAAAATGTGCAGAGAGGTTTCTTACATTCATATATTTTTAAATTCATTATACATTTTACACTGTTCAGCTCAAGAACTCCCATCTTTTAACATGTAAAATGTTGATGTACTGGAGTGCAAAGTTTAGAGCCACTGTGATGATGTCGCAAAAGCTTGTGACGCCACTGTTGAGTTTTCTTTTTTATATAATTTACATTATCAAAACCACAGGAGGCATCGTTGAGCATGATGCATATGTTTTCAGTGTGTTATAGTGTGTTTACAAACATTGCTGCCTGATTAATTATGTGAAGAGGAGCTTATGTTTCCATTTGGATGGATAATTTTTCTTAGTTGATTCCGCGCATTTCAGCAGTAGGCTGAAATTTTCACTTGACTTGACTCTTTATATGACTGTTATTATAGCCCTCATATACTTTTAATTCCAAATTCCAAATATGAACACGTACTGTATAAGGCCTGCCCAATCTGCTCAAATACATTTCAATTGAATTAGGGGGGAGATGGGCGGATTGTAGCGAATTTGGCATTCATAATCGTTTCCCATTAACAAACAAAAATTATGACAATTCATCTAGACACTGAAAACAATTTGAATGATCGCACTCTTCCCCTAGAACAGGACAGTTCTTCATTTAACTAATTCCGTTAGTTCATAGAAGATTGACAGCACCTACCAAATAGGCAATGACATCATGTTAAGAAAGATGTGCACAAAACAAAATTACATGACACTATTTTATTTGCTCCCTGTTTTAGCGTAAATCGAAATTCAAACTACTTGTGATAGTTGTTCTCAACTGTATTAAACAGACCTGTGTCATGACAACAGAGATGCGCGAAACAAATCTCACTTTGGGAGCGATCAAATGATCCCTCAAAAAGTTACAGTATAAAAAATAAATGTATAATTATTATTATTACATTGTGTGAACTAGAGAAGGTTGCCCTTGGTGAAAATGTGGACGTTCGCACCCTATTATAACAGAAGGCTACTTTTCTACCCAGTCCCAATCCCACTGAAACCCAACATACTGTATTTACTGCTGTCACACATGAAAATTCCGAACTTAATTCTGTAATTATTCTGTTATATTATTATAGCCGACTCGCGTTTCTTCATGTTAGACTGTGCAAAAACATTTCCCCCTTTCTCTGCGCTGTGAGAGAATGTGTGATCTGCAATTCATGAAACTTGATTTTGCCAATCTACAGTACATGTACATGTATCTGATAAGGCAAACCATTTTCTTTTCAAACATCCTTCACAACTCTTCTCACCATCTTGTCACTCCACACGCGTGTACGGCGGTGTGCAGCGGCAATGTAAGGGGGTTAAACCCATGCCAACTGTAGCAAGACATTGTAAAAGCTTTTACAGGGAGAGATCCAATTGAATTGTCTGTTTTGCATGTGGTAAGATCAGGTATATTGCTAGACAGTTTAAAAGTGTTGTTTGTTTTGCATGTGACAAAACTGGGCATATCCCAAGTGTCTCCCCGTATTGGACCCTATACAGGAGTCCCGGTCCAGCCCTCTGTCCAACGGGTTAAATCCTCAGCCTAAAGTTTCCCCTGCTGCAGCTTAATGTTATGCTCTGTAAGTGACCTACAAATCAGAACTCAGCATATGAAAGCCCCAATGGTTAAGGACCGCTCTATTGTTATATGAGTGCCAGTTGGTGTGGTTGCAGGAATTTAATTTATAGATGAGGACAATTCATCCAAAAGGGATATTTCAATAAAGTGGCTAGAATAACCATTTCGATCCTTTGGTGTAATATGTACAGTGTAATCTATCTTTTTATGTTTAGCAAGGAGAATAACACTCCATTTCAGGTGGTGAGTACTATACTGAGTATAAATCTACTGAAACATCTCCTTGGTTTGCAGAGTTGTTCTTTAATCAAGCTTTAAACATGACAGCAGGATAATACAAGATATCAATAAAGTGATTCAATTGAAAAAGAATAAAATACTGAAGAAGATGAAAAGTAATTTCTGTAAGTCTAAATACCGAGAACAAATTCTCCTGTTCTCTCGTTCTGGTCCATCACTGCCTCCTCAGTCGAGTAAGTTCCCGATCTCCAAGTGAAAAGAAAGAAAAGATGTTGAAAAAGCGTTTCTGGTCGATCATCATCCGACAAAAAGAAAGGTTTAAGGAAAAAAATAAAATAAATAGAAGATCCAAAGTAGTTAAAGTAAACCCACGCAATATAACGTAAAATCAAAGGAATTAAAGAAATCATTGAAATTAACTAAAATAAAAGAAATCAAATAAATTAAAGTGAAAGTAAACAAATTGGAGTGGATGGACTTACCGAAAATTAAGTAAATAAGTCCAAATACAAATAGATAATATAGTTCTTGAAGTAAAATAAAGAAGATAAGTCGAAATCTGGTTGTCCCTAGTCTGTCTAACTTGTAATAATTTTAGATAGGCTCTGTACAGCATTGACAGTGGCCATGGCCGATATACTCTCAAATCCTCTATCAGCCCGGCCTATTCCTCCGAAGCAGAACTGTACCCTCAGCTGAGGATCTACAATGGCCCTCATCCCAGTACAATTGAAGTGGTCACTCAACCCCAAGCAATCGTTTTCGCTAAATATAGGCAGCCAAACGAGTGAGCCTACTTCTGATACTAACAATAATTCACACTGGGTGCTTCCCATTTTGAAAACTCTCTCCAGAGAGGAATTTGGTCACAGAACCCCCATTGGGCTAGAACTCCTGGTCTCTATAGGGATCCGTCCTTCTGGGAGATCTGGGGAAAATGTCCATAAACATATGCCTAACAACAAGTTTTGTATAACCCCTGTCATGAGCTCCTCTGAGCATAACTGTTTCACATGAGCAAAGCTTCTAGGTCCCCGTGACATTTAGTCCCCCCCCCTCCCCTTTGAGTCATCTTTGACTATCACTTTATCGGAACCCATTGCCTTCTGGACCGTCCTGGACGATGCAGTCTCCCAGGTCCTCCACACCACTCTCTCTCACCTTGACAGTCAGAAGGGGGGCTATGTGAGAATGCTGTTTATAGACTACAGCTCAGCGTTCAATACCATAGTCTCCACCGGACTGGCTGAAAAGATGATTGGATTAGGACTAAACATTCCCCTGTGTGCCTGGATCCTGGACTTCCTAACGGCCAGGCCACAGGTGGTCAGGGTGGGTAGACACACCTCCAGCATACTCATCCTGAGCACAGGGTCCCCCCAGGGCTGCGTCCTTAGCCCCCTCTTCTACTCCCTGTACACCCACAACTGTGTGGCTAAGTCCAGCGACAACTCCATCATCAAGTTTGCTGACGACACAGTTGTGGGGGGGCTGATCTCAGATAACAATGAGGAAGCCTACCTGGACGAGGTGGCGGACCTGTCACTCTGGTGTCAGGAGAATAGCCTCATCCTGAATGTCTCCCAGACAAAGGAGCTGAGTGTGGACTTCAGGAGAGCACAACATCCAAGGACATACACGCCGCTGGACATCGGTGGGACTGCTGTGGACAGGGTGAGCAGTTTTAAATACCTGGGAGTCCACATCACAGAAGACCTGGCCTGGACTACCCACATCAGTACACTGGTGGGAAAGGCAAGGCAACGCCTGTTCCATCTCAGGCAGCTGAGGAAATTCAAAGTCTCCCGGAGGATCCTTCAGTCCTTCTACTCTGGAGCTGTGGAGGGCATCCTGGCTGGCAACATCACCGTCTGGTACGGTAACAGCACGGCCCAGGACAGGCGAGCTCTGCAAAGGGTGGTACGCCTGGCAGAAAAGACCATGGGAGCTCCAACCCCCCCTCTCCATGTCCTGTACACCAGGAGGTGTAGGACCAGAGGCTACAGGATAATGAAGGACCCTCACCACCTGAAAAACGGACTGTTCCAGCTGCTGCAGTCAGGCAAACGCCTTCGCTGTCATGTAGCAAGAACAGATAGACTAAGACTGAGTTTCTTCCCCCATGCCATCAGGATCATCAACGATGACCCCACCAGTGCCCCCTTCAAGTCACTCACACACTCACTGACATCATAACACTTATGCACACACATAATCACCCATTGCAGACTCATCCTCCACTGTAATTATCTGTACTGTCAACCTGTCATTGCCATTGTATATTGCCATTCCATTGCGTACATTGCTTCACCGCTGTTTATACTGCTTATACTGTTTATACTGTTTATATTTTTTATTACTTCTATTTTATTTTATTTTATCTATTTTAAAACTTATTGTTGCACTACTCTGTGGCACTGTCACTTTTGCATTTCACTGTATACTTGTATGCACGTGACAAATAAAGAATCTTGAATCTTGAATCTTGACTCACCCAAACCTCTCTCAACTTTGACTCAATTCCCCTTTCTCTCCTTCCTTTTCCAATTCATTTAATTTCAACTTTATTTAAATTGTTACACATAGTTAGACAGATCAGTTTCATCCTTCAAATCATAAAACAGGCAAAACTCCTTTCAACACAAATTAGTTATTTGATCAGTTTTATGTCTGAATAGTATTTCTTGCCATTAGACATTCAGTATCTTAGTAGCACATATCACTTGTAGTATATAATATGTTTTGCTGGTTATACTTTAGCATATTAGTAGTACAAAACATCAGTAGTATATAGTGTGCTTTTTTGCTGGTTATATTTCAATGTGTTAGTAGCACATACCATCAGTAGTATATAGTATGTTTTGGCAGATTATGTTTCAGTGATTTAGTAGTACAGACATCAAGCATCAAAATCCAGCAGCGGGAACTCCAGGTCACAAAGAAGCCCTATGACATATTCCTCCATAACCTCCGTAGCCGTGATCCCACCTGCCCCTCCTCAGAGAGCGGAGCGGGAGTGGGAACCGTCCCAGGGAGGTCCCCAGGAGAGACACCGACATCACCATCTTCCTCTCCCCCCTCTGGTTCAACAACCTCCTCTTTAAACCCATCCTGAATCATCCCCTGAGCTGAGCTCTCCGCTTCCCCAGACACTTCTAGCTGAGAACACTAGATGGAGCCAGCCCCCCTAGCCAGGGCGCCCTACCAGGACTCCACCGGTACCCCTGTGACACCGCCATCCCTGCTCATCCATAAGGGTTCCTGCCATGATTTAAGCGCTGAATCCCCCCTCTGAAGTTCTGAGCGGCCTGCTCTGGTGGAGATGCAGGTCGGGGGAGGGCCAGACTTTTAGACATCCCCTCCATGGCCTGAATCCCGACCTGTCTACCTCCCATAGACCCCCCACAGTTTCCAGACAATCCCCTCATATTTGATCACCGTCCATAGATGCACACTAGTGCGATAACGCCCATTATCCAGCTCCCAATTCTTAACCATCAAGGTACGTAAGACAACAATTCCATACATCCTTATTTTCAACTCATCCCCGGGCTGTGACCGATGACCAGATTACCTTTGCTGTCTCCTCCATCCGTCCAATAGCCCGCTCATAAGCCACGGAATGATTGGCCTGTCCGTGAGCGCATAAAACAGCATGTGCTGAATCCACCAGGAACCTTTGCTCATAGCAGGTGTGGCACCACAGAGTCAGACCAAAGAGCTGGAGTGGGGTAGGGGGGACGACCCACAGATAGCCGGCCATCACCAGGGGTACCTCACAAGTATCACATTTTGCGTTAACCTAATGAAAACATAAAGTGATAAAAGCATATTTAACCTAAGACATTTCATTTAAATTGCCAGCCCTCGAGGAGTTAAAAAAAACAACAACAAAAAAACACTTATTATAAGTAGTCCATTTTTGTGGAGACAAATCATCGTTTCAAGACATTCTTCACCCCAACAACACATATCACCAGGCAGCGCACCAGACTCCAGGCCCATCCGGCAGTCCCCCGTCAAATTCTAGATATCATAACCCTTTTCTCCAAATCCAAATCACCGATGGCAAGCTTAAGCAAAACATATCCTCAGTTTTGTCTTCCTCTCCTCCAGAAGAAAAACAGGAAAAAAATAAGTTTTAGTGGTCTCCCAAGCATAGCCCCCAGGCCAGGCCTGTAACACCCCTTTCACTGTTCTGTTATTCTTAATGTGAGTGCAATCATTCTTCCAAAAGCCCCATTTGTCTTTCCACACCTGCCACAGTTCACATTTCGGCATAGCCCCCTCACTCACTTAATTTGTTGCATTTACTTATGCGAACACATTACCTGCAACACATTCATCCAACTTCCGGAATTCCCCCAATGGGACATTCATCAGGTCCTCTGGGGTTGGCATGCGCTGCACATACATTTCTTGTTCGACGGGACTCGCCAGACTGCTCCCAGATACAATGTAACCTGCCTGATATGCCATTTCTAGGTGTTTTACCTGAGTAATCCACACCCAGGGAAAGGTCTCATTTAACCATCGATCAAATGACACCCACATCTGGCACCCAAAGGTGTATCTGTCCCAGTAGAAGACTTTTTTGTTGACTGGACCAAGCATCAGTCGTTGCTGTCCCTCAGAACAGGGGACACCCAGGTTACAAAAGCAACTCTGTCTCATTAAGGGCATCAGTTTTTCCTGGAGACATTCCTGATACATCCTGTCCTCCTGTCCTCTGTCAGCGTTTGTGGTTGGTCAGTAGAGTTATCAGTAGAGTGGTCAGTAGAGTTATCACCCACCCTCTGGATCTGTCCTAGCTCCTCCAACGATGTACTGCTCTTTCCGTATTCCATCAACCCAGGTTCCTGTTGGCATGTCAGATTATACTTCCCCCAAAACAACCCTTGCTTTGGGAGTATTGTTACGCAGGATTGATTCTTGTTGGGAGCATTATACACCATCTCCTTCGTCCAATAGCCTATACCACTATCGTTTTTGCCCATGCCAGGGCACAGAGCCATCGGAACAATAGCATCTAGGATTCTAGGAGCATCTCTGAGTGTATCCAGTTACACTGCGGACTCTTTCTTATTTTGCTAGTAGGCCTAAGAAAAAACTTCACCAGCTCTCCCCCCTCAGGCTGTACCCCCTCCAGGACATCTCGCTCTCGGGTCTCGTTTACCAAAACCCCAATCCAGGCGTTCAGGGTTTCATTGTTTATCTCATACAGGGCCATGATATCATTCTCCCATCGCGTAATATAGCTTGTTTCCCCGGTCCCAGTCCACATCTGCAGCATTATTTTCAGTGCTAAAATAGTGATGTTCCCACCTCCTGGTGGTAGCAGATCCCATCCGGGAAGGGTAATTACCCTCTGCTCAACTTGCCAGCATGTCTGGTTGAACCTCTTTGTATTACTAAAATGCACTTTGACATGGGTTTCCTCCCATGGTTTATCTCCACAAAAATAGAGGATGGCTAGGACTGCCACCAATCCTGTGAATCCTATCATCAGATTCCCTAACATTTTCCCTCTCATCGTCGTTGCCAGTGCTGTGGTCGTATCTTTTTGTCAGTCTGGTTATGGTTCGTCTCCTCACCGAACTACTATGAATGATTTGTTAATGGAAAAGCCCCAGTATGGAACCTGCACCCCTGTACAGGTTTCAATTGTTATGCACGGCCTATAATGCCACTCGATCTCTGCGCTCTGCTGTAGATCCCACTTCAAATGCCTTCTCCATTTTGGCTTATGAGGCGGTGTATCCTCACCTATATAGCGCATCTCTTTCTCCAAGGGTTGGTCGAACCTTTGCCACACCCACATCCACGTTATCACTGACATCTTTTCAGGGCGCGGACAAGGTGCCATGTTACGCTCGTTCCTCAAACTTACAAAGTCCCATGCCAGGGATGTCCCAGGGGATAGCGATCCACTGTATGTGCCATCAGAGTCATCAAAGGCATGATTGGTGCAATACCTCCACTATGTCCTGTCTATGCCCATTCCCCGGGATGGCCACTGGCATTTCATTAAACAGCCTGAAGAACTCGTCATCATCGTTGTTTTCGTGGGATCCACAATTGCACTGATAGCTCCGGCTAGCCTACCGACAATACCACTCCATCTTCACCCAGAGACGACTAGTACTCTGGTTATAGGCCTCGACAACGTCCTCCTGTTTCCCAGAGCACAACCATTTCCACATGTGAGGGCTATTGGTCCAAATCAGATTCCCGGCCAGGGTAATATCAATGTACTCCCCCTGAAGTATATCGGCATAATTAAGACCCCAGCGCACCGTCAGTTGCATATTACCCACCTTCCGATGGAGGACATTCAGGGCAATTGGGAAAGGACCTAGTGCACTCCTCCCAGGACAAGCCCCATACAGGCCATTGATTTTCTGTTCTATGGTACTCTTTTGGCTGCTTTCTTGCGTGTCTACTGATGCTATTTGCCTTACACATCACCAGGCTCATCTCCTCTGTCCAATAACTACAGTAGTAGCTGGGAGTGTTACACCATTGCTGGAAAATAAGCTCACCATATGTGCCTCTCCTATTCGATTTCACATCATATTCTCTATCAGGGGATCGAAACAGCTCTCTCCTGGGGTCCTCCCAACTCTAAAGGGCCCTTGCCAGGGAATTTATTTCTTTTTTACAGCATTCTCATTTTTATTTTTATTTCTAAAGGCATGATTTGACGACCGAACCAGACTTTACGAGGAGGATGCCATTCTATTTTCTCCTGAAGAAGCGAGACAAACCTTTTCCTAGTTGTGGTGGTTTAGGCTGGTCTAGCTTTTGCTCTGCTTCTGAGCTCCCCTCTGGAGGCTTTGCTATTTCTGGCTTCACCTCTGCTATCTCCGGCCCCTGGGAGTATACGCCCTCAAATGGCACCATCAAGAATCTCACTATTATCTCTACTTCCAGTGTCTCCTCTGGTCTACTGGGGGCAGGTGCCCTCGAAACATGTGTCCCAAGAAATTGCCTCTGCTTATCACGGCGCCAGTCCTCTGGCATGACCCTTCTAGTCGCTCTTTTCTCCTTAATAACTGCTCCTGCATGCCCCCAGGCATCCAGGCTGGTTACATTATGCAGTACATCATTACCCTGTATCTCTTTTTCTCAAGGGATATTTTGCTCTACCTATTCTACCGGGATCTCTTGATCCCTGAACACCTCCTCGATCAGCTTTCCCCATGTAATCAACCCCCAGGGCCCTTTCCACCTCCCCTGGAGAGCACTCTCCCTTAAATGATCGGGCAACTCCTCCTACCCCTCAGTTTCCCCTGAGGTTGTCGGCTCTCTGTATACTCGAATGGTCAGCGGTATCTGACTGGTGGACATAGGAGGATGAAGAACCACCCCGACCCCAGGCAAAATAGGACAATAGTGGGACAATAAATTTCCTTCCCACACCCTTGCCACTCAATGCAAAGGGTTATTGGAATAAGGCACACCACACATTCATTCATGATTCGTTTCCACTCCAACAACTCCTCATCCCTGGATAGAAACCCTTCTTTAGCATATCCTAATGTCTCCCCACCCAAAGCTACCTCAGTCCTCTCCTTGTAACGACCAGCCCCTTAACTGTGGCCACACAGACCCAGGCTGGTGGATTCTGCACATTCGTGGCCATTTATGGATCCTGGTTCTGGTTCTAGCTAAGAATTGGTTTCAACTGCTCCATTCCACTATGCCTGTATACGATACGCCAGTCCTCTCATTAAAGAGTATCTTTATTTTTATTTCTGTCGTCCAGAGTTTCCCTCCGCACTCGGGTCCACCCTACCAATACCATAACATCCACTTCAGGTACATAGGTTTTACAATCCCTGGACACTATGGTCCACGGAGTGAGATCCCTCACTTGCCGTTCTGATGCTTTTAACAGGTCTACCAGTCTCACCTCCTTTTTTGGTTTTGTAGATTTCGTTCGGAGACATCGTGGATCTGAATGAGGGGGCCATTCCCAACCGATAAACTCTGAGGTCTCTGAAACCTCATCTCCATCCAATTCTCCCTCCGATCCACTCTCTCTTTGTTCTGTCAACGTCTCTCTATCCACCATGATAGAGGACCGCTGCCCACTGCAGACCATCCCTGGGCCGATGCCCTGAGGTGTATTGAGATAGCTCCCTGATTCCCCTAGGTAACCCAGGGGAACACACAGCCCCCTGTGTCTACAGGTCAGACCTGCGAGGCTCCCCGACTGCTCCTGTGTTCCAGCACCCCCAGCGCTCCAGCCTCTGGACCCGAGGGGGTACTCCGTATTATTAAATAAAATGAATACCTACTGAGATCAGCTCCAGCGTCTCCCGTCCCCATCTGGAGGCTCCCTAGGGCACTGGTCGTAGGCTTTAAAGTAAGCGTCTGCTTAGCACACGCTCTCTCTCCCCAGTGACACACACCCACATGACTGCACTGTCTCTCTCCATCTAATTACTCCTCCCGATCCTCCCTTCTACTGATTGGCACAAATGCTTTGGGAGGCACCTGGCAGTTAACTAGATCCTCCTTTTCATCCTACCAAGGTTTCAATGCTTTCTCCAAATTCCTAAATCCAAGCTCCAACTGTGAGTCGATTGTAGTCGTATTATTAATATCACAGGCAATGATTCCCTTTCTGAATATAACTACTCTGGATCCAAGCCCCAGGAGCTCGGACCAACTTACTCCAGACCCCGTTTGAAGGTTTTTAGGTCACTTATCATAGGGTTAAAATAATCGCCTGCAGAGTGCTCTTTCAACACAGTCACACACTCACACAACTAGACTGAGTCTCAGTCTAATCTCTCCCCCCGATCAACTCCCGTACTGATCCGTACGTGGGAGTTGGTGGTCTTACAACCCAGGTTTTACCCCGCCTGGGTTTTTCCTCTAGTGATCTGGATCTCCTGATCCTGATCACCTAAGCCTCTAAATGGCTATCTGGATTTCATAAGCCCCAGCGTCTATCTGGATTTCATAAGCCCCAGTGGGTATCAGCCTCCAGGTCGTCGTCACACTTGATCAGCAATCCAGCACCATAAGCACCTCGATTAGTGCTCCAGCACTGAGAGTCGACTGTCACACTTGGTCAGCACCGGACAGCGCTCCAGCACTGAGAGACAAGCCTCCACACTCGATCAGCACCGGACAGCGCTTCAACACTGTGAGCCCCTCACTCGGTCAGCGCTCCTGTACTGAGAGTCAAACCGTCACACCCAATCAGTACTCCTGTACTGAGAGTCAAACCGCCCCACCCAACCAATGTTCCAGCCCCAAGCCCCCTGCTCCTTCAGTCCCGGTCCAGCCCTCCGTCTAACAGGATAAATTCTCTGTCTAAAGGGTTTTACCCTAATAGATTTCAAAAGATATATCACAGATACAGATAGACTCACCCTGCTGTTTACTGTCTACTTCCCACAGTTTCCCCTGCTTCAGCTTCATGTTATGGTCTGAAAGTGACCTACAAATCAGAGCCTGGCATATGAAAGCCCCAATGGTTAGTTCGATGAGGACAATTCATCCAAAGGGGATATTTCAATTCAGGGGCCAGAATAATCATTCAGATCCTTGGTGTAATATACACAGTGTAATCTATCTTTTTCTGTTTAGCAAGGAGAGTAACACATCATTTCAGGTGATAAGTACTATACTAAGTATAAATCTACTACAAATTCTACTTGGTTTTCAGAGTTGTTCTTTATTCAAGCATAAAACAGGTCAGCAGGATAAAACATGATATCAATAAAATGATTTAAGAGTAAAAGAATAAAAATACTATAGAAAGAAGGATGAAAAGTAATTACTGTCAGTCTAAGTACTGTGGGTTCCAAATTTGCCCGATCTCCACGTAAAAAAAGAAAGAAAACCTAAAATAAAAATAAGCTTCTGGTCGATCACCACATCCTCAGCCGAGGTTTTCCAGATCTCCAACCGAAAGAAAAGGATTTAGGAAATATAAAAATGGAAAAAATATAGAAGATCCAAAGTAGTTAAAGTAAACCCATACGTAAGTAACATCTAAAGAATCAAAGAAATCATCGAAATGAACTAAAATAAAAGAAATGAAAGTGAAATGAAATTGAAATAGAAATGAAAGTGAAAGTAAGTAAATTGGAGTGAATGGACTTACCGAAAATTAATAAAATTAGTAATAATACTTTAGTAGCACATATCACTTGTAGTATACAGTATATTTAGCTGGTTACATTTACCATATTAGTCATACATAACATTAGTAGTATATAGTGTTTTTTTTTAGTAGATCATGTTTCAGTGGTGTTAGTAAAACATATTCTCAGCACCAAAATCCAGTAGCAGGTACTGCAGGTCACATAGACGCCCCAAAACATATTCAGCGAAGGCACCCCCCCATTCTCCACTCCCGCCCCCACCTGCCACACTGGGACTGGAGCGGGAACAGGAAGGTCAGGGAGGTTCTTCAGAGAAACACCAACAACCCCATCATCCAGCTCAATAACCACAATATGGAGCTCATGATGGAGCAGCTGGAGCATTACACTTGAAGGACTCCTAGATGGCCAGAACAATCATGGATTACTGGTAGAATGAGACAATACAAGGTTTTGGATTTGGACAGAACCAGCACACAATTTCACATTTCCTTGTATCAAATTGTTATCAGTGATTACTATCTTTGTTAATACTTTGTAAATGTTTTGTCTATGTTTTGTTTTTGCCCAATTCTGATTGATGAGGCAGACCTATTTTTAGGAATTTGGTTTAAAAGCAACTATTTGATATTTCCTGTCAAAAATATATGTGAAAATACGGGTCATAGATCAAAACGGGTAAAACACTAGAAGAGTGGATGTAAAACTCAATTTTCGGCTTAGACCACATGGCTGGGCCCAGAGCATAGACTACTCTGCTGCCGATTACACCAAGTAAAATATTCCTTAAACACAGAAGTTGTCACTGTCCTTTTATTTTCTTAGGTTTGATAGTTCTGGTCATACCTAACTTGATCACTCACCATCCCAGGATGTTGTGAAAACCGCTTCCAAATGGTTGGACTGATTAGCATGTCTTCTAACAGTCTACATCTCACATTCCACCCTTTGATGGTGTTTTCACTTCATTGAAACTGCATCACAACAATTGAAAGTTCTTCCGTTTTAGTGAATATACCATTCTGCTTACGGTTGTCTCCCTCTTGCTAGGGAAATGTTACTTGTCTCTGGATTAGTTTACCCCGGATCAAATGATTTCAGAGAAATCTACAGGCCAGATCACAAAGACAGAGTCAACAATCAACAGAATCCCAGTTAAGTAGCCTATTATGTATTATTTACATTAGACCACTGTACTGCAGGATTCTGTCCCAGCTCAGCAGTGACACACCTGATTCAGCTAATCAAGGTTTTGAAGATCAGAATCAGAATCAGAATCAGAATTCTTTTATTTGGCCAAGTATATTTGCCCATACAGGAAATTGACTTGGTGAGGTTGGTGAATGTACATAAAAAACAAATAGCAAATATTGACGAGAAATTTACAAAATAGTAAAATATTAACAAAATAGCAATAACAAATTTACAAATTTACAAAAAAGAGTAGCAGAACAATACATCGTGTAGGCTGTGGGAGACTAAGTGGCAATGAGGCTAGAGGCTGTGAAATGGTTATGGGGCATGTACACTATAAATTTAATCATAATATAATAATTATAAATTACACTGTTAGTGCATTGTGTGTGTGACAGGGTGGGGGGGGGGTGGAAGTCCCAGAGTCAGTGAGAGGCAGGGTGGCTTGATTGTGAGCCCCACTGCCATGGGGAAGAAACTGTTAAGGTGGCGCAAGGTTTTAGTCTTGATTGACTGGAACCTTTTGCTGGATGGAAGTCTCTGGAAGACGGTGTGACCAGGATGGGAAGGATCAGCGATGATCTTTCCTGCTCTCTTACTGGTCCTGGAGTGGAACAGGTCCAGGAGAGATGGCAGGTTGCAGCCGATGACCTTCTCGGCTGACAGAATGATCCGCTGCAGTGGATACCCAATGGCGTATGAAATAAGGATATTATTTAGCAAATTGCTCAGAAAAAAAAATTCATTTACAGAACAAGTCCTTTGCTGCCTCCTTCTGGCAGATCCAGTCTAAAGCTACTTTGACTTCACATAACAAGTTGACCATAATGTGAGATTTGAACTCTTGCTTGAAGGTCAAGAGGAAGACGAGTGGTAAGAGGGCGTCAGATGAGGAGACTACCAACACCGATGCAGGTGAGAGGGTTTTCTGTTGTTACATTTTCTGTTGTAACCCTAATACAATTTGTAGACTTGTTTGAAAAACATTTATTTCATTACATTAGCATCCAATCACAGCCAATGATAAAGACTTGAACATTGTACTTGTGTGTACAGTATGAACATATAAATAGTTGCGTCATTTGTGGCAATAAAACCCAATATTTCTGCTCCCTCTGTGGCGTTCTCTCCATCAGGAACTAAGTCTCCTGATAAATATGAGGACAGAGCAGCAGTGATCAAACTGCTGGAGGAGGAAGGTCTGACGAGGTTTGGTGCCCTCTCAAATATCAACATCGATCAGGACTGCTTCCCCATCCTGATCAACTTCCTGAAGGGTCTCACTGATAAGTCAGTATGATGCGTTCTACTGTATCTATGTTTTGAATCTAAGTTTACCTGTATGTTTGTTAAACCGTGAATCTAAATGATTATCTTCAGGCTGAACACCTCACATCACAGCCTCACAAACTAATTCTTCACTCTGTTTTAAATGAATACAGGTGACCAAGGCTAAGTTTGATATCACGTGCCGGAGGATAGTGAAACCGATCGGCATGGCCATAGAGGTCCTCCTCCCGAATCTACAGTAGAGCTGAATGAGGCCAGGGATGCTGCGGCCTCAGAGAGTGGGTCAGGACTCTCCTCCAGACGTCCTAAAGCAGGTGAACTCTGACGCGTCCTTGATAATATCATTATCAAGCTCAGATAAGTCCAACCAGATAGCCTGCGATAGGGACAGCTCCTTGTACACGGCTAGGAGGATGATGCGTGTGGTGTCCACCAAGCTCCAGGAGTTTAGGATCACCAGACCAGTGGTACCAAAGGTCATGGTCATGACCTCGAACTACCACCCTGATCTCGGCTGCGAAGCAGGGTCGGGCAGGGTTAGTACTTGGATGGGAGACTTCCTGGAAATACCTGGTGCCATAACCTTTTCACAACTTCCACCAGTAGCGTGCACTAATGTGTCCTTTTAACAACTGGAACTATATCATAGTTGTTACTGGGCTGTGTCAACTAGGAACCCAGCGTCATTTACTCCAGACTAGTTGCTTCCCATCGTTTTGGAATAAATGGCAGTAGATATTCATCTATCGAATAGTTGTGAAACAAAATCCTTACTACAATATCATATTTCATGGACTGTCTGAGTGAATTATGAGTTGGTGTTGATGACAAACTCCTTTTATTTTCAATGGACAAAAGCTCTCATTTCAGTGAGGGTGCTGCAGTCACTTTTTAGGATGAATGACTGACTGATGTATTAAGCTTTACATTTGGGATGTAGTGTAAGATGTATACATTTACAACACATTGTTCCTTTATCAGGTGGCCTACATAACGTAAAGTGCATGTACAAATTGTATGTCTCTCATTGTCAAACTGTATGTCTCTCATTGTCAATGTTGTGTTTCTGGGCTCACTGTTGACTGCATGTGTGGGGCTTGATCCCCTGTGTTCCATATAATTTGCAGCTTATCTTTTCTATAATAGCCTTTTCATAATTAAATAATTTTTGCTTCAGCAAGACCAACTTTTGTTCTTGCTCAGACTTATTATTGGGCTTGATTAAGCAAGACCAACGAGTGTTATTGCTCATACTTATTCTTATTATTCAAATTCTTCCGATTTTTCAAGTATGCTACTCCTCCTACAGTTTTTAAGCTAGGTCTAATTTGAGTTGCTTACATTTATATTTTTCGAACTCATTATACTTTTTAAAATATTCAGCTTTTTGTAACGCAAAAACTCCTATCTTTTAACATGGTGAATGCGTGACTGTTGTTGCTAGGCTACCCGATGCAGTGCCTTAGCTGGCAAGGTAGCTAGCAACGATTAGCGATTATGCTAACACGAACTTCGTAGGCATTTCTATGCTAGTAACAGAGTAGCTTGCTAGTGAGAGAATGTGTTTAGAAAGTGTTTATTTCATAGAAAAAACGTGTATATTTCTTTCAGAAACTGTAGTGGAAGATATCCTCATTTTCCACCCAAGTAGCAGCCATCTTGTTGTGACATTTTTGTTTCTCCCGCTCCTCCGTCCATTTGGCCAATGAGACCACAGATAATGTCTCCGTCAATAGTGACGTCTGCTATTCATTCATCCATTTTGTTTCATACCATTTATACTTTTTGCGCTGAACGCCATTTTGTCTGAAATCCTATTCATTCGTATGGCCATTTGATATGAATGGGGACATTTTAAAATGTATCCAATTCTTCGTCCTCGGTAAAATAACCTGATATTTCAACCATTTCCAGTCTTCATCTCTGCAATTCATGAGCTGCTATAATAAACTAGATTTTTGCCAATCTATCTGATAAGGCAAACCATTGTCTTTGTCATGGCCTCGGTCGGCTAAAAAGGTTGGTCTAGCTTTTATACGGTAGTTTGACTTCATCTTCAATTTTGCCTGTATTGGATATCCAACAAATTTATATGAGGGGGCTACAGCCTAAAATGTTGGGAGGGGGTGAAGGCGTGGCTGTGTTGAATACCACATGGTAAACAAGTAATTCTGGTGACTTTTGACGGGAGAATGGGTGAATGGAATATTTATATTACGGAGGATGGCTATTGACGACTGGTGCCGTTTAAGATTCGGGAGGACGATTATTTGTTTTTTTGTGTGAGCACGGTGTTATTTCTATTACAGCCAGAGACGGATTGGTGGGGGGGGGGGTACTGATTCCAGCGAACCCATACTGCATGAGTCATTGTATTATTCCTTTTCGCGAAATACACTTCCTACAGTATGTCCCTTCCCTCAAGTGTTTGAGCAGAGTGGGAGTGAGTAAGTTTACATTTGTAAATGTGTTATTGCTATTTTGTTAATATTTTGCTTTTTGTAAATTTTGTGTCAATATTTGCTCTTGTTATTTATGTCCCATGCGCCAACATCACCAAGTCAATTTCCTGTATATGCAAATATACTTGGCCAAATAAAAGAATTCTGATTCTGATTCTGATTCTGTTATGTAAGACTGCCTGGAAATACCCAGTGCCATAAGCTTTTTACAACTTCCACCAGAGAGTGCACTAATGTATCCTTTTAACAACTGGAACTAGATCATAGTTGTTACTGGGCAGTGTCAACTAGGAACCCAGCTTCATTTACTCCAGACTAGTTGATGAAAAACTCCTTTTATTTTCAATGGACAAAAGCTCTTATTTCAGTGAGGTTGCTGCAGTCACTTTTTAGGATGAATGACTGGCTGATGTATTAAGCATTACATTTGGGATATAGCGTACTATGTATACATTTACAACACATTGTTCCTTTATCAGGTGGCCTACATGACGTAAATTGCATGTACAAACTGTCTTTCTGTCCAATGGTCCAACCTGTGTTCCATGTAATTTGCAGCTTATCTTTTCTATAATAGCCTATGCTTATTATTCTTATTATTTGGGCTTGTTTCAGAAAGTCCAACTATTGTTCTTGCTCATATTTATAAGTGGGCTTGATTCAGCAAGACCAACATTTGTTCTTGCTCAGAGTTATTAATGGGCTTGCTTAAGCAAGACCAACTATTGTTATTGCTCATACTTAATTCTTATTATTCAAATTCTTCCGATTTTTCAGGTGTGCTACTCCTCCTACAACTTTTAAGCTAGGTCTAATTTGAGTTGCTTAAATTTATATTCATCAAACTCATTATACTTTTTAAAATATTCAGCTTTTTGTAACTCAAAAACTCCTATCTTTCAGCATGGTGAATGCGTGATGTGTTCTTGTAGGCTACCCGATGCAGTGCCTTAGCTGGCAATGTAGCTAGCAACGATTAGCGATTATGCTAACACGAACTTCGTAAGCATTTCTATGCTAGTAACAGAGTAGCTTGCTAGTAAGAGAGCGTGTTTAGAAAGTGTTTATTTCATAGAAAAAGAGTGTATATTTGTTTCAGAAACTGTAGTGGAAGATATCCTAATTTTCCACTTTAGTAGCAGCCATCTTGTTGTGACATTTGTTTGTCCCGCCCCTCCGTCCATTTGGCCAATGAGACCACAGATAATGTCTCCGTCAATAGTGACGTCTGCTATTCATTCTCCATGTTGTTTCATACCATTCATACTTTTTGCGCTGTACGCCATTTTGTCTGAAATCCCATTCATTCCTATGACCATTTCCTTGAATGGGGACATTTAAAAATGTGTCCACTTTTTCATATTTTAAGCTTGACACCTCAATTAAACTTTACAATGTGTAGACTGACTAACTTCCATTCAGAGTTTTGATACTATTTAGACTTTTTAAGTTTCATAAACAAACATGGGTTTCTATGAGGATCATTGGGTTCCGATGACACATTATATCTGAACTTCCTCTCTTTAATCTATCCATCCACTCATCTATCCATTCATCCATCCAACCAAGCCAGTTTCTATCTATCTATCCTTCTCTCATCTATATATCTTTCCCTCATTTATCAAACTTAATCTGTCTATCTATCTACATTATCTATCTATACAACATACTCTCGTCTATCGATCTACAGTGTCTATCGATGGCAGCAACACTGTGACCCCATCAAGGCTCTCTCTGCTCGCGAGGACAACGTGCTAGCAATCGACACAGCCGATATGAGGAAGGCTGTTAAACGGGTCAACACCCGCAAAGCTGCCGGTCCAGGCGGCATCCCTGGCCGTGTCCTCAGAGTAGCTGTCAGCTGTCTTCACGGACACGTTCTATCTGTCGCTGTCCCAGTCTGTAATATCCACCTGTTTCAAAGCGACCACTATCATCCCTGTCCCCAAGACGAACAAGGTAACCTGCCTCAACGACTACTGCCCTGTTGCACTATGTATCACCTCATCCACTCTGACTCTCAACAAAGGGGCTCCCTAGGGCTGTGTGCTCACGGATCATGCCCCCATCCACATCGGCGGGGCTGTAGTGGAGAGAGTCAGCAGCTTCTAGTTCCTTGGTATCCACATCACCGAGGACTTAACATGGTCACACCCCACCCACGCTGTGATCAAGACGGTGCGCCACCGCCTGTTTTTCTTCAGGCATCTGAGAAAAGTCTGTATGGACACCCAGATCCTTAGAAACTTTTACAGATGCACCACAGAGAGTATCCTGACAGGCTGTATCACTGCCTGGTACGGCAACTGCACCGCCCTCGACCGTAAAGCTTGATGGTGAAAACAGCCCAGTACATCACGGGCCGCAAGCTACCAGCCATTCAGGTCCTCTACTCTGAGAGGTGCAAGAGGAAGGCTGGGAAGATCATCAGGGACAATTTCTACCCCCAGGCCATAAGACTGCTCATAAGACTTTGATCAGAAGACCTCTGATATTAGCGCACATATTATTGCACTGACATTTTTGCACTAGTACTCTTGTTACTTTATTGTCACTTTTATTAATTATTATTGAATTGACAAATAAAATGTGATTTGATCATCTATCAGTTCATCCATACAACCAACCAACCAACAAACCATTCATCCATCCACCCAATGCACCAATCAAACCATCTTTAACTGTATCCTCTACTAGAATAAGAGTCTCACTTTCTTTCAACTACCCAGCAAATCTATCTGTCGTCTAAACCATCTTAAAACTTTTTTCTATTACCAATATAAGATTTTGGGAGCCCAGAAAATTTCTTCTGGAACTTATTTTTCTAATTATTATTATTATTCCAATGCCACTCCTCATACAGCTTTTAAGCTATTCGCACCAATCAAACTTTAAAATGTGCAGAGAGGTTTCTTACATTCATATATTTTTAAATTCATTATACATTTTACACTGTTCAGCTCAAGAACTCCCATCTTTTAACATGTAAAATGTTGATGTACTGGAGTGCAAAGTTTAGAGCCACTGTGATGATGTCGCAAAAGCTTGTGATGCCACTGTTGAGTTTTCTTTTTTATATAATTTACATTATCAAAACCACAGGAGGCATCGTTGAGCATGATGCATATGTTTTCAGTGTGTTATAGTGTGTTTACAAACATTGCTGCCTGATTAATTATGTGAAGAGGAGCTTATGTTTCCATTTGGATGGATAATTTTTCTTAGTTGATTCCGCGCATTTCAGCAGTAGGCTGAAATTTTCACTTGACTTGACTCTTTATATGACTGTTATTATAGCCCTCATATACTTTTAATTCCAAATTCCAAATATGAACACGTACTGTATAAGGCCTGCCCAATCTGCTCAAATACATTTCAATTGAATTAGGGGGGAGATGGGCGGATTGTAGCGAATTTGGCATTCATAATCGTTTCCCATTAACAAACAAAAATTATGACAATTCATCTAGACACTGAAAACAATTTGAATGATCGCACTCTTCCCCTAGAACAGGACAGTTCTTCATTTAACTAATTCCGTTAGTTCATAGAAGATTGACAGCACCTACCAAATAGGCAATGACATCATGTTAAGAAAGATGTGCACAAAACAAAATTACATGACACTATTTTATTTGCTCCCTGTTTTAGCGTAAATCGAAATTCAAACTACTTGTGATAGTTGTTCTCAACTGTATTAAACAGACCTGAGATGCGCGAAACAAATCTCACTTTGGGAGCGATCAAATGATCCCTCAAAAAGTTACAGTATAAAAAATAAATGTATAATTATTATTATTACATTGTGTGAACTAGAGAAGGTTGCCCTTGGTGAAAATGTGGACGTTCGCACCCTATTATAACAGAAGGCTACTTTTCTACCCAGTCCCAATCCCACTGAAACCCAACATACTGTATTTACTGCTGTCACGCATGAAAATTCCGAACTTAATTCTGTAATTATTCTGTTATATTATTATAGCCGACTCGCGTTTCTTCATGTTAGACTGTGCAAAAACATTTCCCCCTTTCTCTGCGCTGTGAGAGAATGTGTGATCTGCAATTCATGAAACTTGATTTTGCCAATCTACAGTACATGTACATGTATCTGATAAGGCAAACCATTTTCTTTTCAAACATCCTTCACAACTCTTCTCACCATCTTGTCACTCCACACGCGTGTACGGCGGTGTGCAGCGGCAATGTAAGGGGGTTAAACCCATGCCAACTGTAGCAAGACATTGTAAAAGCTTTTACAGGGAGAGATCCAATTGAATTGTCTGTTTTGCATGTGGTAAGATCAGGTATATTGCTAGACAGTTTAAAAGTGTTGTTTGTTTTGCATGTGACAAAACTGGGCATATCCCAAGTGTCTCCCCGTATTGGACCCTATACAGGAGTCCCGGTCCAGCCCTCTGTCCAACGGGTTAAATCCTCAGCCTAAAGTTTCCCCTGCTGCAGCTTAATGTTATGCTCTGTAAGTGACCTACAAATCAGAACTCAGCATATGAAAGCCCCAATGGTTAAGGACCGCTCTATTGTTATATGAGTGCCAGTTGGTGTGGTTGCAGGAATTTAATTTATAGATGAGGACAATTCATCCAAAAGGGATATTTCAATAAAGTGGCTAGAATAACCATTTCGATCCTTTGGTGTAATATGTACAGTGTAATCTATCTTTTTATGTTTAGCAAGGAGAATAACACTCCATTTCAGGTGGTGAGTACTATACTGAGTATAAATCTACTGAAACATCTCCTTGGTTTGCAGAGTTGTTCTTTAACCAAGCTTTAAACATGACAGCAGGATAATACAAGATATCAATAAAGTGAATTGAAAAAGAATAAAATACTGAAGAAGATGAAAAGTAATTTCTGTAAGTCTAAATACCGAGAACAAATTCTCCTGTTCTCTTGTTCTGGTCCATCACTGCCTCCTCAGTCGAGTAAGTTCCCGATCTCCAAGTGAAAAGAAAGAAAAGATGTTGAAAAAGCGTTTCTGGTCGATCATCATCCGACAAAAAGAAAGGTTTAAGGAAAAAAATAAAATAAATAGAAGATCCAAAGTAGTTAAAGTAAACCCACGCAATATAACGTAAAATCAAAGGAATTAAAGAAATCATTGAAATTAACTAAAATAAAATAAATCAAAGAAATTAAAGTGAAAGTAAACAAATTGGAGTGGATGGACTTACCGAAAATTAAGTAAATAAGTCCAAATACAAATAGATAATATAGTTCTTGAAGTAAAATAAAGAAGATAAGTCGAAATCTGGCTGTCCCTAGTCTGTCTAACTTGTAATAATTTTAGCTCTGTACAGCATCGACAGTGGCCATTGCCGATATACTCTCAAATCCTCTATCAGCCCGGGCTATTCCTCCGAAGCAGAACTGTACCCTCAGCTGAGGATCTACAATGGCCCACTTCCCAGTACAATTGAAGTGGTCACTCAACCCCAAGCAATCGTTTTCGCTAAATATAGGCAGCCAAACGAGTGAGCCTACTTCTGATACTAACAATAATTCACACTGGGTGCTTCCCATTTTGAAAACTCTCTCCAGAGAGGAATTTGGTCACAGAACCCCCATTGGGCTAGAACTCCTGGTCTCTATAGGGATCCGTCCTTCTGGGAGATCTGGGGAAAATGTCCATAAACATATGCCTAACAACAAGTTTTGTATAACCCCTGTCATGAGCTCCTCTGAGCATAACTGTTTCACATGAGCAAAGCTTCTAGGTCCCCGTGACATTTAGTCCCCCCCCCTCCCCTTTGAGTCATCCTTGACTATCACTTTATCGGAACCCATTGCCTTCTGGACCGTCCTGGACGATGCAGTCTTCCAGGTCCTCCACACCACTCTCTCTCACCTTGACAGTCAGAAGGGGGGCTATGTGAGAATGCTGTTTATAGACTACAGCTCAGCGTTCAATACCATAGTCTCCACCGGACTGGCTGAAAAGATGATTGGATTAGGACTAAACATTCCCCTGTGTGCCTGGATCCTGGACTTGCTAACGGCCAGGCCACAGGTGGTCAGGGTGGGTAGACACACCTCCAGCATACTCATCCTGAGCACAGGGTCCCCCCAGGGCTGCGTCCTTAGCCCCCTCCTCTACTCCCTGTACACCCACAACTGTGTGGCGACAAGTCCAGCGACAACTCCATCATCAAGTTTGCTGACGACACAGTTGTGGTGGGGCTGATCTCAGATAACAATGAGGAAGCCTACCTGGACGAGGTGGCGGACCTGTCACTCTGGTGTCAGGAGAATAGGCTCATCCTGAATGTCTCCAAGACAAAGGAGCTGAGTGTGGACTTAAGGAGAGCACAACATCCAAGGACCTACACACCGCTGGACATCGGTGGGACTGCTGTGGACAGGGTGAGCAGTTTTAAATACCTGGGAATCCACATCACAGAAGACCTGGCCTGGACTACCCACATCAGTACACTGGTGGGAAAGGCAAGGCAACGCCTGTTCCATCTCAGGCAGCTGAGGAAATTCAAAGTCTCCCGGAGGATCCTTCAGTCCTTCTACTCTGGAGCTGTGGAGAGCATCCTGGCTGGCAACATCACCGTCTGGTACGGTAACAGCACGGCCCAGGACAGGCGAGCTCTGCAAAGGGTGGTACGCCTGGCAGAAAAGACCATGGGAGCTCCAACCCCCCCTCTCCATGTCCTGTACACCAGGAGGTGTAGGACCAGAGGCTACAGGATAATGAAGGACCCTCACCACCTGAAAAACGGACTGTTCCAGCTGCTGCAGTCAGGCAAACGCCTTCGCTGTCATGTAGCAAGAACAGATAGACTAAGACTGAGTTTCTTCCCCCATGCCATCAGGATCATCAACGATGACCCCACCAGTGCCCCCTTCAAGTCACTCACACACTCACTGACATCATAACACTTATGCACACACATAATCACCCATTGCAGACTCATCCTCCACTGTAATTATCTGTACTGTCAACCTGTCATTGCCATTGTATATTGCCATTCCATTGCGTACATTGCTTCACCACTGTTTATACTGCTTATACTGTTTATACTGTTTATATTTTTTATTACTTCTATTTTATTTTATTTTATCTATTTTAAAACTTATTGTTGCACTACTCTGTGGCACTGTCACTTTTGCATTTCACTGTATACTTGTATGCACGTGACAAATAAAGAATCTTGAATCTTGAATCTTGACTCACCCAAACCTCTCTCAACTTTGACTCAATTCCCCTTTCTCTCCTTCCTTTTCCAATTCATTTAATTTCAACTTTATTTGTTACACATAGTTAGACAGATCAGTTTCATCCTTCAAATCATAAAACAGGCAAAACTCCTTTCAACACAAATTAGTTATTTGATCAGTTTTATGTCTGAATAGTATTTCTTGCCATTAGACATTCAGTATCTTAGTAGCACATCACTTGTAGTATATAATATGTTTTGCTGGTTATACTTTAGCATATTAGTAGTACAAAACATCAGTAGTATATAGTGTGCTTTTTTGCTGGTTATATTTCAATGTGTTAGTAGCACATACCATCAATATTATATAGTATGTTTTGGCAGATTATGTTTCAGTGATTTAGTACAGACATCAAGCATCAAAATCCAGCAGCGGGAACTCCAGGTCACAAATAAGCCCTATGACATCCCGTCCCAGGGAGGTCCCCAGGAGAGACACCGACATCACCATCTTCCTCTCCCCCCTCTGGCTCAACAACCTCCTCTTTAAACCCATCCTGAATCATCCCCTGAGCTGAGCTCTCCGCTTCCCCAGACACTTCTAGCTGAGAACACTAGATGGAGCCAGCCCCCCTAGCCAGGGCGCCCTACCAGGACTCCACCGGTACCCCTGTGACACCGCCATCCCTGCTCATCCATAAGGGTTCCTGCCATGATTTAAGCGCTGAATCCCCCCTCTGAAGTTCTGAGCGGCCTGCTCTGGTGGAGATGCAGGTCGGGGGAGGGCCAGACTTTTAGACATCCCCTCCATGGCCTGAATCCCGACCTGTCTACCTCCCATAGACCCCCCACAGTTTCCAGACAATCCCCTCATATTTGATCACCGTCCATAGATGCACACTAGTGCGATAACACCCATTATCCAGCTCCCAATTCTTAACCATCAAGGGACGTAAGACAACAATTCCATACATCCTTATTTTCAACTCATCCCCGGGCTGTGACCGATGACCAGATTACCTTTGCTGTCTCCTCCATCCGTCCAATAGCCCGCTCATAAGCCACGGAATGATTGGCCTGTCCGTGAGCACATAAAACAGCATGTGCTGAATCCACCAGGAACCTTTGCTCATAGCAGGTGTGGCACCACAGAGTCAGACCAAAGAGCTGGAGTGTGGTAGGGGGGACGACCCACAGATAGCCGGCCATCACCAGGGGTACCTCACAAGTATCACATTTTGCGTTAACCTAATGAAAACATAAAGTGATAAAAGCATATTTAACCTAAGACATTTCATTTAAAATGCCAGCCCTCGAGGAGTTAAAAAAAAAAAAAAAAAAAAAAACACTTATTATAAGTAGTCCATTTTTGTGGAGACAAATCATCGTTTCAAGACATTCTTCACCCCAACAACACATATCACCAGGCAGCGCACCAGACTCCAGGCCCATCCGGCAGTCCCCCGTCAAATTCTAGATATCATAACCCTTTTCTCCAAATCCAAATCACCGATGGCAAGCTTAAGCAAAACATATCCTCAGTTTTGTCTTCCTCTCATCCAGAAGAAAAACAGGAAAAAAATAAGTTTTAGTGGTCTCCCAAGCATAGCCCCCAGGCCAGGCCTGTAACACCCCTTTCACTGTTCTGTTATTCTTAATGTGAGTGCAATCATTCTTCCAAAAGCCCCATTTGTCTTTCCACACCTGCCACAGTTCACATTTCGGCATAGCCCCCTCACTCACTTAATTTGTTGCATTTACTTATGCGAACACATTACCTGCAACACATTCATCAGGTCCTCTGGGGTTGGCATGCGCTGCACATACATTTCTTGTTCGACGGGACCCGCCAGACTGCTCCCAGATACAATGTAACCTGCCTGATATGCCATTTCTAGGTGTTTTACCTGAGTAATCCACACCCAGGGAAAGGTCTCATTTAACCATCGATCAAATGACACCCACATCTGGCACCCAAAGGTGTATCTGTCCCAGTAGAAGATCTTTTTTGTTGACTGGACCAAGCATCAGTCATTGCTGTCCCTCAGAACAGGGGACACCCAGGTTACAAAAGCAACTCTGTCTCATTAAGGGCATCAGTTTTTCCTGGAGACATTCCTGATACATCCTGTCCTCTGTCAGCGTTTGTGGTTGGTCAGTAGTTATCAGTAGAGTGGTCAGTAGAGTTATCACCCACCCTCTGGATCTGTCCTAGCTCCTCCAACGATGTACTGTTCTTTCCGTATTCCATCAACCCAGGTTCCTGTTGGCATGTCAGATTATACTTCCCCCAAAACAACCCTTGCTTTGGGAGTATTGTTACGCAGGATTGATTCTTGTTGGGAGCATTATACACCATCTCCTTCGTCCAATAGCCTATACCACTATCGTTTTTGCCCATGCCAGGGCACAGAGCCATCGGAACAATAGCATCTAGGATTCTAGGAGCATCTCTGAGTGTATCCAGTTACACTGCGGACTCTTTCTTATTTTGCTAGTAGGCCTAAGAAAAAACTTCACCAGCTCTCCCCCCTCAGGCTGTACCCCCTCCAGGACATCTCGCTCTCGGGTCTCGTTTACCAAAACCCCAATCCAGGCGTTCAGGGTTTCATTGTTTATCTCATACAGGGCCATGATATCATTCTCCCATCGCGTAATATAGCTTGTTTCCCCGGTCCCAGTCCACATCTGCAGCATTATTTTCAGTGCTAAAATAGTGATGTTCCCACCTCCTGGTGGTAGCAGATCCCATCCGGGAAGGGTAATTACCCTCTGCTCAACTTGCCAGCATGTCTGGTTGAACCTCTTTATATTACTAAAATGCACTTTGACATGGGTTTCCTCCCATGGTTTATCTCCACAAAAATAGAGGATGGCTAGGACTGCCACCAATCCTGTGAATCCTATCATCAGATTCCCTAACATTTTCCCTCTCATCGTCGTTGCCAGTGCTGTGGTCGTATCTTTTTGTCAGTCTGGTTATGGTTCGTCTCCTCACCGAACTACTATGAATGATTTGTTAATGGAAAAGCCCCAGTATGGAACCTGCACCCCTGTACAGGTTTCAATTGTTATGCACAGCCTATAATGCCACTCGATCTCTGCGCTCTGCTGTAGATCCCACTTCAAGTGCCTTCTCCATTTTGGCTTATGAGGCGGTGTATCCTCACCTATATAGCGCATCTCTTTCTCCAAGGGTTGGTCGAACCTTTGCCACACCCACATCCACGTTATCACTGACATCTTTTCAGGGCGCGGACAAGGTGCCATGTTACGCTCGTTCCTCAAACTTACAAAGTCCCATGCCAGGGATGTCCCAGGGGATAGCGATCCACTGTATGTGCCATCAGAGTCATCAAAGGCATGATTGGTGCAATACCTCCACTATGTCCTGTCTATGCCCATTCCCCGTGATGGCCACTGGCATTTCAGTAAACAGCCTGAAGAACTCGTCATCATCGTTGTTTTCGTGGGATCCACAATTGCACTGATAGCTCCGGCTAGCCTACCGACAATACCACTCCATCTTCACCCAGAGACGACTAGTACTCTGGTTATAGGCCTCGACAACGTCCTCCTGCTTCCCAGAGCATAACCATTTCCACATGTGAGGGCTATTGGTCCAAATCTGATTAGATTAGATTAGATTAAATTAGATTCAACTTTATTGTCATTGTGCAGAGTACAAGTACAGAGACAACGAAATGCAGTTAGCGTCTAACCAGAAGTGCAAAATAGTAGAAAGTGCAATGAACAGTATATACAGGTAGTGCAATATATGAGCAGTAAGTAGTGCAGTATAGTATGAGTAGTGCAGTGTAAGCAGTATATGAGTAAGCAGTAGCATTATAAGCAGAATAAATAGGTTACAGTATGAACAGTGTAGCAGCATATGAGCTGTATAGGTAATGCAGTCTAGCAGTATATATGTATTAACAGTAGCATAAGGTAGCTGGCAGAATAAATATAAATATGGAATGCCGTATGAACAGTATAAACAGGTATGTACAGTATGTACAGATATGTGCAGTGTATTAACAGTAGTATTAAAGAAAATATAGGGATATGTGCATTATGAACAGTATAGACAGATTATGAACAGTATAGACAAATATGTACAGAAGAGCAGTGGTATTGAGTAAGAGCAGTGGCACAGTAATAGTGCTATTGTCCGGGTGGGGGGGTGCAGGGGTTGCAGGGGTTGGTAGGTTGTCACGTAGGTGCAGTGTTCGAGTTCAGTAGGGTGACAGCCGCAGGGAAGAAGCTGCCTCTGAACCTGCTGGTTCGGGTGCGGAGAGACCTGTAGCGCCTCCCGGAGGGGAGTGGGGTGAACAGTCTATGGTTGGGGTGAGAAATGTCCTTGACGATGCTGCATGCCTTACGCAAGCATCGTTTGCCCTGGACAGCCTCAATGGAGGGGAGTGAGGAACCAGTGATGCGTTGGGCAGTTTTCACCACCCTCTGCAGTGCTTTCCGGTCAGATGCCGAGCAGTTGCCATACCATACTGTGACACAGTTGGTAAGGATGCTCTCGATGGTGCAGCGGTAGAAGTTCACCAGGATCTGAGGAGACAGGTGGACCTTCTTTAGTCTCCTCAGGAAGAAGAGACGCTGGTGAGCCTTCTTGATCAGGGTAGAGGTGTTGAGGGTCCAGGAGAGATCCTCAGAGATGTGGACACCCAGGAACTTGAAGCTGGTGACTCGCTGCACCTCAGTCCCGTTGATGAGGATGGGGGTGTGTGTGCCAGCTCTTGATTTCCTGAAGTCCACAAAGAGCTCTTTGGTCTTCCTGGTGTTGAGAGCCAGGTTGTTGTCGTCGCACCACATTGTTAGGTGCTGGACCTCCTCCCTGTAGGCCGACTCATCGTTGTTGCTGATGAGACCAATCACCGTTGTGTCGTCTGCAAACTTGACAATGGTGTTTGAGCCATGGACAGGTGTGCAGTCGTAGGTGAAGAGGGAGTAGAGGAGGGGGCTCAGCACACAGCTTTGCGGAACGCTGGTGTTCAGGGTGAGGGTTGAAGAGGTGTGATTGTGTAGCCTAACAGACTGCGGCCTGTTGGTTAGGAAGTCCAGAATCCAGTTGCAGAGGGAGGAGTTGATGCCCAGTTGACTGAGTTTGGAGATCAGTTTGGAGGGGATGATGGTGTTGAATGCTGAACTGAAGTCAATGAACAGCATTCTCACATAAGAGTTGGTCTTGTCGAGGTGGGACAGGGCGGAGTGAAGTGCCGTTGAGATGGCATCTTCTGTACTCCTGTTCTGCCGGTAGACGAATTGGAAGGGGTCCAGTGTGGGTGGTAGACAGGTCTTGAGTTGAGCTAAGACCAGCCTCTCGAAGCACTTCATGATGATGGGCGTGAGTGCCACTGGGCGGAAGTCATTTAAGCTCGTTGCCTTGGAGTGTTTTGGCACCGGCACGATGGAGGTGGTTTTGAAGCACGCGGGGACAGCTGCTTGGGCTAGGGACAGGTTGAATATGTCAGTCCAAACCTCAGTCAGCTGCACAGCACAGGCCCTGAGGACGCGTCCGGGGATCCCATCAGGACCAGCAGCCTTGCGTGCATTAGTCCTGCTCAGTGCCGCACACACGTCGGTGGGAGATAGAGTGAGGGGCTGGTGATCCGCAGGGAGCACAGTCTTGATGGCCACCCCCTTGTTGTCCCTGTCAAAGCGGCCATAGAAGTGGTTCAGCTCATCAGGCAGGGAGGCGTCGACGGAGAGGGGTGAGGTGTTTGTAATCAGTGATGGCCTGGATGCCTTGCCACATGCGTCGGGGGTCAGAGTTGTTCTTGAAGTGGTCCTCTATCCTCAGCTTGTGGTTGTGCTTGGCCTTTTTGATGCCCCTCTGCAGGTTAGCCCTGGATGAGCTATAGGCCCGAGCATCCCCTGATCTGAAGGCAATGTCGCGTGCCTTCAGCAGGAGTCGGACCTCACTGTTCATCCATGGCTTCTGATTGGGGAAAGTGGTGATCCGTTTGAGTGTGGTGACACTATTGATGTTGGAATTGATGTAGTCCAAAACAGAGGAGGCATATGAATCAATGTCCGTGTGGGAGTCATGTGTGGCCTGTGTGGCAAACACACCCCAGTCAGTGTTTCCGAAAGCTGCTGGAGCGCTGAGTCAGCACCCTCTGGCCAGACCTTGACTGTCCTCACTGTAGGTTTCACCCGTTTGATGAGTGCTGAGTACTTGGGCAGTAGGAACAATGAGAGGTGGTCAGATTGACCTAGATTCCCGGCCAGGGTAATATCAATGTACTCCCCCTGAAGTATATCGGCATAATTAGGACCCCAGCGCACCGTCAGTCGCATATTACCCACCTTCCGATGGAGGACATTCAGGGCAATTGGGAAAGGACCTAGTGCACTCCTCCCAGGACAAGCCCCATACAGGCCATTGATTTTCTGTTCTATGGTACTCTTTTGGCTGCTTTCTTGCGTGTCTACTGATGCTATTTGCCTTACACATCACCAGGCTCATCTCCTCTGTCCAATAACTACAGTAGTAGCTGGGAGTGTTACACCATTGCTGGAAAATAAGCTCACCATATGTGCCTCTCCTATTCGATTTCACATCATATTCTCTATCAGGGGATCGAAACAGCTCTCTCCTGGGGTCCTCCCAACTCTAAAGGGCCCTTGCCAGGGAATTTATTTCTTTTTTACAGCATTCTCATTTTTATTTTTATTTCTAAAGGCATGATTTGACGACCGAACCAGACTTTACGAGGAGGATGCCATTCTATTTTCTCCTGAAGAAGCGAGACAAACCTTTTCCTAGTTGTGGTGGTTTAGGCTGGTCTAGCTTTTGCTCTGCTTCTGAGCTCCCCTCTGGAGGCTTTGCTATTTCTGGCTTCACCTCTGCTATCTCCGGCCCCTGGGAGTATACGCCCTCAAATGGCACCATCAAGAATCTCACTATTATCTCTACTTCCAGTGTCTCCTCTGGTCTACTGGGGGCAGGTGCCCTCGAAACATGTGTCCCAAGAAATTGCCTCTGCTTATCACGGCGCCAGTCCTCTGGCATGACCCTTCTAGTCGCTCTTTTCTCCTTAATAACTGCTCCTGCATGCCCCCAGGCATCCAGGCTGGTTACATTATGCAGTACATCATTACCCTGTATCTCTTTTTCTCAAGGGATATTTTGCTCTACCTATTCTACCGGGATCTCCTGATCCCTGAACACCTCCTCGATCAGCTTTCCCCATGTAATCAACTCCCAGGGCCCTTTCCACCTCCCCTGGAGAGCACTCTCCCTTAAATGATCGGGCAACTCCTCCTACCCCTCAGTTTCCCCTGAGGTTGTCGGCTCTCTGTATACTCGAATGGTCAGCGGTATCTGACTGGTGGACATAGGAGGATGAAGAACCACCCCAACCCCAGGCTATATAGGACAATAGTGGGACAATAAACTTCCTTCCCACACCCTTGCCACTCAATGCAAAGGGTTATTGGAATAAGGCACACCACATATTCATTCACGATTCGTTTCCACTCCAACAACTCCTCATCCCTGGATAGAAACCCTTCTTTAGCATATCCTAATGTCTCCCCACCCAAAGCTACCTCAGTCCTCTCCTTGTAACGACCAGCCCCTTAACTGTGGCCACACGGACCCAGGCTGGTGGATTCTGCACATTCGTGGCCATTTATGGATCCTGGTTCTGGTTCTAGCTAAGAATTGGTTTCAACTGCTCCATTCCACTATGCCTGTATACGATACGCCAGTCCTCTCATTAAAGAGTATCTTTATTTTTATTTCTGTCGTCCAGAGTTTCCCTCCGCACTCGGGTCCATCCTACCAATACCATAACACCCACTTCAGGTACATAGGTTTTACAATCCCTGGACACTATGGTCCGCAGAGTGAGATCCCTCACTCGCCGTTCTGATGCTTTTAACAGGTCTACCAGTCTCACCTCCTTTTTTGGTTTTGTAGATTTCATTCGGAGACATCGTGGATCTGAATGAGGGGGCCATTCCCAACCGATAAACTCTGAAGTCTCTGAAACCTCATCTCCATCCAATTCTCCCTCCGATCCACTCTCTCTTTGTTTTGTCAACGTCTCTCTATCCACCATGATAGAGGACCGCGGGCCGATGCCCTGAGGTGTATTGAGATAGCTCCCTGATTCCCCTAGGTAACCCAGGGGAACACACAGCCCCCTGTGTCTACAGGTCGGACCTGCGAGGCTCCCCGACTGCTCCTGTGTTCCAGCACCCCCAGCGCTCCAGCCTCTGGACCCGAGGGGGTACTCCGTATTATTAAATAAAATGAATACCTACTGAGATCAGCTCCAGCGTCTCCCGTCCCCGTCTGGAGGCTCCCTAGGGCACTGGTCGTAGGCTTTAAAGTAAGCCTCTGCTTAGCACACGCTCTCTCTCCCCAGTGACACACACCCACATGACTGCACTGTCTCTCTCCATCTAATTACTCCTCCCGATCCTCCCTTCTACTGATTGGCACAAATGCTTTGGGAGGCTCCTGGCAGTTAACTAGATCCTCCTTTTCATCCTACCAAGGTTTCGATGCTTTCTCCAAATTCCTAAATCCAAGCTCCAACTGTGAGTCGATTGTAGTCGTATTATTAATATCACAGGCAATGATTCCCTTTCTGAATATAACTACTCTGGATCCAAGCCCCAGGAGCTCGGACCAACTTACTCCAGACCCCGTTTGAAGGTTTTTAGGTCACTTATCATAGGGTTAAAATAATCGCCTGCAGAGTGCTCTTTCAACACAGTCACACACTCACACAACTAAACTGAGTCTCAGTCTAATCTCTCCCCCCGATCAACTCCCGTACTGATCCGTACGTGGGAGTTGGTGGTCTTACAACCCAGGTTTTACCCCGCCTGGGTTTTTCCTCTAGTGATCTGGATCTCCTGATCCTGATCACCTAAGCCTCTAAATGGCTATCTGGATTTCATAAGCCCCAGCGTCTATCTGGATTTCATAAGCCCCAGCGGCTATCTAGATTTCATTAGCCCCGGCAACTATGTGGATTTCATAAACCCCAGCGTCTATCTGGATTTCATAAGCCACAGCAACTATCTGGATTTCATAAGCCCCAGTGGGTATCAGCCTCCAGGTCTTCGTCACACTTGATCAGCAATCCAGCACCATAAGCCCCTCGATTAGTGCTCCAGCACTGAGAGTCGACTGTCACACTTGGTCAGCACCGGACAGCGCTCCAGCACTGAGAGACAAGCCTCCACACTCGATCAGCACCGGACAGCGCTTCAACACTGTGAGCCCCTCACTCGGTCAGCGCTCCTGTACTGAGCGTCAAACCGTCACACCCAATCAGTACTCCTGTACTGAGAGTCAAACCGCCCCACCCAACCAATGTTCCAGCCCCAAGCCCCCTGCTCCTTCAGTCCCGGTCCAGCCCTCCGTCTAACAGGATAAATTCTCTGTCTAAAGGGTTTTACCCTAATAGATTTCGAAAGATATATATATATATATATATAGGCTGGTGTCGAATAGACTCACCCTGCTGTTAACTGTCTACTTCCCACAGTTTCCCTTGCTTCAGCTTCATGTTATGGTCTGAAAGTGACCTACAAATCAGAGCCTGGCATATGAAAGCCCCAATGGTTAGTTCGATGACGACAATTCATCCAAAGGGGATATTTCAATACAGGGGCCAGAATAATCATTCAGATCCTTGGTGTAATATACACAGTGTAATCTATCTTTTTCTGTTTAGCAAGGAGAGTAACACATAATTTCAGGTGATAAGTACTATACTAAGTATAAGTCTACTAAAAATTCTACTTGGTTTTCAGAGTTGTTCTTTATTCAAGCATAAAACAGGTCAGCAGGATAATACATGATATCAATAAAATGATTTAAGAGTAAAAGAATAAAAATACTATAGAAAGAAGGATGAAAAGTAATTACTGTCAGTCTAAGTACTGTGGGTTCCAAATTCGCCCGATCTCCACGTAAAAAAAGAAAGAAAACCTAAAATAAAAATAAGCTTCTGGTCGATCACCACATCCTCAGCCGAGGGTTTCCAGATCTCCAAGTAAAAAGAACGAAAAGATAAAGTAAAAATAAGCTTCTGGTCGATCACCACATCCTCAGCCGAGGTTTTCCAGATCTCCAACCGAAAGAAAAGGATTTAGGAAATATAAAAATGGAAAAAATATAGAAGATCCAAAGTAGTTAAAGTAAACCCATACGTAAGTAACATCTAAAGAATCAAAGAAATCATCGAAATGAACTAAAATAAAAGAAATGAAAGTGAAATGAAATTGAAATTGAAATGAAAGTGAAAGTAAGTAAATTGGAGTGAATGGACTTACCGAAAATTAATAAAATTAGTAATAATACTTTAGTAGCACATATCACTTGTAGTATACAGTATATTTTGCTGGTTACATTTACCATATTAGTCATACATAACATTAGTAGTATATAGTGTTTTTTTTTAGTAGATCATGTTTCAGTGGTGTTAGTAAAACATATTCTCAGCACCAAAATCCAGTAGCAGGTACTGCAGGTCACATAGAAGCCCCAAAACATATTCAGCGAAGGCACCCCCCCATTCTCCACTCCCGCCCCCACCTGCCACACTAGGACTGGAGCGGGAACAGGAAGGTCAGGGAGGTTCTTCAGAGAAACACCAACAACCCCATCATCCAGCTCAATAACCACAATATGGAGCTCATGATGGAGCAGCTGGAGCATTACACTTGAAGGACTCCTAGATGGCCAGAACAATCATGGATTACTGGTAGAATGAGACAATACAAGGTTTTGGATTTGGACAGAACCAGCACACAATTTCACATTTCCTTGTATCAAATTGTTATCAGTGATTACTATCTTTGTTAATACTTTGTAAATGTTTTGTCCATGTTTTGTTTTTGCCCAATTCTGATTGATGAGGCAGACCTATTTTTAGGAATTTGGTTTAAAAGCAACTATTTGATATTTCCTGTCAAAAATATATGTGAAAATACGGGTCATAGATCAAAACGGGTAAAACACTAGAAGAGTGGATGTAAAACTCAATTTTCGGCTTAGACCACATGGCTGGGCCCAGAGCATAGACTACTCTGCTGCCGATTACACCAAGTAAAATATTCCTTAAACACAGAAGTTGTCACTGTCCTTTTATTTTCTTAGGTTTGATAGTTCTGGTCATACCTACATCCGGTCATACCATCCCAGGATGTTGTGAAAACCGCTTCCAAATGGTTGGACTGATTAGCATGTCTTCTAACAGTCTACATCTCACATTCCACCCTTTGATGGTGTTTTCACTTCATTGAAACTGCATCACAACAATTGAAAGTTCTTCAGTTTTAGTGAATATACCATTCTGCTTACGGTTGTCTCCCTCTTGCTAAGGAAATGTTACTTGTCTCTGGATTAGTTTACCCCGGATCAAATGATTTCAGAGAAATCTACAGGTCAGATCACAAAGACAGAGTCAACAATCAACAGAATCCTAGTTAAGTAGCCTATTATGTATTATTTACATTAGACAAGCAGTGATCCTCCCTCCTGGTCCTGGAGATCCACAGTACTGCAGGATTCTGTCCCAGCTCAGCAGTGACACACCTGATTCAGCTAATCAAGGTTTTGAAGATCAGAATCAGAATCAGAATCAGAATCAGAATTCTTTTATTTGGCCAAGTATATTTGCCCATACAGGAAATTGACTTGGTGAGGTTGGTGAATAGACATGAAAAACAAATAGCAAATATTGACGAGAAATTTACAAAATAGCAAAATATTAACAAAATAGCAATAACAAATTTACAAATTTATAAAAAAGAGCAGCAGAACAATACATCGTGTAGGCTGTGGGAGACTAAGTTGCAATGAGGCTAGAGGCTGTGAAATGGTTATGGGGCATGTACACTATACATTTAATCATAATATAATAATTATAAATTACACTGTTAGTGCATTGAGTGTGTGACAGGGTGGGGGGGGTGGAAGTCCCAGAGTCAGTGAGAGGCAGGGTGGCTTGATTGTGAGCCCCACTGCCATGGGGAAGAAACTGTTAAGGTGGCGCGAGGTTTTAGTCTTGATTGACTGGAACCTTTTGCTGGATGGAAGTCTCTGGAAGATGGTGTGACCAGGATGGGAAGGATCAGCGATGATCTTTCCTGCTCTCTTACTGGTCCTGGAGTGGAACAGGTCCAGGAGAGATGGCAGGTTGCAGCCGATGACCTTCTCAGCTGACAGAATGATCCGCTGCAGTGGATACCCAATGGCGTATGAAATAGGGATATTATTTAGCAAATTGCCCAGAAAAAAAGAATTCATTTACAGAACAAGTCCTTTACTGCCCCCTTCTGGCTGATCCAGTCTAAACCTACTTTGACTTCACATAACAAGTTGACCATAATGTGAGATTTGAACATTTACTTGAAGGTCAAGAGGAAGACTAGTGGTAAGAGGGCCTCAGCTGAGAAGACTACCAACACCGATGCAGGTGAGAGGGTTTTCTGTTGTTACATTTTCTGTTGTAACCCTAATACAATTTGTAGACTTGTTTGAAAAACATTTATTTCATTACATTAGCATCCAATCACAGCCAATGATAAAGACTTGAACATTGTACTTGTGTGTACAGTATGAACATAGTTGGGTCATTTGTGGCAATAAAACCCAATATTTCTGCTCCCTCTGTGGCGTTCTCTCCATCAGGAACTAAGTCTCCTGATAAATATGAGGACAGAGCAGCAGTGATCAAACTGCTGGAGGAGGAAGGTCTGACGAGGTTTGGTGCCCTCTCAAATATCAACATCGATCAGGACTGCTTCCCCATCCTGATCAACTTCCTGAAGGGTCTCACTGATAAGTCAGTATGATGCGTTCTACTGTATCTATGTTTTGAATCTAAGTTTACCTGTATGTTTGTTAAACCGTGAATCTAAATGATTATCTTCAGGCTGAACACCTCACATCACAGCCTCACAAACTAATTCTTCACTCTGTTTTAAATGAATACAGGTGACCAAGGCTAAGTTTGATATCACGTGCCGGAGGATAGTGAAACCGATCGGCATGGCCATAGAGGTCCTCCTCCCGAATCTACAGTAGAGCTGAATGAGGCCAGGGATGCTGCGGCCTCAGAGAGTGGGTCAGGACTCTCCTCCAGACGTCCTAAAGCAGGTGAACTCTGACGCGTCCTTGATAATATCATTATCAAGCTCAGATAAGTCCAACCAGATAGCCTGCGATAGGGACAGCTCCTTGTACACGGCTAGGAGGATGATGCGTGTGGTGTCCACCAAGCTCCAGGAGTTTAGGATCACCAGACCAGTGGTACCAAAGGTCATGGTCATGACCTCGAACTACCACCCTGATCTCGGCTGCGAAGCAGGGTCGGGCAGGGTTAGTACTTGGATGGGAGACTTCCTGGAAATACCTGGTGCCATAACCTTTTCACAACTTCCACCAGTAGCGTGCACTAATGTGTCCTTTTAACAACTGGAACTATATCATAGTTGTTACTGGGCTGTGTCAACTAGGAACCCAGCGTCATTTACTCCAGACTAGTTGCTTCCCATCGTTTTGGAATAAATGGCAGTAGATATTCATCTATCGAATAGTTGTGAAACAAAATCCTTACTACAATATCATATTTCATGGACTGTCTGAGTGAATTATGAGTTGGTGTTGATGACAAACTCCTTTTATTTTCAATGGACAAAAGCTCTCATTTCAGTGAGGGTGCTGCAGTCACTTTTTAGGATGAATGACTGACTGATGTATTAAGCTTTACATTTGGGATGTAGTGTAAGATGTATACATTTACAACACATTGTTCCTTTATCAGGTGGCCTACATAACGTAAAGTGCATGTACAAATTGTATGTCTCTCATTGTCAAACTGTATGTCTCTCATTGTCAATGTTGTGTTTCTGGGCTCACTGTTGACTGCATGTGTGGGGCTTGATCCCCTGTGTTCCATATAATTTGCAGCTTATCTTTTCTATAATAGCCTTTTCATAATTAAATAATTTTTGCTTCAGCAAGACCAACTTTTGTTCTTGCTCAGACTTATTATTGGGCTTGATTAAGCAAGACCAACGAGTGTTATTGCTCATACTTATTGCTCATACGCCATCGCCCTCGCCCTCCACACTGCCCTCTCCCACCTGGACCAGAGGAACACATATGTGAGAATGCTGTTCATTGACTATAGTTCAGCATTCAATACCATTGTGCCCTCCAAGCTCGCTGTGAAGCTCAGGGACCTCGGGCTCAACACCACGCTTTGTGACTGGATCCTGAGCTTCCTGACGGGCAGACCCCAGGCAGTGCGGATAGGAGGCGCCACATCATCCACCCTGACTTTCAACACCGGCGCACCCCAGGGCTGCGTGCTCAGCCCTCTCCTCTACTCCCTGTTCACACATGACTGCGTGGCCACACACAGCTCCAACACCATCATCAAGTTTGCTGACGACACGACCGTCATCGGCCTGATCACCGACGGCGACGAGACGGCGTACAGAGAGGAGGTGAGAGCCCTGACATCTTGGTGCCAGGACAACAACCTCCAGCTCAACCTCAGCAAAACTAAGGAGCTGATTGTGGACTACAGGAAGCGGCAGGGAGCCGGGCACGCCCCTATCACCATCAACGGGACGGCAGTAGAGAGAGTCAGCAGCTTCAAGTTCCTCGGGGTCCACATCTGCGAGGACCTGACCTGGACTCACCACACCGACGCCATCACATAGACGGCAAGACAGCGGCTCTTCTTCCTCCGCAGGCTGCGGAGGTTCAACATGGACTCCAGGATACTCTGCAACTTCTACAGGTGCACCATAGAGAGTATCCTGACTGGCTGCATCACCGCCTGGTACGGCAGTTGCTCCGCCCTCAACCGTAAGACATTACAGAGGGTGGTGAAAGCTGCCCAGCACATTACCAGTACGGAGCTGCCATCCATGGAGGACCTCTACACTCAGCGCTGCAGGAAGAAGACTAACCGGATTATTAAAGACCCTCATCACCCCAGCAACAAACTGTTTCAGCTGCTCCCGTCTGGCAGACGCTACCGCAGCATCCGGTCTCACACCACCAGACTCAGGGACAGTTTCATCCCACAGGCAATAAGACTGTTGAACTCCTGAGCTACTTAGCTCACCACAATGACACTTTAACTATGCCACTTTATAACATGCCACTTTATAAAATGCCACTTTATACCAGTCGACATCTGGATAAAAACGTCTGTTTACATTTCACTTTTTACATTTACATTTACATTTATTTAGTTTTGTATTTAGGTAATTATTGTTATTGTTGTTGTTTCTTTTATTTTTTATTATTTACACTTCTTATTGCACTGTTGGAGGAGCCCAAGACTTAAGAATTTCATTGCCAGCGATTGCTCTGTAATTGTTGTGCATATGACAATAAAACCATCTTGAATCTCGAATCTTGAATACTTATTCTTATTATTCAAATTCTTCCGATTTTTCAAGTATGCTACTCCTCCTACAGTTTTTAAGCTAGGTCTAATTTGAGTTGCTTACATTTATATTTTTCGAACTCATTATACTTTTTAAAATATTCAGCTTTTTGTAACGCAAAAACTCCTATCTTTTAACATGGTGAATGCGTGACTGTTGTTGCTAGGCTACCCGATGCAGTGCCTTAGCTGGCAAGGTAGCTAGCAACGATTAGCGATTATGCTAACACGAACTTCGTAGGCATTTCTATGCTAGTAACAGAGTAGCTTGCTAGTGAGAGAATGTGTTTAGAAAGTGTTTATTTCATAGAAAAAACGTGTATATTTCTTTCAGAAACTGTAGTGGAAGATATCCTCATTTTCCACCCAAGTAGCAGCCATCTTGTTGTGACATTTTTGTTTCTCCCGCTCCTCCGTCCATTTGGCCAATGAGACCACAGATAATGTCTCCGTCAATAGTGACGTCTGCTATTCATTCATCCATTTTGTTTCATACCATTTATACTTTTTGCGCTGAACGCCATTTTGTCTGAAATCCTATTCATTCGTATGGCCATTTGATATGAATGGGGACATTTTAAAATGTATCCAATTCTTCGTCCTCGGTAAAATAACCTGATATTTCAACCATTTCCAGTCTTCATCTCTGCAATTCATGAGCTGCTATAATAAACTAGATTTTTGCCAATCTATCTGATAAGGCAAACCATTGTCTTTGTCATGGCCTCGGTCGGCTAAAAAGGTTGGTCTAGCTTTTATACGGTAGTTTGACTTCATCTTCAATTTTGCCTGTATTGGATATCCAACAAATTTATATGAGGGGGCTACAGCCTAAAATGTTGGGAGGGGGTGAAGGCGTGGCTGTGTTGAATACCACATGGTAAACAAGTAATTCTGGTGACTTTTGACGGGAGAATGGGTGAATGGAATATTTATATTACGGAGGATGGCTATTGACGGCTGGTGCCGTTCAAGATTCGGGAGGACGATTATTTGTTTTTTTGTGTGAGCACGGTGTTATTTCTATTACAGCCAGAGACGGATTGGTGGGGGGGGTACTGATTCCAGCTAACCCATACTGCATGAGTCATTGTATTATTCCTTTTCGCGAAATACACTTCCTACAGTATGTCCCTTCCCTCAAGTGTTTGAGCAGAGTGGGAGTGAGTAAGTTTACATTTGTAAATGTGTTATTGCTATTTTGTTAATATTTTGCTTTTTGTAAATTTTGTGTCAATATTTGCTCTTGTTATTTATGTCCCATGCGCCAACCTCACCAAGTCAATTTCCTGTATATGCAAATATACTTGGCCAAATAAAATAATTCTGATTCTGATTCTGTTATGTAAGACTGCCTGGAAATACCCAGTGCCATAAGCTTTTTACAACTTCCACCAGAGAGTGCACTAATGTATCCTTTTAACAACTGGAACTAGATCATAGTTGTTACTGGGCAGTGTCAACTAGGAACCCAGCTTCATTTACTCCAGACTAGTTGATGAAAAACTCCTTTTATTTTCAATGGACAAAAGCTCTTATTTCAGTGAGGTTGCTGCAGTCACTTTTTAGGATGAATGACTGGCTGATGTATTAAGCATTACATTTGGGATATAGCGTACTATGTATACATTTACAACACATTGTTCCTTTATCAGGTGGCCTACATGACGTAAATTGCATGTACAAACTGTCTTTCTGTCCAATGGTCCAACCTGTGTTCCATGTAATTTGCAGCTTATCTTTTCTATAATAGCCTATGCTTATTATTCTTATTATTTGGGCTTGTTTCAGAAAGTCCAACTATTGTTCTTGCTCATATTTATAAGTGGGCTTGATTCAGCAAGACCAACATTTGTTCTTGCTCAGAGTTATTAATGGGCTTGCTTAAGCAAGACCAACTATTGTTATTGCTCATACTTAATTCTTATTATTCAAATTCTTCCGATTTTTCAGGTGTGCTACTCCTCCTACAACTTTTAAGCTAGGTCTAATTTGAGTTGCTTAAATTTATATTCATCAAACTCATTATACTTTTTAAAATATTCAGCTTTTTGTAACTCAAAAACTCCTGTCTTTCAGCATGGTGAATGCGTGATGTGTTCTTGTAGGCTACCCGATGCAGTGCCTTAGCTGGCAATGTAGCTAGCAACGATTAGCGATTATGCTAACACGAACTTCGTAAGCATTTCTATGCTAGTAACAGAGTAGCTTGCTAGTAAGAGAGCGTGTTTAGAAAGTGTTTATTTCATAGAAAAAGAGTGTATATTTGTTTCAGAAACTGTAGTGGAAGATATCCTAATTTTCCACTTTAGTAGCAGCCATCTTGTTGTGACATTTTTGTTTGTCCCGCCCCTCCGTCCATTTGGCCAATGAGACCACAGATAATGTCTCCGTCAATAGTGACGTCTGCTATTCATTCTCCATGTTGTTTCATACCATTCATACTTTTTGCGCTGTACGCCATTTTGTCTGAAATCCTATTCATTCCTATGACCATTTCCTTGAATGGGGACATTTAAAAATGTGTCCACTTTTTCATATTTTAAGCTTGACACCTCAATTACACTTTACAATGTGTAGACTGACTAACTTCCATTCAGAGTTTTGATACTATTTAGACTTTTTAAGTTTCATAAACAAACATGGGTTTCTATGAGGATCATTGGGTTCCGATGACACATTATATGAACTTCCTCTCTTTAATCTATCCATCCACTCATCTATCCATTCATCCATCCAACCAAGCCAGTTTCTATCTATCTATCCTTCTCTCATCTATATATCTTTCCCTCATTTATCAAACTTAATCTGTCTATCTATCTACATTATCTATCTATACAACATACTCTCGTCTATCGATCTACAGTGTCTATCGACGGCAGCAACACTGTGACCCCATCAAGGCTCTCTCTGCTCGCGAGGACAACGTGCTAGCAATCGACACAGCCGATATGAGGAAGGCTGTTAAACGGGTCAACACCCGCAAAGCTGCCGGTCCAGGCGGCATCCCTGGCCGTGTCCTCAGAGTAGCTGTCAGCTGTCTTCACGGACACGTTCTATCTGTCGCTGTCCCAGTCTGTAATATCCACCTGTTTCAAAGCGACCACTATCATCCCTGTCCCCAAGACGAACAAGGTAACCTGCCTCAACGACTACTGCCCTGTTGCACTATGTATCACCTCATCCACTCTGACTCTCAACAAAGGGGCTCCCTAGGGCTGTGTGCTCACGGATCATGCCCCCATCCACATCGGCGGGTCTGTAGTGGAGAGAGTCAGCAGCTTCTAGTTCCTTGGTATCCACATCACCGAGGACTTGACATGGTCACACCCCACCCACGCTGTGATCAAGACGGTGCGCCACCGCCTGTTTTTCTTCAGGCATCTGAGAAAAGTCTGTATGGACACCCAGATCCTTAGAAACTTTTACAGATGCACCACAGAGAGTATCCTGACAGGCTGTATCACTGCCTGGTACGGCAACTGCACCGCCCTCGACCGTAAAGCTTGATGGTGAAAACAGCCCAGTACATCACGGGCCGCAAGCTACCAGCCATTCAGGTCCTCTACTCTGAGAGGTGCAAGAGGAAGGCTGGGAAGATCATCAGGGACAATTTCTACCCCCAGGCCATAAGACTGCTCATAAGACTTTGATCAGAAGACCTCTGATATTAGCGCACATATTATTGCACTGACATTTTTGCACTAGTACTCTTGTTACTTTATTGTCACTTTTATTAATTATTATTGAATTGACAAATAAAATGTGATTTGATCATCTATCAGTTCATCCATACAACCAACCAACCAACAAACCATTCATCCATCCACCCAATGCACCAATCAAACCATCTTTAACTGTATCCTCTACTAGAATAAGAGTCTCACTTTCTTTCAACTACCCAGCAAATCTATCTGTCGTCTAAACCATCTTAAAACTTTTTTCTATTACCAATATAAGATTTTGGGAGCCCAGAAAATTTCTTCTGGAACTTATTTTTCTAATTATTATTATTATTCCAATGCCACTCCTCATACAGCTTTTAAGCTATTCGCACCAATCAAACTTTAAAATGTGCAGAGAGGTTTCTTACATTCATATTTTTTTAAATTCATTATACATTTTACACTGTTCAGCTCAAGAACTCCCATCTTTTAACATGTAAAATGTTGATGTACTGGAGTGCAAAGTTTAGAGCCACTGTGATGATGTCGCAAAAGCTTGTGACGCCACTGTTGAGTTTTCTTTTTTATATAATTTACATTATCAAAACCACAGGAGGCATCGTTGAGCATGATGCATATGTTTTCAGTGTGTTATAGTGTGTTTACAAACATTGCTGCCTGATTAATTATGTGAAGAGGAGCTTATGTTTCCATTTGGATGGATAATTTTTCTTAGTTGATTCCGCGCATTTCAGCAGTAGGCTGACATTTTCACTTGACTTGACTCTTTATATGACTGTTATTATAGCCCTCATATACTTTTAATTCCAAATTCCAAATATGAACACGTACTGTATAAGGCCTGCCCAATCTGCTCAAATACATTTCAATTGAATTAGGGGGGAGATGGGCGGATTGTAGCGAATTTGGCATTCATAATCGTTTCCCATTAACAAACAAAAATTATGACAATTCATCTAGACACTGAAAACAATTTGAATGATCGCACTCTTCCCCTAGAACAGGACAGTTCTTCATTTAACGAATTCCGTTAGTTCATAGAAGATTGACAGCACCTACCAAATAGGCAATGACATCATGTTAAGAAAGATGTGCACAAAACAAAATTACATGACACTATTTTATTTGCTCCCTGTTTTAGCGTAAATCGAAATTCAAACTACTTGTGATAGTTGTTCTCAACTGTATTAAACAGACCTGTGTCATGACAACAGAGATGCGCGAAACAAATCTCACTTTGGGAGCGATCAAATGATCCCTCAAAAAGTTACAGTATAAAAAATAAATGTATAATTATTATTATTACATTGTGTGAACTAGAGAAGGTTGCCCTTGGTGAAAATGTGGACGTTCGCACCCTATTATAACAGAAGGCTACTTTTCTACCCAGTCCCAATCCCACTGAAACCCAACATACTGTATTTACTGCTGTCACGCATGAAAATTCCGAACTTAATTCTGTAATTATTCTGTTATATTATTATAGCCGACTCGCGTTTCTTCATGTTAGACTGTGCAAAAACATTTCCCCCTTTCTCTGCGCTGTGAGAGAATGTGTGATCTGCAATTCATGAAACTTGATTTTGCCAATCTACAGTACATGTACATGTATCTGATAAGGCAAACCATTTTCTTTTCAAACATCCTTCACAACTCTTCTCACCATCTTGTCACTCCACACGCGTGTACGGCGGTGTGCAGCGGCAATGTAAGGGGGTTAAACCCATGCCAACTGTAGCAAGACATTGTAAAAGCTTTTACAGGGAGAGATCCAATTGAATTGTCTGTTTTGCATGTGGTAAGATCAGGTATATTGCTAGACAGTTTAAAAGTGTTGTTTGTTTTGCATGTGACAAAACTGGGCATATCCCAAGTGTCTCCCCGTATTGGACCCTATACAGGAGTCCCGGTCCAGCCCTCTGTCCAATGGGTTAAATCCTCAGCCTAAAGTTTCCCCTGCTGCAGCTTAATGTTATGCTCTGTAAGTGACCTACAAATCAGAACTCAGCATATGAAAGCCCCAATGGTTAAGGACCGCTCTATTCTTATATGAGTGCCAGTTGGTGTGGTTGCAGGAATTTAATTTATAGATGAGGACAATTCATCCAAAAGGGATATTTCAATAAAGTGGCTAGAATAACCATTTCGATCCTTTGGTGTAATATGTACAGTGTAATCTATCTTTTTATGTTTAGCAAGGAGAATAACACTCCATTTCAGGTGGTGAGTACTATACTGAGTATAAATCTACTGAAACATCTCCTTGGTTTGCAGAGTTGTTCTTTAATCAAGCTTTAAACATGACAGCAGGATAATACAAGATATCAATAAAGTGATTCAATTGAAAAAGAATAAAATACTGAAGAAGATGAAAAGTAATTTCTGTAAGTCTAAATACCGAGAACAAATTCTCCTGTTCTCTCGTTCTGGTCCATCACTGCCTCCTCAGTCGAGTAAGTTCCCGATCTCCAAGTGAAAAGAAAGAAAAGATGTTGAAAAAGCGTTTCTGGTCGATCATCATCCGACAAAAAGAAAGGTTTAAGGAAAAAAATAAAATAAATAGAAGATCCAAAGTAGTTAAAGTAAACCCACGCAATATAACGTAAAATCAAAGGAATTAAAGAAATCATTGAAATTAACTAAAATAAAAGAAATCAAAGAAATGAAAGTGAAAGCAAAAAAATTGAAGTGAATGGACCTACCAAAAATTACACGATATAAAGCAAAATCTAAAGAATCAAAGAAATTATTGAAATGAACTAAAATAAAAGAAATCAAAGAAATTAAAGTGAAAGTAAACAAATTGGAGTGGATGGACTTACCGAAAATTAAGTAAATAAGTCCAAATACAAATAGATAATATAGTTCTTGAAGTAAAATAAAGAAGATAAGTCGAAATCTGGTTGTCCCTAGTCTGTCTAACTTGTAATAATTTTAGATAGGCTCTGTACAGCATTGACAGTGGCCATGGCCGATATACTCTCAAATCCTCTATCAGCCCGGCCTATTCCTCCGAAGCAGAACTGTACCCTCAGCTGAGGATCTACAATGGCCCTCATCCCAGTACAATTGAAGTGGTCACTCAACCCCAAGCAATCGTTTTCGCTAAATATAGGCAGCCAAACGAGTGAGCCTACTTCTGATACTAACAATAATTCACACTGGGTGCTTCCCATTTTGAAAACTCTCTCCAGAGAGGAATTTGGTCACAGAACCCCCATTGGGCTAGAACTCCTGGTCTCTATAGGGATCCGTCCTTCTGGGAGATCTGGGGAAAATGTCCATAAACATATGCCTAACAACAAGTTTTGTATAACCCCTGTCATGAGCTCCTCTGAGCATAACTGTTTCACATGAGCAAAGCTTCTAGGTCCCCGTGACATTTAGTCCCCCCCCCTCCCCTTTGAGTCATCTTTGACTATCACTTTATCGGAACCCATTGCCTTCTGGACCGTCCTGGACGATGCAGTCTCCCAGGTCCTCCACACCACTCTCTCTCACCTTGACAGTCAGAAGGGGGGCTATGTGAGAATGCTGTTTATAGACTACAGCTCAGCGTTCAATACCATAGTCTCCACCGGACTGGCTGAAAAGATGATTGGATTAGGACTAAACATTCCCCTGTGTGCCTGGATCCTGGACTTCCTAACGGCCAGGCCACAGGTGGTCAGGGTGGGTAGACACACCTCCAGCATACTCATCCTGAGCACAGGGTCCCCCCAGGGCTGCGTCCTTAGCCCCCTCTTCTACTCCCTGTACACCCACAACTGTGTGGCTAAGTCCAGCGACAACTCCATCATCAAGTTTGCTGACGACACAGTTGTGGGGGGGCTGATCTCAGATAACAATGAGGAAGCCTACCTGGACGAGGTGGCGGACCTGTCACTCTGGTGTCAGGAGAATAGCCTCATCCTGAATGTCTCCCAGACAAAGGAGCTGAGTGTGGACTTCAGGAGAGCACAACATCCAAGGACATACACGCCGCTGGACATCGGTGGGACTGCTGTGGACAGGGTGAGCAGTTTTAAATACCTGGGAGTCCACATCACAGAAGACCTGGCCTGGACTACCCACATCAGTACACTTGTGGGAAAGGCAAGGCAACGCCTGTTCCATCTCAGGCAGCTGAGGAAATTCAAAGTCTCCCGGAGGATCCTTCAGTCCTTCTACTCTGGAGCTGTGGAGAGCATCCTGGCTGGCAACATCACCGTCTGGTACGGTAACAGCACGGCCCAGGACAGGCGAGCTCTGCAAAGGGTGGTACGCCTGGCAGAAAAGACCATGGGAGCTCCAACCCCCCCTCTCCATGTCCTGTACACCAGGAGGTGTAGGACCAGAGGCTACAGGATAATGAAGGACCCTCACCACCTGAAAAACGGACTGTTCCAGCTGCTGCAGTCAGGCAAACGCCTTCGCTGTCATGTAGCAAGAACAGATAGACTAAGACTGAGTTTCTTCCCCCATGCCATCAGGATCATCAACGATGACCCCACCAGTGCCCCCTTCAAGTCACTCACACACTCACTGACATCATAACACTTATGCACACACATAATCACCCATTGCAGACTCATCCTCCACTGTAATTATCTGTACTGTCAACCTGTCATTGCCATTGTATATTGCCATTCCATTGCGTACATTGCTTCACCGCTGTTTATACTGCTTATACTGTTTATACTGTTTATATTTTTTATTACTTCTATTTTATTTTATTTTATCTATTTTAAAACTTATTGTTGCACTACTCTGTGGCACTGTCACTTTTGCATTTCACTGTATACTTGTATGCACGTGACAAATAAAGAATCTTGAATCTTGAATCTTGACTCACCCAAACCTCTCTCAACTTTGACTCAATTCCCCTTTCTCTCCTTCCTTTTCCAATTCATTTAATTTCAACTTTATTTAAATTGTTACACATAGTTAGACAGATCAGTTTCATCCTTCAAATCATAAAACAGGCAAAACTCCTTTCAACACAAATTAGTTATTTGATCAGTTTTATGTCTGAATAGTATTTCTTGCCATTAGACATTCAGTATCTTAGTAGCACATATCACTTGTAGTATATAATATGTTTTGCTGGTTATACTTTAGCATATTAGTAGTACAAAACATCAGTAGTATATAGTGTGCTTTTTTGCTGGTTATATTTCAATGTGTTAGTAGCACATACCATCAGTAGTATATAGTATGTTTTGGCAGATTATGTTTCAGTGATTTAGTAGTACAGACATCAAGCATCAAAATCCAGCAGCGGGAACTCCAGGTCACAAAGAAGCCCTATGACATATTCCTCCATAACCTCCGTAGCCGTGATCCCACCTGCCCCTCCTCAGAGAGCGGAGCGGGAGTGGGAACCGTCCCAGGGAGGTCCCCAGGAGAGACACCGACATCACCATCTTCCTCTCCCCCCTCTGGTTCAACAACCTCCTCTTTAAACCCATCCTGAATCATCCCCTGAGCTGAGCTCTCCGCTTCCCCAGACACTTCTAGCTGAGAACACTAGATGGAGCCAGCCCCCCTAGCCAGGGCGCCCTACCAGGACTCCACCGGTACCCCTGTGACACCGCCATCCCTGCTCATCCATAAGGGTTCCTGCCATGATTTAAGCGCTGAATCCCCCCTCTGAAGTTCTGAGCGGCCTGCTCTGGTGGAGATGCAGGTCGGGGGAGGGCCAGACTTTTAGACATCCCCTCCATGGCCTGAATCCCGACCTGTCTACCTCCCATAGACCCCCCACAGTTTCCAGACAATCCCCTCATATTTGATCACCGTCCATAGATGCACACTAGTGCGATAACGCCCATTATCCAGCTCCCAATTCTTAACCATCAAGGGACGTAAGACAACAATTCCATACATCCTTATTTTCAACTCATCCCCGGGCTGTGACCGATGACCAGATTACCTTTGCTGTCTCCTCCATCCGTCCAATAGCCCGCTCATAAGCCACGGAATGATTGGCCTGTCCGTGAGCGCATAAAACAGCATGTGCTGAATCCACCAGGAACCTTTGCTCATAGCAGGTGTGGCACCACAGAGTCAGACCAAAGAGCTGGAGTGGGGTAGGGGGGACGACCCACAGATAGCCGGCCATCACCAGGGGTACCTCACAAGTATCACATTTTGCGTTAACCTAATGAAAACATAAAGTGATAAAAGCATATTTAACCTAAGACATTTCATTTAAATTGCCAGCCCTCGAGGAGTTAAAAAAAACAACAACAAAAAAACACTTATTATAAGTAGTCCATTTTTGTGGAGACAAATCATCGTTTCAAGACATTCTTCACCCCAACAACACATATCACCAGGCAGCGCACCAGACTCCAGGCCCATCCGGCAGTCCCCCGTCAAATTCTAGATATCATAACCCTTTTCTCCAAATCCAAATCACCGATGGCAAGCTTAAGCAAAACATATCCTCAGTTTTGTCTTCCTCTCCTCCAGAAGAAAAACAGGAAAAAAATAAGTTTTAGTGGTCTCCCAAGCATAGCCCCCAGGCCAGGCCTGTAACACCCCTTTCACTGTTCTGTTATTCTTAATGTGAGTGCAATCATTCTTCCAAAAGCCCCATTTGTCTTTCCACACCTGCCACAGTTCACATTTCGGCATAGCCCCCTCACTCACTTAATTTGTTGCATTTACTTATGCGAACACATTACCTGCAACACATTCATCAGGTCCTCTGGGGTTGGCATGCGCTGCACATACATTTCTTGTTCGACGGGACCCGCCAGACTGCTCCCAGATACAATGTAACCTGCCTGATATGCCATTTCTAGGTGTTTTACCTGAGTAATCCACACCCAGGGAAAGGTCTCATTTAACCATCGATCAAATGACACCCACATCTGGCACCCAAAGGTGTATCTGTCCCAGTAGAAGATCTTTTTTGTTGACTGGACCAAGCATCAGTCATTGCTGTCCCTCAGAACAGGGGACACCCAGGTTACAAAAGCAACTCTGTCTCATTAAGGGCATCAGTTTTTCCTGGAGACATTCCTGATACATCCTGTCCTCTGTCAGCGTTTGTGGTTGGTCAGTAGTTATCAGTAGAGTGGTCAGTAGAGTTATCACCCACCCTCTGGATCTGTCCTAGCTCCTCCAACGATGTACTGTTCTTTCCGTATTCCATCAACCCAGGTTCCTGTTGGCATGTCAGATTATACTTCCCCCAAAACAACCCTTGCTTTGGGAGTATTGTTACGCAGGATTGATTCTTGTTGGGAGCATTATACACCATCTCCTTCGTCCAATAGCCTATACCACTATCGTTTTTGCCCATGCCAGGGCACAGAGCCATCGGAACAATAGCATCTAGGATTCTAGGAGCATCTCTGAGTGTATCCAGTTACACTGCGGACTCTTTCTTATTTTGCTAGTAGGCCTAAGAAAAAACTTCACCAGCTCTCCCCCCTCAGGCTGTACCCCCTCCAGGACATCTCGCTCTCGGGTCTCGTTTACCAAAACCCCAATCCAGGCGTTCAGGGTTTCATTGTTTATCTCATACAGGGCCATGATATCATTCTCCCATCGCGTAATATAGCTTGTTTCCCCGGTCCCAGTCCACATCTGCAGCATTATTTTCAGTGCTAAAATAGTGATGTTCCCACCTCCTGGTGGTAGCAGATCCCATCCGGGAAGGGTAATTACCCTCTGCTCAACTTGCCAGCATGTCTGGTTGAACCTCTTTATATTACTAAAATGCACTTTGACATGGGTTTCCTCCCATGGTTTATCTCCACAAAAATAGAGGATGGCTAGGACTGCCACCAATCCTGTGAATCCTATCATCAGATTCCCTAACATTTTCCCTCTCATCGTCGTTGCCAGTGCTGTGGTCGTATCTTTTTGTCAGTCTGGTTATGGTTCGTCTCCTCACCGAACTACTATGAATGATTTGTTAATGGAAAAGCCCCAGTATGGAACCTGCACCCCTGTACAGGTTTCAATTGTTATGCACGGCCTATAATGCCACTCGATCTCTGCGCTCTGCTGTAGATCCCACTTCAAGTGCCTTCTCCATTTTGGCTTATGAGGCGGTGTATCCTCACCTATATAGCGCATCTCTTTCTCCAAGGGTTGGTCGAACCTTTGCCACACCCACATCCACGTTATCACTGACATCTTTTCAGGGCGCGGACAAGGTGCCATGTTACGCTCGTTCCTCAAACTTACAAAGTCCCATGCCAGGGATGTCCCAGGGGATAGCGATCCACTGTATGTGCCATCAGAGTCATCAAAGGCATGATTGGTGCAATACCTCCACTATGTCCTGTCTATGCCCATTCCCCGTGATGGCCACTGGCATTTCAGTAAACAGCCTGAAGAACTCGTCATCATCGTTGTTTTCGTGGGATCCACAATTGCACTGATAGCTCCGGCTAGCCTACCGACAATACCACTCCATCTTCACCCAGAGACGACTAGTACTCTGGTTATAGGCCTCGACAACGTCCTCCTGCTTCCCAGAGCATAACCATTTCCACATGTGAGGGCTATTGGTCCAAATCTGATTAGATTAGATTAGATTAAATTAGATTCAACTTTATTGTCATTGTGCAGAGTACAAGTACAGAGACAACGAAATGCAGTTAGCGTCTAACCAGAAGTGCAAAATAGTAGAAAGTGCAATGAACAGTATATACAGGTAGTGCAATATATGAGCAGTAAGTAGTGCAGTATAGTATGAGTAGTGCAGTGTAAGCAGTATATGAGTAAGCAGTAGCATTATAAGCAGAATAAATAGGTTACAGTATGAACAGTGTAGCAGCATATGAGCTGTATAGGTAATGCAGTCTAGCAGTATATATGTATTAACAGTAGCATAAGGTAGCTGGCAGAATAAATATAAATATGGAATGCCGTATGAACAGTATAAACAGGTATGTACAGTATGTACAGATATGTGCAGTGTATTAACAGTAGTATTAAAGAAAATATAGGGATATGTGCATTATGAACAGTATAGACAGATTATGAACAGTATAGACAAATATGTACAGAAGAGCAGTGGTATTGAGTAAGAGCAGTGGCACAGTAATAGTGCTATTGTCCGGGTGGGGGGGTGCAGGGGTTGCAGGGGTTGGTAGGTTGTCACGTAGGTGCAGTGTTCGAGTTCAGTAGGGTGACAGCCGCAGGGAAGAAGCTGCCTCTGAACCTGCTGGTTCGGGTGCGGAGAGACCTGTAGCGCCTCCCGGAGGGGAGTGGGGTGAACAGTCTATGGTTGGGGTGAGAAATGTCCTTGACGATGCTGCATGCCTTACGCAAGCATCGTTTGCCCTGGACAGCCTCAATGGAGGGGAGTGAGGAACCAGTGATGCGTTGGGCAGTTTTCACCACCCTCTGCAGTGCTTTCCGGTCAGATGCCGAGCAGTTGCCATACCATACTGTGACACAGTTGGTAAGGATGCTCTCGATGGTGCAGCGGTAGAAGTTCACCAGGATCTGAGGAGACAGGTGGACCTTCTTTAGTCTCCTCAGGAAGAAGAGACGCTGGTGAGCCTTCTTGATCAGGGTAGAGGTGTTGATGGTCCAGGAGAGATCCTCAGAGATGTGGACACCCAGGAACTTGAAGCTGGTGACTCGCTGCACCTCAGTCCCGTTGATGAGGATGGGGGTGTGTGTGCCAGCTCTTGATTTCCTGAAGTCCACAAAGAGCTCTTTGGTCTTCCTGGTGTTGAGAGCCAGGTTGTTGTCGTCGCACCACATTGTTAGGTGCTGGACCTCCTCCCTGTAGGCCGACTCATCGTTGTTGCTGATGAGACCAATCACCGTTGTGTCGTCTGCAAACTTGACAATGGTGTTTGAGCCATGGACAGGTGTGCAGTCGTAGGTGAAGAGGGAGTAGAGGAGGGGGCTCAGCACACAGCTTTGCGGAACGCTGGTGTTCAGGGTGAGGGTTGAAGAGGTGTGATTGTGTAGCCTAACAGACTGCGGCCTGTTGGTTAGGAAGTCCAGAATCCAGTTGCAGAGGGAGGAGTTGATGCCCAGTTGACTGAGTTTGGAGATCAGTTTGGAGGGGATGATGGTGTTGAATGCTGAACTGAAGTCAATGAACAGCATTCTCACATAAGAGTTGGTCTTGTCGAGGTGGGACAGGGCGGAGTGAAGTGCCGTTGAGATGGCATCTTCTGTACTCCTGTTCTGCCGGTAGACGAATTGGAAGGGGTCCAGTGTGGGTGGTAGACAGGTCTTGAGTTGAGCTAAGACCAGCCTCTCGAAGCACTTCATGATGATGGGCGTGAGTGCCACTGGGCGGAAGTCATTTAAGCTCGTTGCCTTGGAGTGTTTTGGCACCGGCACGATGGAGGTGGTTTTGAAGCACGCGGGGACAGCTGCTTGGGCTAGGGACAGGTTGAATATGTCAGTCCAAACCTCAGTCAGCTGCACAGCACAGGCCCTGAGGACGCGTCCGGGGATCCCATCAGGACCAGCAGCCTTGCGTGCATTAGTCCTGCTCAGTGCCGCACACACGTCGGTGGGAGATAGAGTGAGGGGCTGGTGATCCGCAGGGAGCACAGTCTTGATGGCCACCCCCTTGTTGTCCCTGTCAAAGCGGCCATAGAAGTGGTTCAGCTCATCAGGCAGGGAGGCGTCGACGGAGAGGGGTGAGGTGTTTGTAATCAGTGATGGCCTGGATGCCTTGCCACATGCGTCGGGGGTCAGAGTTGTTCTTGAAGTGGTCCTCTATCCTCAGCTTGTGGTTGTGCTTGGCCTTTTTGATGCCCCTCTGCAGGTTAGCCCTGGATGAGCTATAGGCCCGAGCATCCCCTGATCTGAAGGCAATGTCGCGTGCCTTCAGCAGGAGTCGGACCTCACTGTTCATCCATGGCTTCTGATTGGGGAAAGTGGTGATCCGTTTGAGTGTGGTGACACTATTGATGTTGGAATTGATGTAGTCCAAAACAGAGGAGGCATATGAATCAATGTCCGTGTGGGAGTCATGTGTGGCCTGTGTGGCAAACACACCCCAGTCAGTGTTTCCGAAAGCTGCTGGAGCGCTGAGTCAGCACCCTCTGGCCAGACCTTGACTGTCCTCACTGTAGGTTTCACCCGTTTGATGAGTGCTGAGTACTTGGGCAGTAGGAACAATGAGAGGTGGTCAGATTGACCTAGATTCCCGGCCAGGGTAATATCAATGTACTCCCCCTGAAGTATATCGGCATAATTAGGACCCCAGCGCACCGTCAGTCGCATATTACCCACCTTCCGATGGAGGACATTCAGGGCAATTGGGAAAGGACCTAGTGCACTCCTCCCAGGACAAGCCCCATACAGGCCATTGATTTTCTGTTCTATGGTACTCTTTTGGCTGCTTTCTTGCGTGTCTACTGATGCTATTTGCCTTACACATCACCAGGCTCATCTCCTCTGTCCAATAACTACAGTAGTAGCTGGGAGTGTTACACCATTGCTGGAAAATAAGCTCACCATATGTGCCTCTCCTATTCGATTTCACATCATATTCTCTATCAGGGGATCGAAACAGCTCTCTCCTGGGGTCCTCCCAACTCTAAAGGGCCCTTGCCAGGGAATTTATTTCTTTTTTACAGCATTCTCATTTTTATTTTTATTTCTAAAGGCATGATTTGACGACCGAACCAGACTTTACGAGGAGGATGCCATTCTATTTTCTCCTGAAGAAGCGAGACAAACCTTTTCCTAGTTGTGGTGGTTTAGGCTGGTCTAGCTTTTGCTCTGCTTCTGAGCTCCCCTCTGGAGGCTTTGCTATTTCTGGCTTCACCTCTGCTATCTCCGGCCCCTGGGAGTATACGCCCTCAAATGGCACCATCAAGAATCTCACTATTATCTCTACTTCCAGTGTCTCCTCTGGTCTACTGGGGGCAGGTGCCCTCGAAACATGTGTCCCAAGAAATTGCCTCTGCTTATCACGGCGCCAGTCCTCTGGCATGACCCTTCTAGTCGCTCTTTTCTCCTTAATAACTGCTCCTGCATGCCCCCAGGCATCCAGGCTGGTTACATTATGCAGTACATCATTACCCTGTATCTCTTTTTCTCAAGGGATATTTTGCTCTACCTATTCTACCGGGATCTCCTGATCCCTGAACACCTCCTCGATCAGCTTTCCCCATGTAATCAACTCCCAGGGCCCTTTCCACCTCCCCTGGAGAGCACTCTCCCTTAAATGATCGGGCAACTCCTCCTACCCCTCAGTTTCCCCTGAGGTTGTCGGCTCTCTGTATACTCGAATGGTCAGCGGTATCTGACTGGTGGACATAGGAGGATGAAGAACCACCCCAACCCCAGGCTATATAGGACAATAGTGGGACAATAAACTTCCTTCCCACACCCTTGCCACTCAATGCAAAGGGTTATTGGAATAAGGCACACCACATATTCATTCACGATTCGTTTCCACTCCAACAACTCCTCATCCCTGGATAGAAACCCTTCTTTAGCATATCCTAATGTCTCCCCACCCAAAGCTACCTCAGTCCTCTCCTTGTAACGACCAGCCCCTTAACTGTGGCCACACGGACCCAGGCTGGTGGATTCTGCACATTCGTGGCCATTTATGGATCCTGGTTCTGGTTCTAGCTAAGAATTGGTTTCAACTGCTCCATTCCACTATGCCTGTATACGATACGCCAGTCCTCTCATTAAAGAGTATCTTTATTTTTATTTCTGTCGTCCAGAGTTTCCCTCCACACTCGGGTCCATCCTACCAATACCATAACACCCACTTCAGGTACATAGGTTTTACAATCCCTGGACACTATGGTCCGCAGAGTGAGATCCCTCACTCGCCGTTCTGATGCTTTTAACAGGTCTACCAGTCTCACCTCCTTTTTTGGTTTTGTAGATTTCATTCGGAGACATCGTGGATCTGAATGAGGGGGCCATTCCCAACCGATAAACTCTGAAGTCTCTGAAACCTCATCTCCATCCAATTCTCCCTCCGATCCACTCTCTCTTTGTTTTGTCAACGTCTCTCTATCCACCATGATAGAGGACCGCTGCCCACTGCAGACCATCCCTGGGCCGATGCCCTGAGGTGTATTGAGATAGCTCCCTGATTCCCCTAGGTAACCCAGGGGAACACACAGCCCCCTGTGTCTACAGGTCGGACCTGCGAGGCTCCCCGACTGCTCCTGTGTTCCAGCACCCCCAGCGCTCCAGCCTCTGGACCCGAGGGGGTACTCCGTATTATTAAATAAAATGAATACCTACTGAGATCAGCTCCAGCGTCTCCCGTCCCCGTCTGGAGGCTCCCTAGGGCACTGGTCGTAGGCTTTAAAGTAAGCGTCTGCTTAGCACACGCTCTCTCTCCCCAGTGACACACACCCACATGACTGCACTGTCTCTCTCCATCTAATTACTCCTCCCGATCCTCCCTTCTACTGATTGGCACAAATGCTTTGGGAGGCTCCTGGCAGTTAACTAGATCCTCCTTTTCATCCTACCAAGGTTTCGATGCTTTCTCCAAATTCCTAAATCCAAGCTCCAACTGTGAGTCGATTGTAGTCGTATTATTAATATCACAGGCAATGATTCCCTTTCTGAATATAACTACTCTGGATCCAAGCCCCAGGAGCTCGGACCAACTTACTCCAGACCCCGTTTGAAGGTTTTTAGGTCACTTATCATAGGGTTAAAATAATCGCCTGCAGAGTGCTCTTTCAACACAGTCACACACTCACACAACTAAACTGAGTCTCAGTCTAATCTCTCCCCCCGATCAACTCCCGTACTGATCCGTACGTGGGAGTTGGTGGTCTTACAACCCAGGTTTTACCCCGCCTGGGTTTTTCCTCTAGTGATCTGGATCTCCTGATCCTGATCACCTAAGCCTCTAAATGGCTATCTGGATTTCATAAGCCCCAGCGTCTATCTGGATTTCATAAGCCCCAGCGGCTATCTAGATTTCATTAGCCCCGGCAACTATGTGGATTTCATAAACCCCAGCGTCTATCTGGATTTCATAAGCCACAGCGACTATCTGGATTTCATAAGCCCCAGTGGGTATCAGCCTCCAGGTCGTCGTCACACTTGATCAGCAATCCAGCACCATAAGCCCCTCGATTAGTGCTCCAGCACTGAGAGTCGACTGTCACACTTGGTCAGCACCGGACAGCGCTCCAGCACTGAGAGACAAGCCTCCACACTCGATCAGCACCGGACAGCGCTTCAACACTGTGAGCCCCTCACTCGGTCAGCGCTCCTGTACTGAGAGTCAAACCGTCACACCCAATCAGTACTGCTGTACTGAGAGTCAAACCGCCCCACCCAACCAATGTTCCAGCCCCAAGCCCCCTGCTCCTTCAGTCCCGGTCCAGCCCTCCGTCTAACAGGATCAATTCTCTGTCTAAAGGGTTTTACCCTAATAGATTTCGAAAGATATATATATATATATATATAGGCTGGTGTCGAATAGACTCACCCTGCTGTTAACTGTCTACTTCCCACAGTTTCCCTTGCTTCAGCTTCATGTTATGGTCTGAAAGTGACCTACAAATCAGAGCCTGGCATATGAAAGCCCCAATGGTTAGTTCGATGAGGACAATTCATCCAAAGGGGATATTTCAATACAGGGGCCAGAATAATCATTCAGATCCTTGGTGTAATATACACAGTGTAATCTATCTTTTTCTGTTTAGCAAGGAGAGTAACACATAATTTCAGGTGATAAGTACTATACTAAGTATAAGTCTACTAAAAATTCTACTTGGTTTTCAGAGTTGTTCTTTATTCAAGCATAAAACAGGTCAGCAGGATAATACATGATATCAATAAAATGAATAGAAAGAAGGATGAAAAGTAATTACTGTCAGTCTAAGTACTGTGGGTTCCAAATTCGCCCGATCTCCACGTAAAAAAAGAAAGAAAACCTAAAATAAAAATAAGCTTCTGGTCGATCACCACATCCTCAGCCGAGGGTTTCCAGATCTCCAAGTAAAAAGAACGAAAAGATAAAGTAAAAATAAGCTTCTGGTCGATCACCACATCCTCAGCCGAGGTTTTCCAGATCTCCAACCGAAAGAAAAGGATTTAGGAAATATAAAAATGGAAAAAATATAGAAGATCCAAAGTAGTTAAAGTAAACCCATACGTAAGTAACATCTAAAGAATCAAAGAAATCATCGAAATGAACTAAAATAAAAGAAATGAAAGTGAAATGAAATTGAAATTGAAATGAAAGTGAAAGTAAGTAAATTGGAGTGAATGGACTTACCGAAAATTAATAAAATTAGTAATAATACTTTAGTAGCACATATCACTTGTAGTATACAGTATATTTTGCTGGTTACATTTACCATATTAGTCATACATAACATTAGTAGTATATAGTGTTTTTTTTTAGTAGATCATGTTTCAGTGGTGTTAGTAAAACATATTCTCAGCACCAAAATCCAGTAGCAGGTACTGCAGGTCACATAGAAGCCCCAAAACATATTCAGCGAAGGCACCCCCCCATTCTCCACTCCCGCCCCCACCTGCCACACTAGGACTGGAGCGGGAACAGGAAGGTCAGGGAGGTTCTTCAGAGAAACACCAACAACCCCATCATCCAGCTCAATAACCACAATATGGAGCTCATGATGGAGCAGCTGGAGCATTACACTTGAAGGACTCCTAGATGGCCAGAACAATCATGGATTACTGGTAGAATGAGACAATACAAGGTTTTGGATTTGGACAGAACCAGCACACAATTTCACATTTCCTTGTACTAAAATGGTTATCAGTGATTACTATCTTTGTTAATACTTTGTAAATGTTTTGTCCATGTTTTGTTTTTGCCCAATTCTGATTGATGAGGCAGACCTATTTTTAGGAATTTGGTTTAAAAGCAACTATTTGATATTTCCTGTCAAAAATATATGTGAAAATACGGGTCATAGATCAAAACGGGTAAAACACTAGAAGAGTGGATGTAAAACTCAATTTTCGGCTTAGACCACATGGCTAGGCCCAGAGCATAGACTACTCTGCTGCCGATTACACCAAGTAAAATATTCCTTAAACACAGAAGTTGTCACTGTCCTTTTATTTTCTTAGGTTTGATAGTTCTGGTCATACCTACATCCGGTCATACCATCCCAGGATGTTGTGAAAACCGCTTCCAAATGGTTGGACTGATTAGCATGTCTTCTAACAGTCTACATCTCACATTCCACCCTTTGATGGTGTTTTCACTTCATTGAAACTGCATCACAACAATTGAAAGTTCTTCAGTTTTAGTGAATATACCATTCTGCTTACGGTTGTCTCCCTCTTGCTAGGGAAATGTTACTTGTCTCTGGATTAGTTTACCCCGGATCAAATGATTTCAGAGAAATCTACAGGTCAGATCACAAAGACAGAGTCAACAATCAACAGAATCCCAGTTAAGTAGCCTATTATGTATTATTTACATTAGACAAGCAGTGATCCTCCCTCCTGGTCCTGGAGATCCACAGTACTGCAGGATTCTGTCCCAGCTCAGCAGTGACACACCTGATTCAGCTAATCAAGGTTTTGAAGATCAGAATCAGAATCAGAATCAGAATCAGAATTATTTTATTTGGCCAAGTATATTTGCCCATACAGGAAATTGACTTGGTGAGGTTGGTGAATAGACATGAAAAACAAATAGCAAATATTGACGAGAAATGTACAAAATAGCAAAATATTAACAAAATCTTTGTGGGAGACTAAGTTGCAATGAGGCTAGAGGCTGTGAAATGGTTATGGGGCATGTACACTATACATTTAATCATAATATAATAATTATAAATTACACTGTTAGTGCATTGAGTGTGTGACAGGGTGGGGGGGGTGGAAGTCCCAGAGTCAGTGAGAGGCAGAGTGGCTTGATTGTGAGCCCCACTGCCATGGGGAAGAAACTGTTAAGGTGGCGCGAGGTTTTAGTCTTGATTGACTGGAACCTTTTGCTGGATGGAAGTCTCTGGAAGATGGTGTGACCAGGATGGGAAGGATCAGCGATGATCTTTCCTGCTCTCTTACTGGTCCTGGAGTGGAACAGGTCCAGGAGAGATGGCAGGTTGCAGCCGATGACCTTCTCAGCTGACAGAATGATCCGCTGCAGTGGATACCCAATGGCGTATGAAATAGGGATATTATTTAGCAAATTGCCCAGAAATTTTTTTTTCATTTACAGAACAAGTCCTTTACTGCCCCCTTCTGGCTGATCCAGTCTAAACCTACTTTGACTTCACATAACAAGTTGACCATAATGTGAGATTTGAACTTTTACTTGAAGGTCAAGAGGAAGACTAGTGGTAAGAGGGCCTCAGCTGAGAAGACTACCAACACCGATGCAGGTGAGAGGGTTTTCTGTTGTTACATTTTCTGTTGTAACCCTAATACAATTTGTAGACTTGTTTGAAAAACATTTATTTCATTACATTAGCATCCAATCACAGCCAATGATAAAGACTTGAACATTGTACTTGTGTGTACAGTATGAACATAGCTGGGTCATTTGTGGCAATAAAACCCAATATTTCTGCTCCCTCTGTGGCGTTCTCTCCATCAGGAACTAAGTCTCCTGATAAATATGAGGACAGAGCAGCAGTGATCAAACTGCTGGAGGAGGAAGGTCTGACGAGGTTTGGTGCCCTCTCAAATATCAACATCGATCAGGACTGCTTCCCCATCCTGATCAACTTCCTGAAGGGTCTCACTGATAAGTCAGTATGATGCGTTCTACTGTATCTATGTTTTGAATCTAAGTTTACCTGTATGTTTGTTAAACCGTGAATCTAAATGATTATCTTCAGGCTGAACACCTCACATCACAGCCTCACAAACTAATTCTTCACTCTGTTTTAAATGAATACAGGTGACCAAGGCTAAGTTTGATATCACGTGCCGGAGGATAGTGAAACCGATCGGCATGGCCATAGAGGTCCTCCTCCCGAATCTACAGTAGAGCTGAATGAGGCCAGGGATGCTGCGGCCTCAGAGAGTGGGTCAGGACTCTCCTCCAGACGTCCTAAAGCAGGTGAACTCTGACGCGTCCTTGATAATATCATTATCAAGCTCAGATAAGTCCAACCAGATAGCCTGCGATAGGGACAGCTCCTTGTACACGGCTAGGAGGATGATGCGTGTGGTGTCCACCAAGCTCCAGGAGTTTAGGATCACCAGACCAGTGGTACCAAAGGTCATGGTCATGACCTCGAACTACCACCCTGATCTCGGCTGCGAAGCAGGGTCGGGCAGGGTTAGTACTTGGATGGGAGACTTCCTGGAAATACCTGGTGCCATAACCTTTTCACAACTTCCACCAGTAGCGTGCACTAATGTGTCCTTTTAACAACTGGAACTATATCATAGTTGTTACTGGGCTGTGTCAACTAGGAACCCAGCGTCATTTACTCCAGACTAGTTGCTTCCCATCGTTTTGGAATAAATGGCAGTAGATATTCATCTATCGAATAGTTGTGAAACAAAATCCTTACTACAATATCATATTTCATGGACTGTCTGAGTGAATTATGAGTTGGTGTTGATGACAAACTCCTTTTATTTTCAATGGACAAAAGCTCTCATTTCAGTGAGGGTGCTGCAGTCACTTTTTAGGATGAATGACTGACTGATGTATTAAGCTTTACATTTGGGATGTAGTGTAAGATGTATACATTTACAACACATTGTTCCTTTATCAGGTGGCCTACATAACGTAAAGTGCATGTACAAATTGTATGTCTCTCATTGTCAAACTGTATGTCTCTCATTGTCAATGTTGTGTTTCTGGGCTCACTGTTGACTGCATGTGTGGGGCTTGATCCCCTGTGTTCCATATAATTTGCAGCTTATCTTTTCTATAATAGCCTTTTCATAATTAAATAATTTTTGCTTCAGCAAGACCAACTTTTGTTCTTGCTCAGACTTATTATTGGGCTTGATTAAGCAAGACCAACGAGTGTTATTGCTCATACTTATTCTTATTATTCAAATTCTTCCGATTTTTCAAGTATGCTACTCCTCCTACAGTTTTTAAGCTAGGTCTAATTTGAGTTGCTTACATTTATATTTTTCGAACTCATTATACTTTTTAAAATATTCAGCTTTTTGTAACGCAAAAACTCCTATCTTTTAACATGGTGAATGCGTGACTGTTGTTGCTAGGCTACCCGATGCAGTGCCTTAGCTGGCAAGGTAGCTAGCAACGATTAGCGATTATGCTAACACGAACTTCGTAGGCATTTCTATGCTAGTAACAGAGTAGCTTGCTAGTGAGAGAATGTGTTTAGAAAGTGTTTATTTCATAGAAAAAACGTGTATATTTCTTTCAGAAACTGTAGTGGAAGATATCCTCATTTTCCACCCAAGTAGCAGCCATCTTGTTGTGACATTTTTGTTTCTCCCGCTCCTCCGTCCATTTGGCCAATGAGACCACAGATAATGTCTCCGTCAATAGTGACGTCTGCTATTCATTCATCCATTTTGTTTCATACCATTTATACTTTTTGCGCTGAACGCCATTTTGTCTGAAATCCTATTCATTCGTATGGCCATTTGATATGAATGGGGACATTTTAAAATGTATCCAATTCTTCGTCCTCGGTAAAATAACCTGATATTTCAACCATTTCCAGTCTTCATCTCTGCAATTCATGAGCTGCTATAATAAACTAGATTTTTGCCAATCTATCTGATAAGGCAAACCATTGTCTTTGTCATGGCCTCGGTCGGCTAAAAAGGTTGGTCTAGCTTTTATACGGTAGTTTGACTTCATCTTCAATTTTGCCTGTATTGGATATCCAACAAATTTATATGAGGGGGCTACAGCCTAAAATGTTGGGAGGGGGTGAAGGCGTGGCTGTGTTGAATACCACATGGTAAACAAGTAATTCTGGTGACTTTTGACCGGAGAATGGGTGAATGGAATATTTATATTACGGAGGATGGCTATTGACGACTGGTGCCGTTTAAGATTCGGGAGGACGATTATTTGTTTTTTTGTGTGAGCACGGTGTTATTTCTATTACAGCCAGAGACGGATTGGTGGGGGGGGGGTACTGATTCCAGCGAACCCATACTGCATGAGTCATTGTATTATTCCTTTTCGCGAAATACACTTCCTACAGTATGTCCCTTCCCTCAAGTGTTTGAGCAGAGTGGGAGTGAGTAAGTTTACATTTGTAAATGTGTTATTGCTATTTTGTTAATATTTTGCTTTTTGTAAATTTTGTGTCAATATTTGCTCTTGTTATTTATGTCCCATGCGCCAACATCACCAAGTCAATTTCCTGTATATGCAAATATACTTGGCCAAATAAAAGAATTCTGATTCTGATTCTGATTCTGTTATGTAAGACTGCCTGGAAATACCCAGTGCCATAAGCTTTTTACAACTTCCACCAGAGAGTGCACTAATGTATCCTTTTAACAACTGGAACTAGATCATAGTTGTTACTGGGCAGTGTCAACTAGGAACCCAGCTTCATTTACTCCAGACTAGTTGATGAAAAACTCCTTTTATTTTCAATGGACAAAAGCTCTTATTTCAGTGAGGTTGCTGCAGTCACTTTTTAGGATGAATGACTGGCTGATGTATTAAGCATTACATTTGGGATATAGCGTACTATGTATACATTTACAACACATTGTTCCTTTATCAGGTGGCCTACATGACGTAAATTGCATGTACAAACTGTCTTTCTGTCCAATGGTCCAACCTGTGTTCCATGTAATTTGCAGCTTATCTTTTCTATAATAGCCTATGCTTATTATTCTTATTATTTGGGCTTGTTTCAGAAAGTCCAACTATTGTTCTTGCTCATATTTATAAGTGGGCTTGATTCAGCAAGACCAACATTTGTTCTTGCTCAGAGTTATTAATGGGCTTGCTTAAGCAAGACCAACTATTGTTATTGCTCATACTTAATTCTTATTATTCAAATTCTTCCGATTTTTCAGGTGTGCTACTCCTCCTACAACTTTTAAGCTAGGTCTAATTTGAGTTGCTTAAATTTATATTCATCAAACTCATTATACTTTTTAAAATATTCAGCTTTTTGTAACTCAAAAACTCCTATCTTTCAGCATGGTGAATGCGTGATGTGTTCTTGTAGGCTACCCGATGCAGTGCCTTAGCTGGCAATGTAGCTAGCAACGATTAGCGATTATGCTAACACGAACTTCGTAAGCATTTCTATGCTAGTAACAGAGTAGCTTGCTAGTAAGAGAGCGTGTTTAGAAAGTGTTTATTTCATAGAAAAAGAGTGTATATTTGTTTCAGAAACTGTAGTGGAAGATATCCTAATTTTCCACTTTAGTAGCAGCCATCTTGTTGTGACATTTGTTTGTCCCGCCCCTCCGTCCATTTGGCCAATGAGACCACAGATAATGTCTCCGTCAATAGTGACGTCTGCTATTCATTCTCCATGTTGTTTCATACCATTCATACTTTTTGCGCTGTACGCCATTTTGTCTGAAATCCTATTCATTCCTATGACCATTTCCTTGAATGGGGACATTTAAAAATGTGTCCACTTTTTCATATTTTAAGCTTGACACCTCAATTAAACTTTACAATGTGTAGACTGACTAACTTCCATTCAGAGTTTTGATACTATTTAGACTTTTTAAGTTTCATAAACAAACATGGGTTTCTATGAGGATCATTGGGTTCCGATGACACATTATATCTGAACTTCCTCTCTTTAATCTATCCATCCACTCATCTATCCATTCATCCATCCAACCAAGCCAGTTTCTATCTATCTATCCTTCTCTCATCTATATATCTTTCCCTCATTTATCAAACTTAATCTGTCTATCTATCTACATTATCTATCTATACAACATACTCTCGTCTATCGATCTACAGTGTCTATCGATGGCAGCAACACTGTGACCCCATCAAGGCTCTCTCTGCTCGCGAGGACAACGTGCTAGCAATCGACACAGCCGATATGAGGAAGGCTGTTAAACGGGTCAACACCCGCAAAGCTGCCGGTCCAGGCGGCATCCCTGGCCGTGTCCTCAGAGTAGCTGTCAGCTGTCTTCACGGACACGTTCTATCTGTCGCTGTCCCAGTCTGTAATATCCACCTGTTTCAAAGCGACCACTATCATCCCTGTCCCCAAGACGAACAAGGTAACCTGCCTCAACGACTACTGCCCTGTTGCACTATGTATCACCTCATCCACTCTGACTCTCAACAAAGGGGCTCCCTAGGGCTGTGTGCTCACGGATCATGCCCCCATCCACATCGGCGGGGCTGTAGTGGAGAGAGTCAGCAGCTTCTAGTTCCTTGGTATCCACATCACCGAGGACTTAACATGGTCACACCCCACCCACGCTGTGATCAAGACGGTGCGCCACCGCCTGTTTTTCTTCAGGCATCTGAGAAAAGTCTGTATGGACACCCAGATCCTTAGAAACTTTTACAGATGCACCACAGAGAGTATCCTGACAGGCTGTATCACTGCCTGGTACGGCAACTGCACCGCCCTCGACCGTAAAGCTTGATGGTGAAAACAGCCCAGTACATCACGGGCCGCAAGCTACCAGCCATTCAGGTCCTCTACTCTGAGAGGTGCAAGAGGAAGGCTGGGAAGATCATCAGGGACAATTTCTACCCCCAGGCCATAAGACTGCTCATAAGACTTTGATCAGAAGACCTCTGATATTAGCGCACATATTATTGCACTGACATTTTTGCACTAGTACTCTTGTTACTTTATTGTCACTTTTATTAATTATTATTGAATTGACAAATAAAATGTGATTTGATCATCTATCAGTTCATCCATACAACCAACCAACCAACAAACCATTCATCCATCCACCCAATGCACCAATCAAACCATCTTTAACTGTATCCTCTACTAAAATAAGAGTCTCACTTTCTTTCAACTACCCAGCAAATCTATCTGTCGTCTAAACCATCTTAAAACTTTTTTCTATTACCAATATAAGATTTTGGGAGCCCAGAAAATTTCTTCTGGAACTTATTTTTCTAATTATTATTATTATTCCAATGCCACTCCTCATACAGCTTTTAAGCTATTCGCACCAATCAAACTTTAAAATGTGCAGAGAGGTTTCTTACATTCATATTTTTTTAAATTCATTATACATTTTACACTCTTCAGCTCAAGAACTCCCATCTTTTAACATGTAAAATGTTGATGTACTGGAGTGCAAAGTTTAGAGCCACTGTGATGATGTCGCAAAAGCTTGTGACGCCACTGTTGAGTTTTCTTTTTTATATAATTTACATGATCAAAACCACAGGAGGCATCGTTGAGCATGATGCATATGTTTTCAGTGTGTTATAGTGTGTTTACAAACATTGCTGCCTGATTAATTATGTGATGAGGAGCTTATGTTTCCATTTGGATGGATAATTCTTCTTAGTTGATTCCGCGCATTTCAGCAGTAGGCTGAAATTTTCACTTGACTTGACTCTTTGTATGACTGTTATTATAGCCCTCATATACTTTTAATTCCAAATTCCAAATATGAACACGTACTGTATAAGGCCTGCCCAATCTGCTCAAATACATTTCAATTGAATTAGGGGGGAGATGGGCGGATTGTAGCGAATTTGGCATTCATAATCGTTTCCCATTAACAAACAAAAATTATGACAATTCATCTAGACACTGAAAACAATTTGAATGATCGCACTCTTCCCCTAGAACAGGACAGTTCTTCATTTAACTAATTCCGTTAGTTCATAGAAGATTGACAGCACCTACCAAATAGGCAATGACATCATGTTAAGAAAGATGTGCACAAAACAAAATTACATGACACTATTTTATTTGCTCCCTGTTTTAGCGTAAATCGAAATTCAAACTACTTGTGATAGTTGTTCTCAACTGTATTAAACAGACCTGAGATGCGCGAAACAAATCTCACTTTGGGAGCGATCAAATGATCCCTCAAAAAGTTACAGTATAAAAAATAAATGTATAATTATTATTATTACATTGTGTGAACTAGAGAAGGTTGCCCTTGGTGAAAATGTGGACGTTCGCACCCTATTATAACAGAAGGCTACTTTTCTACCCAGTCCCAATCCCACTGAAACCCAACATACTGTATTTACTGCTGTCACGCATGAAAATTCCGAACTTAATTCTGTAATTATTCTGTTATATTATTATAGCCGACTCGCGTTTCTTCATGTTAGACTGTGCAAAAACATTTCCCCCTTTCTCTGCGCTGTGAGAGAATGTGTGATCTGCAATTCATGAAACTTGATTTTGCCAATCTACAGTACATGTACATGTATCTGATAAGGCAAACCATTTTCTTTTCAAACATCCTTCACAACTCTTCTCACCATCTTGTCACTCCACACGCGTGTACGGCGGTGTGCAGCGGCAATGTAAGGGGGTTAAACCCATGCCAACTGTAGCAAGACATTGTAAAAGCTTTTACAGGGAGAGATCCAATTGAATTGTCTGTTTTGCATGTGGTAAGATCAGGTATATTGCTAGACAGTTTAAAAGTGTTGTTTGTTTTGCATGTGACAAAACTGGGCATATCCCAAGTGTCTCCCCGTATTGGACCCTATACAGGAGTCCCGGTCCAGCCCTCTGTCCAACGGGTTAAATCCTCACCCTAAAGTTTCCCCTGCTGCAGCTTAATGTTATGCTCTGTAAGTGACCTACAAATCAGAACTCAGCATATGAAAGCCCCAATGGTTAAGGACCGCTCTATTGTTATATGAGTGCCAGTTGGTGTGGTTGCAGGAATTTAATTTATAGATGAGGACAATTCATCCAAAAGGGATATTTCAATAAAGTGGCTAGAATAACCATTTCGATCCTTTGGTGTAATATGTACAGTGTAATCTATCTTTTTATGTTTAGCAAGGAGAATAACACTCCATTTCAGGTGGTGAGTACTATACTGAGTATAAATCTACTGAAACATCTCCTTGGTTTGCAGAGTTGTTCTTTAACCAAGCTTTAAACATGACAGCAGGATAATACAAGATATCAATAAAGTGATTCAATTGAAAAAGAATAAAATACTGAAGAAGATGAAAAGTAATTTCTGTAAGTCTAAATACCGAGAACAAATTCTCCTGTTCTCTCGTTCTGGTCCATCACTGCCTCCTCAGTCGAGTAAGTTCCCGATCTCCAAGTGAAAAGAAAGAAAAGATGTTGAAAAAGCGTTTCTGGTCGATCATCATCCGACAAAAAGAAAGGTTTAAGGAAAAAAATAAAATAAATAGAAGATCCAAAGTAGTTAAAGTAAACCCACGCAATATAACGTAAAATCAAAGGAATTAAAGAAATCATTGAAATTAACTAAAATAAAAGAAATCAAAGAAATTAAAGTGAAAGTAAACAAATTGGAGTGGATGGACTTACCGAAAATTAAGTAAATAAGTCCAAATACAAATAGATAATATAGTTCTTGAAGTAAAATAAAGAAGATAAGTCGAAATCTGGCTGTCCCTAGTCTGTCTAACTTGTAATAATTTTAGATAGGCTCTGTACAGCATCGACAGTGGCCATTGCCGATATACTCTCAAATCCTCTATCAGCCCGGGCTATTCCTCCGAAGCAGAACTGTACCCTCAGCTGAGGATCTACAATGGCCCACTTCCCAGTACAATTGAAGTGGTCACTCAACCCCAAGCAATCGTTTTCGCTAAATATAGGCAGCCAAACGAGTGAGCCTACTTCTGATACTAACAATAATTCACACTGGGTGCTTCCCATTTTGAAAACTCTCTCCAGAGAGGAATTTGGTCACAGAACCCCCATTGGGCTAGAACTCCTGGTCTCTATAGGGATCCGTCCTTCTGGGAGATCTGGGGAAAATGTCCATAAACATATGCCTAACAACAAGTTTTGTATAACCCCTGTCATGAGCTCCTCTGAGCATAACTGTTTCACATGAGCAAAGCTTCTAGGTCCCCGTGACATTTAGTCCCCCCCCCTCCCCTTTGAGTCATCCTTGACTATCACTTTATCGGAACCCATTGCCTTCTGGACCGTCCTGGACGATGCAGTCTTCCAGGTCCTCCACACCACTCTCTCTCACCTTGACAGTCAGAAGGGGGGCTATGTGAGAATGCTGTTTATAGACTACAGCTCAGCGTTCAATACCATAGTCTCCACCGGACTGGCTGAAAAGATGATTGGATTAGGACTAAACATTCCCCTGTGTGCCTGGATCCTGGACTTGCTAACGGCCAGGCCACAGGTGGTCAGGGTGGGTAGACACACCTCCAGCATACTCATCCTGAGCACAGGGTCCCCCCAGGGCTGCGTCCTTAGCCCCCTCCTCTACTCCCTGTACACCCACAACTGTGTGGCGACAAGTCCAGCGACAACTCCATCATCAAGTTTGCTGACGACACAGTTGTGGTGGGGCTGATCTCAGATAACAATGAGGAAGCCTACCTGGACGAGGTGGCGGACCTGTCACTCTGGTGTCAGGAGAATAGGCTCATCCTGAATGTCTCCAAGACAAAGGAGCTGAGTGTGGACTTAAGGAGAGCACAACATCCAAGGACCTACACACCGCTGGACATCGGTGGGACTGCTGTGGACAGGGTGAGCAGTTTTAAATACCTGGGAATCCACATCACAGAAGACCTGGCCTGGACTACCCACATCAGTACACTGGTGGGAAAGGCAAGGCAACGCCTGTTCCATCTCAGGCAGCTGAGGAAATTCAAAGTCTCCCGGAGGATCCTTCAGTCCTTCTACTCTGGAGCTGTGGAGAGCATCCTGGCTGGCAACATCACCGTCTGGTACGGTAACAGCACGGCCCAGGACAGGCGAGCTCTGCAAAGGGTGGTACGCCTGGCAGAAAAGACCATGGGAGCTCCAACCCCCCCTCTCCATGTCCTGTACACCAGGAGGTGTAGGACCAGAGGCTACAGGATAATGAAGGACCCTCACCACCTGAAAAACGGACTGTTCCAGCTGCTGCAGTCAGGCAAACGCCTTCGCTGTCATGTAGCAAGAACAGATAGACTAAGACTGAGTTTCTTCCCCCATGCCATCAGGATCATCAACGATGACCCCACCAGTGCCCCCTTCAAGTCACTCACACACTCACTGACATCATAACACTTATGCACACACATAATCACCCATTGCAGACTCATCCTCCACTGTAATTATCTGTACTGTCAACCTGTCATTGCCATTGTATATTGCCATTCCATTGCGTACATTGCTTCACCACTGTTTATACTGCTTATACTGTTTATACTGTTTATATTTTTTATTACTTCTATTTTATTTTATTTTATCTATTTTAAAACTTATTGTTGCACTACTCTGTGGCACTGTCACTTTTGCATTTCACTGTATACTTGTATGCACGTGACAAATAAAGAATCTTGAATCTTGAATCTTGACTCACCCAAACCTCTCTCAACTTTGACTCAATTCCCCTTTCTCTCCTTCCTTTTCCAATTCATTTAATTTCAACTTTATTTGTTACACATAGTTAGACAGATCAGTTTCATCCTTCAAATCATAAAACAGGCAAAACTCCTTTCAACACAAATTAGTTATTTGATCAGTTTTATGTCTGAATAGTATTTCTTGCCATTAGACATTCAGTATCTTAGTAGCACATCACTTGTAGTATATAATATGTTTTGCTGGTTATACTTTAGCATATTAGTAGTACAAAACATCAGTAGTATATAGTGTGCTTTTTTGCTGGTTATATTTCAATGTGTTAGTAGCACATACCATCAATATTATATAGTATGTTTTGGCAGATTATGTTTCAGTGATTTAGTACAGACATCAAGCATCAAAATCCAGCAGCGGGAACTCCAGGTCACAAATAAGCCCTATGACATCCCGTCCCAGGGAGGTCCCCAGGAGAGACACCGACATCACCATCTTCCTCTCCCCCCTCTGGCTCAACAACCTCCTCTTTAAACCCATCCTGAATCATCCCCTGAGCTGAGCTCTCCGCTTCCCCAGACACTTCTAGCTGAGAACACTAGATGGAGCCAGCCCCCCTAGCCAGGGCGCCCTACCAGGACTCCACCGGTACCCCTGTGACACCGCCATCCCTGCTCATCCATAAGGGTTCCTGCCATGATTTAAGCGCTGAATCCCCCCTCTGAAGTTCTGAGCGGCCTGCTCTGGTGGAGATGCAGGTCGGGGGAGGGCCAGACTTTTAGACATCCCCTCCATGGCCTGAATCCCGACCTGTCTACCTCCCATAGACCCCCCACAGTTTCCAGACAATCCCCTCATATTTGATCACCGTCCATAGATGCACACTAGTGCGATAACACCCATTATCCAGCTCCCAATTCTTAACCATCAAGGGACGTAAGACAACAATTCCATACATCCTTATTTTCAACTCATCCCCGGGCTGTGACCGATGACCAGATTACCTTTGCTGTCTCCTCCATCCGTCCAATAGCCCGCTCATAAGCCACGGAATGATTGGCCTGTCCGTGAGCACATAAAACAGCATGTGCTGAATCCACCAGGAACCTTTGCTCATAGCAGGTGTGGCACCACAGAGTCAGACCAAAGAGCTGGAGTGTGGTAGGGGGGACGACCCACAGATAGCCGGCCATCACCAGGGGTACCTCACAAGTATCACATTTTGCGTTAACCTAATGAAAACATAAAGTGATAAAAGCATATTTAACCTAAGACATTTCATTTAAAATGCCAGCCCTCGAGGAGTTAAAAAAAAAAAAAAAAAAAAAAACACTTATTATAAGTAGTCCATTTTTGTGGAGACAAATCATCGTTTCAAGACATTCTTCACCCCAACAACACATATCACCAGGCAGCGCACCAGACTCCAGGCCCATCCGGCAGTCCCCCGTCAAATTCTAGATATCATAACCCTTTTCTCCAAATCCAAATCACCGATGGCAAGCTTAAGCAAAACATATCCTCAGTTTTGTCTTCCTCTCATCCAGAAGAAAAACAGGAAAAAAATAAGTTTTAGTGGTCTCCCAAGCATAGCCCCCAGGCCAGGCCTGTAACACCCCTTTCACTGTTCTGTTATTCTTAATGTGAGTGCAATCATTCTTCCAAAAGCCCCATTTGTCTTTCCACACCTGCCACAGTTCACATTTCGGCATAGCCCCCTCACTCACTTAATTTGTTGCATTTACTTATGCGAACACATTACCTGCAACACATTCATCAGGTCCTCTGGGGTTGGCATGCGCTGCACCTACATTTCTTGTTCGACGGGACCCGCCAGACTGCTCCCAGATACAATGTAACCTGCCTGATATGCCATTTCTAGGTGTTTTACCTGAGTAATCCACACCCAGGGAAAGGTCTCATTTAACCATCGATCAAATGACACCCACATCTGGCACCCAAAGGTGTATCTGTCCCAGTAGAAGATCTTTTTTGTTGACTGGACCAAGCATCAGTCATTGCTGTCCCTCAGAACAGGGGACACCCAGGTTACAAAAGCAACTCTGTCTCATTAAGGGCATCAGTTTTTCCTGGAGACATTCCTGATACATCCTGTCCTCTGTCAGCGTTTGTGGTTGGTCAGTAGTTATCAGTAGAGTGGTCAGTAGAGTTATCACCCACCCTCTGGATCTGTCCTAGCTCCTCCAACGATGTACTGTTCTTTCCGTATTCCATCAACCCAGGTTCCTGTTGGCATGTCAGATTATACTTCCCCCAAAACAACCCTTGCTTTGGGAGTATTGTTACGCAGGATTGATTCTTGTTGGGAGCATTATACACCATCTCCTTCGTCCAATAGCCTATACCACTATCGTTTTTGCCCATGCCAGGGCACAGAGCCATCGGAACAATAGCATCTAGGATTCTAGGAGCATCTCTGAGTGTATCCAGTTACACTGCGGACTCTTTCTTATTTTGCTAGTAGGCCTAAGAAAAAACTTCACCAGCTCTCCCCCCTCAGGCTGTACCCCCTCCAGGACATCTCGCTCTCGGGTCTCATTTACCAAAACCCCAATCCAGGCGTTCAGGGTTTCATTGTTTATCTCATAAAGGGCCATGATATCATTCTCCCATCGCGTAATATAGCTTGTTTCCCCGGTCCCAGTCCACATCTGCAGCATTATTTTCAGTGCTAAAATAGTGATGTTCCCACCTCCTGGTGGTAGCAGATCCCATCCGGGAAGGGTAATTACCCTCTGCTCAACTTGCCAGCATGTCTGGTTGAACCTCTTTGTATTACTAAAATGCACTTTGACATGGGTTTCCTCCCATGGTTTATCTCCACAAAAATAGAGGATGGCTAGGACTGCCACCAATCCTGTGAATCCTATCATCAGATTCCCTAACATTTTCCCTCTCATCGTCGTTGCCAGTGCTGTGGTCGTATCTTTTTGTCAGTCTGGTTATGGTTCGTCTCCTCACCGAACTACTATGAATGATTTGTTAATGGAAAAGCCCCAGTATGGAACCTGCACCCCTGTACAGGTTTCAATTGTTATGCACGGCCTATAATGCCACTCGATCTCTGCACTCTGCTGTAGATCCCACTTCAAGTGCCTTCTCCATTTTGGCTTATGAGGCGGTGTATCCTCACCTATATAGCGCATCTCTTTCTCCAAGGGTTGGTCGAACCTTTGCCACACCCACATCCACGTTATCACTGACATCTTTTCAGGGCGCGGACAAGGTGCCATGTTACGCTCATTCCTCAAACTTACAAAGTCCCATGCCAGGGATGTCCCAGGGGATAGCGATCCACTGTATGTGCCATCAGAGTCATCAAAGGCATGATTGGTGCAATACCTCCACTATGTCCTTGTCAAGTTACTCTTAATAAGAGGTTCGCATAACGACGTATTCGGAATGTATTTATTCAGCAACTCAGTACAGCAGCAGCCGGCTAGCGTGCATGAACAGAACTCCCGCTCCCGCTCCCGCTCCCGTACCGAAGTGCGTGACGTCACTCCCCATTACTTCAAAATAAAGGCACTGCTTACTCTATTATACCATAATACCACATCTCCCTTTCTTTGAGAACAAAGGGTGGACTACCTTTGTCTCTGCAGGTCTTAAGGGGTTTATTCTGCCCTTTTGCTGGAAGACCTGTCCCTGATCTGTCCCTGTGTCAAGCATGCCAAATTGAAATAAATAACTTACACATTACCATACTGTGAACTATTACTTTAGCAGGCTGTGTTCTTCAAAACTTAAACTCTCAGGTTTCAGATAAATGTAAACAGTAAAGCAGAACAATTTTTTTTTTTTTAAAGCAAATCAATACTTCACATATCAAGTCTCTGCGGCTGTCTAACCTCTCTCCCAGACCTGGTCTGCACAGTCTCTGTGGTGGGGCCCTCTCTGCCGGATGATGTTGTCACTGGTAGAGCTGGCTCTGGTGTAGGTGAATCTTCTCCCACCGGTGGCTCATCAGCGTCGACTACCCCACTGTTGGTCTGCAGTGGCACCAAGTGATGCCGGTTCCTCCTCAGTGTGCCCTGAGGCCCCTGGACGATATAAGAGCGAGGGGTGTTGTGTGTAGATAGCACTGTGCCCTGGACTCGTGCATCGGTGATCCACACATCCTCCCCAGGTACGAGTGGCTCCAGGTTTCTTGTACCGTGCCTCTTGTCGAAGGATTTTGCGTCGTTCCTCCTCTTCTCCCTTTCTTTGGCCTCCAGTGCGTTGTAGTCAGGCAAAACTGGATTCAGCAGGGTTGGAAGGGCAGGAACTGTAGTGCGGAGGCGGCGACCCATCAACAGCTCGGCCGGGCTATAGCCGTTCTGTAGAGGGGTTGCTCTGTAAGCCAGCAATGCAAGATATGGGTCTGATGCCTTTGTTAGCAGGTTTTTCACGGTTTGTACGGCGCGTTCCGCCTCCCCATTGCTCTGCGGAAACTTGGGGCTGCTCGTGATGTGCACAAAGCCATACTCTGCTGCAAAGGCTTTAAAGTGGCTACCTGAGAACTGGGGTCCATTGTCACTTTTAAAAAAATCACAAATTCCATGACGAGCAAACATGGATTTCAGGTGCAACACCACATCTGTGGACCTTGTGGGTGACAACAATGCAATTTCCACATACCTTGAGAAATAATCTACTACTAGTAGATAGGTCTTGCCTTTCAGCGTGAACAGGTCAGCTCCCAAGGTTTGCCAAGGTCTGTCTGGCTTCTCCGTTGGTATCAGCGGCTCTTTGACGTTCCTTCTCTCTTGAATGCAGGTTCTACATTTCAGCACCATGTTATTTAGCTGGCTGCTGAGTCCTGGCCACCATACTGTCTGTTTGGCCCGGCCCCTGCACTTTGTCACCCCCAGGTGTCCCTCATGTAGTCTCTGCAGCACATTACCTTGTAATGCTGATGGGATGACGAGCCTCGTGCCCCGCAGCAGCAGTCCATCGTGCACAGTCAGCACTGCTCTATCAGCCCAGTAATGTTTCAGCACTCCATGCAGTTGGGTTTTCTCAGGCCAGCCATCTGTGCAGTACTCCATCAGTGCAGAGCATGTGCTGTCTGCCTTCAGGTGCTCACGTAGGCTGCTCAGATAATCTCCACTGACAGGAATGTTGCTGATGACAGAGTCTACATAGATGTTGGTGTCCTCCAGTAGGCTTGTATCTGTGTGTGCTCTTGCGGCCCTCAGAGGAGCACGAGATAAGGTGTCGGCTGTCCACAGGCTTTTGCCAGGGACATGATTGACTGTATAGTTGTACCTCATGAGTCGCATCCTAAATCTTTGGATTCTTGGTGGGAGGTCATCCAAAGCCTTCCCTCCCAGCAGACTCACCAACGGCTTATGGTCCGTTTCCAGCTCGAATGGTCTTCCCAGGATGAAACAGCTGAACCTTTCACAAGCCCACGTTGCAGCCAATGCCTCCTTCTCTACTTGAGCGTAGCGCTGCTCAGTTGGCGTCATTGACCTGGACGCATAAGCCACAGGTGACCACCTGGCATCGCTCTTCTGCAGCAGGACTGCCCCCAGGCCAAAGGAAGAGGCATCAGCAGAGATTTTAAGTGCACTGTTTGGGTTGTATAGTGCGAGCACTGGTATGGATGACAGCTCTGTTTTTAACTGATCAAAGGCGGCCTGCTGCTCTGTCCCCCAGTACCAGTGGTTCTTCTTGGAGAGCAGGTCTCTTAGCACTTTGTCTTTTTCAGCCAGGTTAGGCAAGAAGCGGCCCAGCTGATTGACCATGCCGAGAAAACTCCTGACTCCACTGACATTTTTGGGTGCATCCATCTCTTGCACAGCTCTTGTCTTCTCTGGATCTGCTTTCACTCCATCTGCTGAAATCACATGACCCAGGAATCTGACTGTGTGGCGTGTGAGCTCACATTTGTCCATGTTGAGCGTAATGCCGGCCTTATGTGCCTTCTCTAGCACCGCATGTAGCCGCATATCATGCTCGTCCTGCGTCTGTCCCCAGACCAGGATGTCATCCATGTGACAGAGTACCCCCTCCAGGCCACCGGTCACTTCTGTCACCATCATTCTTTGAAAGTGCTCGGGGGCGGAAGCTATGCCGAAAGGTAGCCGGTTAAAATAGTAGCGCCCAAAAGGCGTGATGAAGGTGGTGTATTTGGCAGACTCTTTTGTCAATGGTACTTGCCAAAAGTGGGGGGGTCTTTTCCAGCATCCATGCGGGTCTTTTCCAGCATCCATGGCTCCCAGGAAATAACTCTCTTCTTCCTCTGTAGTGACAGCATTCAGAGAATTTGCACTGCTTCTGCACACTTTGCCATAATGTCCCTTTTTGCCACAGTTGTGACACACAGCATCTGTAGCAGGGCATTCTAATTTCCCATGTGAGGGCATTTTTCCACATCTATAGCAGGCCTTTGAACCTTGCTGTGGCCATGCATTAGGTTTGTATTTGCTTGGTGTTTGTGCTTGTGGCTGAGGCTTTGAGGGAAATTTGGGTTTTCTGTAGCTTTTAGCATGCACAGCGTCAACATTGGAGCACTTCCTAGCACCGCCAGTTTCTCCTCTTAAGTCAGACTGCTGTCGTCTAACTTCTTCAGACTGCCTTGTCTTTGTTATAGCAGTTTCAAGGGTTAAGTCTCTGTCTAGCTGTAGCTTTTCTGACAATGAGACATTACTCAACCCGACCACTAACCTGTCACGTATCAGCTCTTTCTGTAACTGTCCGTAGTTGCAATGTTCAGCTAATCCGTATAGAGCAGTGATGAAGGAATCCACCGTTTCTCCCGGCAGTTGCACACGCTGATTGAACTTGGCTCTTTCGTAGATAACGTTCTTTTTAGGCACAAAAAATGCATCCAAGCCCGCCTTAACATCCGTGTATTTCTTCCTCTCTTCTGCAGTCAGCGTTAGCCCCTTTAGCACATCTTCGGCTTCATCGCCCATGCAATACACTAGCGTGTTTACCTGGTTTTCTTCCGACGATACGTTCAAATTGCTTGCAAGCCGAAAGCGGTCGAATCTCCTAATCCAACGCTCCCATTCTTGAGGCTTGGTAAAATCAAATGGCTCTGGAGGTTGTATCGTGAACGTAGCAGTTGGTGTTGGTGGCGCCATATCTGCCGGCTCATCTCCCATTCCTCTGCCAAAACGATAAACTTTCCTCTTCTTTTTTTTCTTTCTCTTTCTCCGCTTACAAGTCGCCCAGTTCTGACACCATGTCAAGTTACTCTTAATAAGAGGTTCGCACAACGACGTATTCGGAATGTATTTATTCAGCAACTCAGTACAGCAGCAGTCGGCTAGCGTGCATGAACAGAACTCCCGCTCCCGCTCCCGTACCGACGTGCGTGACGTCACTCCCCATTACTTCAAAATAAAGGCACTGCTTACTCTATTATACCATAATACCACAGTCCTGTCTATGCCCATTCCCCGGGATGGCCACTGGCATTTCAGTAAACAGCCTGAAGAACTCATCATCATCGTTGTTTTCGTGGGATCCACAATTGCACTGATAGCTCCGGCTAGCCTACCGACAATACCACTCCATCTTCACCCAGAGACGACTAGTACTCTGGTTATAGGCCTCGACAACGTCCTCCTGCTTCCCAGAGCACAACCATTTCCACATGTGAGGGCTATTGGTCCAAATCAGATTAGATTAGATTAGATTAAATTAGATTCAACTTTATTGTCATTGTGCAGAGTACAAGTACAGAGACAACGAAATGCAGTTAGCGTCTAACCAGAAGTGCAAAATAGCAGAAAGTGCAATGAACAGTATATACAGGTAGTGCAATATATGAGCAGTAAGTAGTGCAGTATAGTATGAGTAGTGCAGTGTAAGCAGTATATGAGTAAGCAGTAGCATTATAAGCAGAATAAATAGGTTACAGTATGAACAGTGTAGCAGCATATGAGCTGTATAGGTAATGCAGTCTAGCAGTATATATGTATTAACAGTAGCATAAGGTAGCTGGCAGAATAAATATAAATATGGAATGCCGTATGAACAGTATGAACAGGTATGTACAGATATGTGCAGTGTATTAACAGTAGTATTAAAGAAAATATAGGGATATGTGCATTATGTGCATTATGAACAGTATAGACAGATTATGAACAGTATAGACAGATATGTACAGAAGAGCAGTGGTATTGAGTAAGAGCAGTGGCACAGTAATAGTGCTATTGTCCGGGTGGGGGGGTGCAGGGGTTGCAGGGGTTGGTAGGTTGTCACGTAGGTGCAGTGTTCGAGTTCAGTAGGGTGACAGCCGCAGGGAAGAAGCTGCCTCTGAACCTGCTGGTTCGGGTGCGGAGAGACCTGTAGCACCTCCCGGAGGGGAGTGGGGTGAACAGTCTATGGTTGGGGTGAGAAATGTCCTTGACGATGCTGCGTGCCTTACGCAAGCATCGTTTGCCCTGGACAGCCTCAATGGAGGGGAGTGAGGAACCAGTGATGCGTTGGGCAGTTTTCACCACCCTCTGCAGTGCTTTCCGGTCAGATGCCGAGCAGTTGCCATACCATACTGTGACACAGTTGGTAAGGATGCTCTCGATGGTGCAGCGGTAGAAGTTCACCAGGATCTGAGGAGACAGGTGGACCTTCTTTAGTCTCCTCAGGAAGAAGAGACGCTGGTGAGTCTTCTTGATCAGGGTAGAGGTGTTGAGGGTCCAGGAGAGATCCTCAGAGATGTGGACACCCAGGAACTTGAAGCTGGTGACTCGCTCCACCTCAGTCCCGTTGATGAGGATGGGGGTGTGTGTGCCAGCTCTTGATTTCCTGAAGTCCACAAAGAGCTCTTTGGTCTTCCTGGTGTTGAGAGCCAGGTTGTTGTCGTCGCACCACATTGTTAGGTGCTGGACCTCCTCCCTGTAGGCCGACTCATCGTTGTTGCTGATGAGACCAATCACCGTTGTGTCGTCTGCAAACTTGACAATGGTGTTTGAGCCATGGACAGGTGTGCAGTCGTAGGTGAAGAGGGAGTAGAGGAGGGGGCTCAGCACACAGCCTTGCGGAACGCTGGTGTTCAGGGTGAGGGTTGAAGAGGTGTGATTGTGTAGCCTAACAGACTGCGGCCTGTTGGTTAGGAAGTCCAGAATCCAGTTGCAGAGGGAGGAGTTGATGCCCAGTTGACTGAGTTTGGAGATCAGTTTGGAGGGGATGATGGTGTTGAATGCTGAACTGAAGTCAATGAACAGAATTCTCACATAAGAGTTGGTCTTGTCGAGGTGGGACAGGGCGGAGTGAAGTGCCGTTGAGATGGCATCTTCTGTACTCCTGTTCTGCCGGTAGACGAATTGGAAGGGGTCCAGTGTGGGTGGTAGACAGGTCTTGAGTTGAGCTAAGACCAGCCTCTCGAAGCACTTCATGATGATGGGCGTGAGTGCCACTGGGCGGAAGTCATTTAAGCTCGTTGCCTTGGAGTGTTTTGGCACCGGCACGATGGAGGTGGTTTTGAAGCACGCGGGGACAGCTGCTTGGGCTAGGGACAGGTTGAATATGTCAGTCCAAACCTCAGTCAGCTGCACAGCACAGGCCCTGAGGACGCGTCCGGGGATCCCATCAGGACCAGCAGCCTTGCGTGCATTAGTCCTGCTCAGTGCCGCACACACGTCGGTGGGAGATAGAGTGAGGGGCTGGTGATCCGCAGGGAGCACAGTCTTGATGGCCACCCCCTTGTTGTCCCTGTCAAAGTGGCCATAGAAGTGGTTCAGCTCATCAGGCAGGGAGGCGTCGACGGAGAGGGGTGAGGTGTTTGTAATCAGTGATGGCCTGGATGCCTTGCCACATGCGTCGGGGGTCAGAGTTGTTCTTGAAGTGGTCCTCTATCCTCAGCTTGTGGTTGTGCTTGGCCTTTTTGATGCCCCTCTGCAGGTTAGCCCTGGATGAGCTATAGGCCTGAGCATCCCCTGATCTGAAGGCAATGTCGCGTGCCTTCAGCAGTAGTCGGACCTCACTGTTCATCCATGGCTTCTGATTGGGGAAAGTGGTGATCCGTTTGAGTGTGGTGACACTATTGATGTTGGAATTGATGTAGTCCAAAACAGAGGAGGCATATGAATCAATGTCCGTGTGGGAGTCATGTGTGGCCTGTGTGGCAAACACACCCCAGTCAGTGTTTCCGAAACGCTGCTGGAGCGCTGAGTCAGCACCCTCTGGCCAGACCTTGACTGTCCTCACTGTAGGTTTCACCCGTTTGATGAGTGCTGAGTACTTGGGCAGTAGGAACAATGAGAGGTGGTCAGATTGACCTAGATTCCCGGCCAGGGTAATATCAATGTACTCCCCCTGAAGTATATCGGCATAATTAGGACCCCAGCGCACCGTCAGTCGCATATTACCCACCTTCCGATGGAGGACATTCAGGGCAATTGGGAAAGGACCTAGTGCACTCCTCCCAGGACAAGCCCCATACAGGCCATTGATTTTCTGTTCTATGGTACTCTTTTGGCTGCTTTCTTGCGTGTCTACTGATGCTATTTGCCTTACACATCACCAGGCTCATCTCCTCTGTCCAATAACTACAGTAGTAGCTGGGAGTGTTACACCATTGCTGGAAAATAAGCTCACCATATGTGCCTCTCCTATTCGATTTCACATCATATTCTCTATCAGGGGATCGAAACAGCTCTCTCCTGGGGTCCTCCCAAATCTAAAGGGCCCTTGCCAGGGAATTTATTTCTTTTTTTACAGCATTCTCATTTTTATTTTTATTTCTAAAGGCATGATTTGATGACCGAACCAGACTTGACGAGGAGGATGCCATTCTATTTTCTCCTGAAGTAGCGAGACAAACCTTTTCCTAGTTGTGGTGGTTTAGGCTGGTCTAGCTTTTGCTCTGCTTCTGAGCTCCACTCTGGAGGCTTTGCTATTTCTGGCTTCACCTCTGCTATCTCCGTCCCCTGGGAGTATACGCCCTCAAATGGCACCATCACGAATCTCACTATTATCTCTACTTCCAGTGTCTCCTCTGGTCTACTGGGGGCAGGCGCCCTCGACACATGTGTCCCAAGAAATTGCCACGGCGCCAGTCCTCTGGCGTGACCCTTCTAGTCGCTCTTTTCTCCTTAATAACTGCTCCTGCATGCCCCCAGGCATCCAGGCTGGTTACATTATGCAGTAGGTCATTACCCTGTATCTCTTTTTCTCGAGGGATATTTTGCTCTACCTATTCTACCGGGATCTCCTGATCCCTGAACACCTCCTCGATCAGCTTTCCCCATGTAATCAACTCCCAGGGCCCTTTCCACCTCCCCTGGAGAGCACTCTCCCTTAAATGATCGGGCAACTCCTCCTACCCCTCAGTTTCCCCTGAGGTTGTCGGCTCTCTGTATACTCGAATGGTCAGCGGTATCTGACTGGTGGACATAGGAGGATGAAGAACCACCCCAACCCCAGGCTATATAGGACAATAGTGGGACAATAAACTTCCTTCCCACACCCTTGCCACTCAATGCAAAGGGTTATTGGAATAAGGCACACCACATATTCATTCACGATTCGTTTCCACTCCAACAACTCCTCATCCCTGGATAGAAACCCTTCTTTAGCATATCCTAATGTCTCCCCACCCAAAGCTACCTCAGTCCTCTCCTTGTAACGACCAGCCCCTTAACTGTGGCCACACGGACCCAGGCTGGTGGATTCTGCACATTCGTGGCCATTTATGGATCCTGGTTCTGGTTCTAGCTAAGAATTGGTTTCAACTGCTCCATTCCACTATGCCTGTATACGATACGCCAGTCCTCTCATTAAAGAGTATCTTTATTTTTATTTCTGTCGTCCAGAGTTTCCCTCCGCACTCGGGTCCATCCTACCAATACCATAACACCCACTTCAGGTACATAGGTTTTACAATCCCTGGACACTATGGTCCGCAGAGTGAGATCCCTCACTCGCCGTTCTGATGCTTTTAACAGGTCTACCAGTCTCACCTCCTTTTTTGGTTTTGTAGATTTCATTCGGAGACATCGTGGATCTGAATGAGGGGGCCATTCCCAACCGATAAACTCTGAAGTCTCTGAAACCTCATCTCCATCCAATTCTCCCTCCGATCCACTCTCTCTTTGTTTTGTCAACGTCTCTCTATCCACCATGATAGAGGACCGCTGCCCACTGCAGACCATCCCTGGGCCGATGCCCTGAGGTGTATTGAGATAGCTCCCTGATTCCCCTAGGTAACCCAGGGGAACACACAGCCCCCTGTGTCTACAGGTCGGACCTGCGAGGCTCCCCGACTGCTCCTGTGTTCCAGCACCCCCAGCGCTCCAGCCTCTGGACCCGAGGGGGTACTCCGTATTATTAAATAAAATGAATACCTACTGAGATCAGCTCCAGCGTCTCCCGTCCCCGTCTGGAGGCTCCCTAGGGCACTGGTCGTAGGCTTTAAAGTAAGCGTCTGCTTAGCACACGCTCTCTCTCCCCAGTGACACACACCCACATGACTGCACTGTCTCTCTCCATCTAATTACTCCTCCCGATCCTCCCTTCTACTGATTGGCACAAATGCTTTGGGAGGCTCCTGGCAGTTAACTAGATCCTCCTTTTCATCCTACCAAGGTTTCGATGCTTTCTCCAAATTCCTAAATCCAAGCTCCAACTGTGAGTCGATTGTAGTCGTATTATTAATATCACAGGCAATGATTCCCTTTCTGAATATAACTACTCTGGATCCAAGCCCCAGGAGCTCGGACCAACTTACTCCAGACCCCGTTTGAAGGTTTTTAGGTCACTTATCATAGGGTTAAAATAATCGCCTGCAGAGTGCTCTTTCAACACAGTCACACACTCACACAACTAAACTGAGTCTCAGTCTAATCTCTCCCCCCGATCAACTCCCGTACTGATCCGTACGTGGGAGTTGGTGGTCTTACAACCCAGGTTTTACCCCGCCTGGGTTTTTCCTCTAGTGATCTGGATCTCCTGATCCTGATCACCTAAGCCTCTAAATGGCTATCTGGATTTCATAAGCCCCAGCGTCTATCTGGATTTCATAAGCCCCAGCGGCTATCTAGATTTCATTAGCCCCGGCAACTATGTGGATTTCATAAACCCCAGCGTCTATCTGGATTTCATAAGCCACAGCGACTATCTGGATTTCATAAGCCCCAGTGGGTATCAGCCTCCAGGTCGTCGTCACACTTGATCAGCAATCCAGCACCATAAGCCCCTCGATTAGTGCTCCAGCACTGAGAGTCGACTGTCACACTTGGTCAGCACCGGACAGCGCTCCAGCACTGAGAGACAAGCCTCCACACTCGATCAGCACCGGACAGCGCTTCAACACTGTGAGCCCCTCACTCGGTCAGCGCTCCTGTACTGAGAGTCAAACCGTCACACCCAATCAGTACTGCTGTACTGAGAGTCAAACCGCCCCACCCAACCAATGTTCCAGCCCCAAGCCCCCTGCTCCTTCAGTCCCGGTCCAGCCCTCCGTCTAACAGGATAAATTCTCTGTCTAAAGGGTTTTACCCTAATAGATTTCGAAAGATATATATATATATATATATATAGGCTGGTGTCGAATAGACTCACCCTGCTGTTAACTGTCTACTTCCCACAGTTTCCCTTGCTTCAGCTTCATGTTATGGTCTGAAAGTGACCTACAAATCAGAGCCTGGCATATGAAAGCCCCAATGGTTAGTTCGATGAGGACAATTCATCCAAAGGGGATATTTCAATACAGGGGCCAGAATAATCATTCAGATCCTTGGTGTAATATACACAGTGTAATCTATCTTTTTCTGTTTAGCAAGGAGAGTAACACATAATTTCAGGTGATAAGTACTATACTAAGTATAAGTCTACTAAAAATTCTACTTGGTTTTCAGAGTTGTTCTTTATTCAAGCATAAAACAGGTCAGCAGGATAATACATGATATCAATAAAATGATTTACGAGTAAAAGAATAAAAATACTATAGAAAGAAGGATGAAAAGTAATTACTGTCAGTCTAAGTACTGTGGGTTCCAAATTCGCCCGATCTCCACGTAAAAAAAGAAAGAAAACCTAAAATAAAAATAAGCTTCTGGTCGATCACCACATCCTCAGCCGAGGGTTTCCAGATCTCCAAGTAAAAAGAACGAAAAGATAAAGTAAAAATAAGCTTCTGGTCGATCACCACATCCTCAGCCGAGGTTTTCCAGATCTCCAACCGAAAGAAAAGGATTTAGGAAATATAAAAATGGAAAAAATATAGAAGATCCAAAGTAGTTAAAGTAAACCCATACGTAAGTAACATCTAAAGAATCAAAGAAATCATCGAAATGAACTAAAATAAAAGAAATGAAAGTGAAATGAAATTGAAATTGAAATGAAAGTGAAAGTAAGTAAATTGGAGTGAATGGACTTACCGAAAATTAATAAAATTAGTAATAATACTTTAGTAGCACATATCACTTGTAGTATACAGTATATTTTGCTGGTTACATTTACCATATTAGTCATACATAACATTAGTAGTATATAGTGTTTTTTTTTAGTAGATCATGTTTCAGTGGTGTTAGTAAAACATATTCTCAGCACCAAAATCCAGTAGCAGGTACTGCAGGTCACATAGAAGCCCCAAAACATATTCAGCGAAGGCACCCCCCCATTCTCCACTCCCGCCCCCACCTGCCACACTAGGACTGGAGCGGGAACAGGAAGGTCAGGGAGGTTCTTCAGAGAAACACCAACAACCCCATCATCCAGCTCAATAACCACAATATGGAGCTCATGATGGAGCAGCTGGAGCATTACACTTGAAGGACTCCTAGATGGCCAGAACAATCATGGATTACTGGTAGAATGAGACAATACAAGGTTTTGGATTTGGACAGAACCAGCACACAATTTCACATTTCCTTGTATCAAATTGTTATCAGTGATTACTATCTTTGTTAATACTTTGTAAATGTTTTGTCCATGTTTTGTTTTTGCCCAATTCTGATTGATGAGGCAGACCTATTTTTAGGAATTTGGTTTAAAAGCAACTATTTGATATTTCCTGTCAAAAATATATGTGAAAATACGGGTCATAGATCAAAACGGGTAAAACACTAGAAGAGTGGATGTAAAACTCAATTTTCGGCTTAGACCACATGGCTGGGCCCAGAGCATAGACTACTCTGCTGCCGATTACACCAAGTAAAATATTCCTTAAACACAGAAGTTGTCACTGTCCTTTTATTTTCTTAGGTTTGATAGTTCTGGTCATACCTACATCCGGTCATACCATCCCAGGATGTTGTGAAAACCGCTTCCAAATGGTTGGACTGATTAGCATGTCTTCTAACAGTCTACATCTCACATTCCACCCTTTGATGGTGTTTTCACTTCATTGAAACTGCATCACAACAATTGAAAGTTCTTCAGTTTTAGTGAATATACCATTCTGCTTACGGTTGTCTCCCTCTTGCTAGGGAAATGTTACTTGTCTCTGGATTAGTTTACCCCGGATCAAATGATTTCAGAGAAATCTACAGGTCAGATCACAAAGACAGAGTCAACAATCAACAGAATCCCAGTTAAGTAGCCTATTATGTATTATTTACATTAGACAAGCAGTGATCCTCCCTCCTGGTCCTGGAGATCCACAGTACTGCAGGATTCTGTCCCAGCTCAGCAGTGACACACCTGATTCAGCTAATCAAGGTTTTGAAGATCAGAATCAGAATCAGAATCAGAATCAGAATTATTTTATTTGGCCAAGTATATTTGCCCATACAGGAAATTGACTTGGTGAGGTTGGTGAATAGACATGAAAAACAAATAGCAAATATTGACGAGAAATTTACAAAATAGCAAAATATTAACAAAATCTCTGTGGGAGACTAAGTTGCAATGAGGCTAGAGGCTGTGAAATGGTTATGGGGCATGTACACTATACATTTAATCATAATATAATAATTATAAATTACACTGTTAGTGCATTGAGTGTGTGACAGGGTGGGGGGGGTGGAAGTCCCAGAGTCAGTGAGAGGCAGAGTGGCTTGATTGTGAGCCCCACTGCCATGGGGAAGAAACTGTTAAGGTGGCGCGAGGTTTTAGTCTTGATTGACTGGAACCTTTTGCTGGATGGAAGTCTCTGGAAGATGGTGTGACCAGGATGGGAAGGATCAGCGATGATCTTTCCTGCTCTCTTACTGGTCCTGGAGTGGAACAGGTCCAGGAGAGATGGCAGGTTGCAGCCGATGACCTTCTCAGCTGACAGAATGATCCGCTGCAGTGGATACCCAATGGCGTATGAAATAGGGATATTATTTAGCAAATTGCCCAGAATTTTTTTTTTCATTTACAGAACAAGTCCTTTACTGCCCCCTTCTGGCTGATCCAGTCTAAACCTACTTTGACTTCACATAACAAGTTGACCATAATGTGAGATTTGAACTTTTACTTGAAGGTCAAGAGGAAGACTAGTGGTAAGAGGGCCTCAGCTGAGAAGACTACCAACACCGATGCAGGTGAGAGGGTTTTCTGTTGTTACATTTTCTGTTGTAACCCTAATACAATTTGTAGACTTGTTTGAAAAACATTTATTTCATTACATTAGCATCCAATCACAGCCAATGATAAAGACTTGAACATTGTACTTGTGTGTACAGTATGAACATAGCTGGGTCATTTGTGGCAATAAAACCCAATATTTCTGCTCCCTCTGTGGAGTTCTCTCCATCAGGAACTAAGTCTCCTGATAAATATGAGGACAGAGCAGCAGTGATCAAACTGCTGGAGGAGGAAGGTCTGACGAGGTTTGGTGCCCTCTCAAATATCAACATCGATCAGGACTGCTTCCCCATCCTGATCAACTTCCTGAAGGGTCTCACTGATAAGTCAGTATGATGCGTTCTACTGTATCTATGTTTTGAATCTAAGTTTACCTGTATGTTTGTTAAACCGTGAATCTAAATGATTATCTTCAGGCTGAACACCTCACATCACAGCCTCACAAACTAATTCTTCACTCTGTTTTAAATGAATACAGGTAACCAAGGCTAAGTTTGATATCACGTGCCGGAGGATAGTGAAACCGATCGGCATGGCCATAGAGGTCCTCCTCCCGAATCTACAGTAGAGCTGAATGAGGCCAGGGATGCTGCGGCCTCAGAGAGTGGGTCAGGACTCTCCTCCAGACGTCCTAAAGCAGGTGAACTCTGACGCGTCCTTGATAATATCATTATCAAGCTCAGATAAGTCCAACCAGATAGCCTGTGATAGGGACAGCTCCATGTACACAGCTAGGAGGATGATGCGTGTGGTGTCCACCAAGCTCCAGGAGTTTGGGATCACCAAACCAGTGGTACCAAAGGTCATGGTCATGACCTCGAACTACCACCCTGATCTCGGCTGCGAAGCAGGGTCGGGCAGGGTTAGTACTTGGATGGGAGACATCCTGGAAATACCTGGTGCCATAACCTTTTCACAACTTCCACCAGTAGCGTGCACTAATGTGTCCTTTTAACAACTGGAACTATATCATAGTTGTTACTGGGCTGTGTCAACTAGGAACCCAGCGTCATTTACTCCAGACTAGTTGCTTCCCATCGTTTTGGAATAAATGGCAGTAGATATTCATCTATCGAATAGTTGTGAAACAAAATCCTTACTACAATATCATATTTCATGGACTGTCTGAGTGAATTATGAGTTGGTGTTGATGACAAACTCCTTTTATTTTCAATGGACAAAAGCTCTCATTTCAGTGAGGGTGCTGCAGTCACTTTTTAGGATGAATGACTGACTGATGTATTAAGCTTTACATTTGGGATGTAGTGTAAGATGTATACATTTACAACACATTGTTCCTTTATCAGGTGGCCTACATAACGTAAAGTGCATGTACAAATTGTATGTCTCTCATTGTCAAACTGTATGTCTCTCATTGTCAATGTTGTGTTTCTGGGCTCACTGTTGACTGCATGTGTGGGGCTTGATCCCCTGTGTTCCATATAATTTGCAGCTTATCTTTTCTATAATAGCCTTTTCATAATTAAATAATTTTTGCTTCAGCAAGACCAACTTTTGTTCTTGCTCAGACTTATTATTGGGCTTGATTAAGCAAGACCAACGAGTGTTATTGCTCATACTTATTCTTATTATTCAAATTCTTCCGATTTTTCAAGTATGCTACTCCTCCTACAGTTTTTAAGCTAGGTCTAATTTGAGTTGCTTACATTTATATTTTTCGAACTCATTATACTTTTTAAAATATTCAGCTTTTTGTAACGCAAAAACTCCTATCTTTTAACATGGTGAATGCGTGACTGTTGTTGCTAGGCTACCCGATGCAGTGCCTTAGCTGGCAAGGTAGCTAGCAACGATTAGCGATTATGCTAACACGAACTTCGTAGGCATTTCTATGCTAGTAACAGAGTAGCTTGCTAGTGAGAGAATGTGTTTAGAAAGTGTTTATTTCATAGAAAAAACGTGTATATTTCTTTCAGAAACTGTAGTGGAAGATATCCTCATTTTCCACCCAAGTAGCAGCCATCTTGTTGTGACATTTTTGTTTCTCCCGCTCCTCCGTCCATTTGGCCAATGAGACCACAGATAATGTCTCCGTCAATAGTGACGTCTGCTATTCATTCATCCATTTTGTTTCATACCATTTATACTTTTTGCGCTGAACGCCATTTTGTCTGAAATCCTATTCATTCGTATGGCCATTTGATATGAATGGGGACATTTTAAAATGTATCCAATTCTTCGTCCTCGGTAAAATAACCTGATATTTCAACCATTTCCAGTCTTCATCTCTGCAATTCATGAGCTGCTATAATAAACTAGATTTTTGCCAATCTATCTGATAAGGCAAACCATTGTCTTTGTCATGGCCTCGGTCGGCTAAAAAGGTTGGTCTAGCTTTTATACGGTAGTTTGACTTCATCTTCAATTTTGCCTGTATTGGATATCCAACAAATTTATATGAGGGGGCTACAGCCTAAAATGTTGGGAGGGGGTGAAGGCGTGGCTGTGTTGAATACCACATGGTAAACAAGTAATTCTGGTGACTTTTGACGGGAGAATGGGTGAATGGAATATTTATATTACGGAGGATGGCTATTGACGACTGGTGCCGTTTAAGATTCGGGAGGACGATTATTTGTTTTTTTGTGTGAGCACGGTGTTATTTCTATTACAGCCAGAGACGGATTGGTGGGGGGGGTACTGATTCCAGCTAACCCATACTGCATGAGTCATTGTATTATTCCTTTTCGCGAAATACACTTCCTACAGTATGTCCCTTCCCTCAAGTGTTTGAGCAGAGTGGGAGTGAGTAAGTTTACATTTGTAAATGTGTTATTGCTATTTTGTTAATATTTTGCTTTTTGTAAATTTTGTGTCAATATTTGCTCTTGTTATTTATGTCCCATGCGCCAACCTCACCAAGTCAATTTCCTGTATATGCAAATATACTTGGCCAAATAAAATAATTCTGATTCTGATTCTGTTATGTAAGACTGCCTGGAAATACCCAGTGCCATAAGCTTTTTACAACTTCCACCAGAGAGTGCACTAATGTATCCTTTTAACAACTGGAACTAGATCATAGTTGTTACTGGGCAGTGTCAACTAGGAACCCAGCTTCATTTACTCCAGACTAGTTGATGAAAAACTCCTTTTATTTTCAATGGACAAAAGCTCTTATTTCAGTGAGGTTGCTGCAGTCACTTTTTAGGATGAATGACTGGCTGATGTATTAAGCATTACATTTGGGATATAGCGTACTATGTATACATTTACAACACATTGTTCCTTTATCAGGTGGCCTACATGACGTAAATTGCATGTACAAACTGTCTTTCTGTCCAATGGTCCAACCTGTGTTCCATGTAATTTGCAGCTTATCTTTTCTATAATAGCCTATGCTTATTATTCTTATTATTTGGGCTTGTTTCAGAAAGTCCAACTATTGTTCTTGCTCATATTTATAAGTGGGCTTGATTCAGCAAGACCAACATTTGTTCTTGCTCAGAGTTATTAATGGGCTTGCTTAAGCAAGACCAACTATTGTTATTGCTCATACTTAATTCTTATTATTCAAATTCTTCCGATTTTTCAGGTGTGCTACTCCTCCTACAACTTTTAAGCTAGGTCTAATTTGAGTTGCTTAAATTTATATTCATCAAACTCATTATACTTTTTAAAATATTCAGCTTTTTGTAACTCAAAAACTCCTATCTTTCAGCATGGTGAATGCGTGATGTGTTCTTGTAGGCTACCCGATGCAGTGCCTTAGCTGGCAATGTAGCTAGCAACGATTAGCGATTATGCTAACACGAACTTCGTAAGCATTTCTATGCTAGTAACAGAGTAGCTTGCTAGTAAGAGAGCGTGTTTAGAAAGTGTTTATTTCATAGAAAAAGAGTGTATATTTGTTTCAGAAACTGTAGTGGAAGATATCCTAATTTTCCACTTTAGTAGCAGCCATCTTGTTGTGACATTTGTTTGTCCCGCCCCTCCGTCCATTTGGCCAATGAGACCACAGATAATGTCTCCGTCAATAGTGACGTCTGCTATTCATTCTCCATGTTGTTTCATAACATTCATACTTTTTGCGCTGTACGCCATTTTGTCTGAAATCCTATTCATTCCTATGACCATTTCCTTGAATGGGGACATTTAAAAATGTGTCCACTTTTTCATATTTTAAGCTTGACACCTCAATTAAACTTTACAATGTGTAGACTGACTAACTTCCATTCAGAGTTTTGATACTATTTAGACTTTTTAAGTTTCATAAACAAACATGGGTTTCTCTGAGGATCATTGGGTTCCGATGACACATTATATCTGAACTTCCTCTCTTTAATCTATCCATCCACTCATCTATCCATTCATCCATCCAACCAAGCCAGTTTCTATCTATCTATCCTTCTCTCATCTATATATCTTTCCCTCATTTATCAAACTTAATCTGTCTATCTATCTACATTATCTATCTATACAACATACTCTCGTCTATCGATCTACAGTGTCTATCGATGGCAGCAACACTGTGACCCCATCAAGGCTCTCTCTGCTCGCGAGGACAACGTGCTAGCAATCGACACAGCCGATATGAGGAAGGCTGTTAAACGGGTCAACACCCGCAAAGCTGCCGGTCCAGGCGGCATCCCTGGCCGTGTCCTCAGAGTAGCTGTCAGCTGTCTTCACGGACACGTTCTATCTGTCGCTGTCCCAGTCTGTAATATCCACCTGTTTCAAAGCGACCACTATCATCCCTGTCCCCAAGACGAACAAGGTAACCTGCCTCAACGACTACTGCCCTGTTGCACTATGTATCACCTCATCCACTCTGACTCTCAACAAAGGGGCTCCCTAGGGCTGTGTGCTCACGGATCATGCCCCCATCCACATCGGCGGGTCTGTAGTGGAGAGAGTCAGCAGCTTCTAGTTCCTTGGTATCCACATCACCGAGGACTTGACATGGTCACACCCCACCCACGCTGTGATCAAGACGGTGCGCCACCGCCTGTTTTTCTTCAGGCATCTGAGAAAAGTCTGTATGGACACCCAGATCCTTAGAAACTTTTACAGATGCACCACAGAGAGTATCCTGACAGGCTGTATCACTGCCTGGTACGGCAACTGCACCGCCCTCGACCGTAAAGCTTGATGGTGAAAACAGCCCAGTACATCACGGGCCGCAAGCTACCAGCCATTCAGGTCCTCTACTCTGAGAGGTGCAAGAGGAAGGCTGGGAAGATCATCAGGGACAATTTCTACCCCCAGGCCATAAGACTGCTCATAAGACTTTGATCAGAAGACCTCTGATATTAGCGCACATATTATTGCACTGACATTTTTGCACTAGTACTCTTGTTACTTTATTGTCACTTTTATTAATTATTATTGAATTGACAAATAAAATGTGATTTGATCATCTATCAGTTCATCCATACAACCAACCAACCAACAAACCATTCATCCATCCACCCAATGCACCAATCAAACCATCTTTAACTGTATCCTCTACTAGAATAAGAGTCTCACTTTCTTTCAACTACCCAGCAAATCTATCTGTCGTCTAAACCATCTTAAAACTTTTTTCTATTACCAATATAAGATTTTGGGAGCCCAGAAAATTTCTTCTGGAACTTATTTTTCTAATTATTATTATTATTCCAATGCCACTCCTCATACAGCTTTTAAGCTATTCGCACCAATCAAACTTTAAAATGTGCAGAGAGGTTTCTTACATTCATATATTTTTAAATTCATTATACATTTTACACTGTTCAGCTGAAGAACTCCCATCTTTTAACATGTAAAATGTTGATGTACTGGAGTGCAAAGTTTAGAGCCACTGTGATGATGTCGCAAAAGCTTGTGACGCCACTGTTGAGTTTTCTTTTTTATATAATTTACATTATCAAAACCACAGGAGGCATCGTTGAGCATGATGCATATGTTTTCAGTGTGTTATAGTGTGTTTACAAACATTGCTGCCTGATTAATTATGTGAAGAGGAGCTTATGTTTCCATTTGGATGGATAATTTTTCTTAGTTGATTCCGCGCATTTCAGCAGTAGGCTGAAATTTTCACTTGACTTGACTCTTTATATGACTGTTATTATAGCCCTCATATACTTTTAATTCCAAATTCCAAATATGAACACGTACTGTATAAGGCCTGCCCAATCTGCTCAAATACATTTCAATTGAATTAGGGGGGAGATGGGCGGATTGTAGCGAATTTGGCATTCATAATCGTTTCCCATTAACAAACAAAAATTATGACAATTCATCTAGACACTGAAAACAATTTGAATGATCGCACTCTTCCCCTAGAACAGGACAGTTCTTCATTTAACGAATTCCGTTAGTTCATAGAAGATTGACAGCACCTACCAAATAGGCAATGACATCATGTTAAGAAAGATGTGCACAAAACAAAATTACATGACACTATTTTATTTGCTCCCTGTTTTAGCGTAAATCGAAATTCAAACTACTTGTGATAGTTGTTCTCAACTGTATTAAACAGACCTGTGTCATGACAACAGAGATGCGCGAAACAAATCTCACTTTGGGAGCGATCAAATGATCCCTCAAAAAGTTACAGTATAAAAAATAAATGTATAATTATTATTATTACATTGTGTGAACTAGAGAAGGTTGCCCTTGGTGAAAATGTGGACGTTCGCACCCTATTATAACAGAAGGCTACTTTTCTACCCAGTCCCAATCCCACTGAAACCCAACATACTGTATTTACTGCTGTCACGCATGAAAATTCCGAACTTAATTCTGTAATTATTCTGTTATATTATTATAGCCGACTCGCGTTTCTTCATGTTAGACTGTGCAAAAACATTTCCCCCTTTCTCTGCGCTGTGAGAGAATGTGTGATCTGCAATTCATGAAACTTGATTTTGCCAATCTACAGTACATGTACATGTATCTGATAAGGCAAACCATTTTCTTTTCAAACATCCTTCACAACTCTTCTCACCATCTTGTCACTCCACACGCGTGTACGGCGGTGTGCAGCGGCAATGTAAGGGGGTTAAACCCATGCCAACTGTAGCAAGACATTGTAAAAGCTTTTACAGGGAGAGATCCAATTGAATTGTCTGTTTTGCATGTGGTAAGATCAGGTATATTGCTAGACAGTTTAAAAGTGTTGTTTGTTTTGCATGTGACAAAACTGGGCATATCCCAAGTGTCTCCCCGTATTGGACCCTATACAGGAGTCCCGGTCCAGCCCTCTGTCCAACGGGTTAAATCCTCAGCCTAAAGTTTCCCCTGCTGCAGCTTAATGTTATGCTCTGTAAGTGACCTACAAATCAGAACTCAGCATATGAAAGCCCCAATGGTTAAGGACCGCTCTATTCTTATATGAGTGCCAGTTGGTGTGGTTGCAGGAATTTAATTTATAGATGAGGACAATTCATCCAAAAGGGATATTTCAATAAAGTGGCTAGAATAACCATTTCGATCCTTTGGTGTAATATGTACAGTGTAATCTATCTTTTTATGTTTAGCAAGGAGAATAACACTCCATTTCAGGTGGTGAGTACTATACTGAGTATAAATCTACTGAAACATCTCCTTGGTTTGCAGAGTTGTTCTTTAATCAAGCTTTAAACATGACAGCAGGATAATACAAGATATCAATAAAGTGATTCAATTGAAAAAGAATAAAATACTGAAGAAGATGAAAAGTAATTTCTGTAAGTCTAAATACCGAGAACAAATTCTCCTGTTCTCTCGTTCTGGTCCATCACTGCCTCCTCAGTCGAGTAAGTTCCCGATCTCCAAGTGAAAAGAAAGAAAAGATGTTGAAAAAGCGTTTCTGGTCGATCATCATCCGACAAAAAGAAAGGTTTAAGGAAAAAAATAAAATAAATAGAAGATCCAAAGTAGTTAAAGTAAACCCACGCAATATAACGTAAAATCAAAGGAATTAAAGAAATCATTGAAATTAACTAAAATAAAAGAAATCAAAGAAATGAAAGTGAAAGCAAAAAAATTGAAGTGAATGGACCTACCAAAAATTACACGATATAAAGCAAAATCTAAAGAATCAAAGAAATTATTGAAATGAACTAAAATAAAAGAAATCAAATAAATTAAAGTGAAAGTAAACAAATTGGAGTGGATGGACTTACCGAAAATTAAGTAAATAAGTCCAAATACAAATAGATAATATAGTTCTTGAAGTAAAATAAAGAAGATAAGTCGAAATCTGGTTGTCCCTAGTCTGTCTAACTTGTAATAATTTTAGATAGGCTCTGTACAGCATTGACAGTGGCCATGGCCGATATACTCTCAAATCCTCTATCAGCCCGGCCTATTCCTCCGAAGCAGAACTGTACCCTCAGCTGAGGATCTACAATGGCCCTCATCCCAGTACAATTGAAGTGGTCACTCAACCCCAAGCAATCGTTTTCGCTAAATATAGGCAGCCAAACGAGTGAGCCTACTTCTGATACTAACAATAATTCACACTGGGTGCTTCCCATTTTGAAAACTCTCTCCAGAGAGGAATTTGGTCACAGAACCCCCATTGGGCTAGAACTCCTGGTCTCTATAGGGATCCGTCCTTCTGGGAGATCTGGGGAAAATGTCCATAAACATATGCCTAACAACAAGTTTTGTATAACCCCTGTCATGAGCTCCTCTGAGCATAACTGTTTCACATGAGCAAAGCTTCTAGGTCCCCGTGACATTTAGTCCCCCCCCCTCCCCTTTGAGTCATCTTTGACTATCACTTTATCGGAACCCATTGCCTTCTGGACCGTCCTGGACGATGCAGTCTCCCAGGTCCTCCACACCACTCTCTCTCACCTTGACAGTCAGAAGGGGGGCTATGTGAGAATGCTGTTTATAGACTACAGCTCAGCGTTCAATACCATAGTCTCCACCGGACTGGCTGAAAAGATGATTGGATTAGGACTAAACATTCCCCTGTGTGCCTGGATCCTGGACTTCCTAACGGCCAGGCCACAGGTGGTCAGGGTGGGTAGACACACCTCCAGCATACTCATCCTGAGCACAGGGTCCCCCCAGGGCTGCGTCCTTAGCCCCCTCTTCTACTCCCTGTACACCCACAACTGTGTGGCTAAGTCCAGCGACAACTCCATCATCAAGTTTGCTGACGACACAGTTGTGGGGGGGCTGATCTCAGATAACAATGAGGAAGCCTACCTGGACGAGGTGGCGGACCTGTCACTCTGGTGTCAGGAGAATAGCCTCATCCTGAATGTCTCCCAGACAAAGGAGCTGAGTGTGGACTTCAGGAGAGCACAACATCCAAGGACATACACGCCGCTGGACATCGGTGGGACTGCTGTGGACAGGGTGAGCAGTTTTAAATACCTGGGAGTCCACATCACAGAAGACCTGGCCTGGACTACCCACATCAGTACACTTGTGGGAAAGGCAAGGCAACGCCTGTTCCATCTCAGGCAGCTGAGGAAATTCAAAGTCTCCCGGAGGATCCTTCAGTCCTTCTACTCTGGAGCTGTGGAGAGCATCCTGGCTGGCAACATCACCGTCTGGTACGGTAACAGCACGGCCCAGGACAGGCGAGCTCTGCAAAGGGTGGTACGCCTGGCAGAAAAGACCATGGGAGCTCCAACCCCCCCTCTCCATGTCCTGTACACCAGGAGGTGTAGGACCAGAGGCTACAGGATAATGAAGGACCCTCACCACCTGAAAAACGGACTGTTCCAGCTGCTGCAGTCAGGCAAACGCCTTCGCTGTCATGTAGCAAGAACAGATAGACTAAGACTGAGTTTCTTCCCCCATGCCATCAGGATCATCAACGATGACCCCACCAGTGCCCCCTTCAAGTCACTCACACACTCACTGACATCATAACACTTATGCACACACATAATCACCCATTGCAGACTCATCCTCCACTGTAATTATCTGTACTGTCAACCTGTCATTGCCATTGTATATTGCCATTCCATTGCGTACATTGCTTCACCGCTGTTTATACTGCTTATACTGTTTATACTGTTTATATTTTTTATTACTTCTATTTTATTTTATTTTATCTATTTTAAAACTTATTGTTGCACTACTCTGTGGCACTGTCACTTTTGCATTTCACTGTATACTTGTATGCACGTGACAAATAAAGAATCTTGAATCTTGAATCTTGACTCACCCAAACCTCTCTCAACTTTGACTCAATTCCCCTTTCTCTCCTTCCTTTTCCAATTCATTTAATTTCAACTTTATTTAAATTGTTACACATAGTTAGACAGATCAGTTTCATCCTTCAAATCATAAAACAGGCAAAACTCCTTTCAACACAAATTAGTTATTTGATCAGTTTTATGTCTGAATAGTATTTCTTGCCATTAGACATTCAGTATCTTAGTAGCACATATCACTTGTAGTATATAATATGTTTTGCTGGTTATACTTTAGCATATTAGTAGTACAAAACATCAGTAGTATATAGTGTGCTTTTTTGCTGGTTATATTTCAATGTGTTAGTAGCACATACCATCAGTAGTATATAGTATGTTTTGGCAGATTATGTTTCAGTGATTTAGTAGTACAGACATCAAGCATCAAAATCCAGCAGCGGGAACTCCAGGTCACAAAGAAGCCCTATGACATATTCCTCCATAACCTCCGTAGCCGTGATCCCACCTGCCCCTCCTCAGAGAGCGGAGCGGGAGTGGGAACCGTCCCAGGGAGGTCCCCAGGAGAGACACCGACATCACCATCTTCCTCTCCCCCCTCTGGTTCAACAACCTCCTCTTTAAACCCATCCTGAATCATCCCCTGAGCTGAGCTCTCCGCTTCCCCAGACACTTCTAGCTGAGAACACTAGATGGAGCCAGCCCCCCTAGCCAGGGCGCCCTACCAGGACTCCACCGGTACCCCTGTGACACCGCCATCCCTGCTCATCCATAAGGGTTCCTGCCATGATTTAAGCGCTGAATCCCCCCTCTGAAGTTCTGAGCGGCCTGCTCTGGTGGAGATGCAGGTCGGGGGAGGGCCAGACTTTTAGACATCCCCTCCATGGCCTGAATCCCGACCTGTCTACCTTCCATAGACCCCCCACAGTTTCCAGACAATCCCCTCATATTTGATCACCGTCCATAGATGCACACTAGTGCGATAACGCCCATTATCCAGCTCCCAATTCTTAACCATCAAGGGACGTAAGACAACAATTCCATACATCCTTATTTTCAACTCATCCCCGGGCTGTGACCGATGACCAGATTACCTTTGCTGTCTCCTCCATCCGTCCAATAGCCCGCTCATAAGCCACGGAATGATTGGCCTGTCCGTGAGCGCATAAAACAGCATGTGCTGAATCCACCAGGAACCTTTGCTCATAGCAGGTGTGGCACCACAGAGTCAGACCAAAGAGCTGGAGTGGGGTAGGGGGGACGACCCACAGATAGCCGGCCATCACCAGGGGTACCTCACAAGTATCACATTTTGCGTTAACCTAATGAAAACATAAAGTGATAAAAGCATATTTAACCTAAGACATTTCATTTAAATTGCCAGCCCTCGAGGAGTTAAAAAAAACAACAACAAAAAAACACTTATTATAAGTAGTCCATTTTTGTGGAGACAAATCATCGTTTCAAGACATTCTTCACCCCAACAACACATATCACCAGGCAGCGCACCAGACTCCAGGCCCATCCGGCAGTCCCCCGTCAAATTCTAGATATCATAACCCTTTTCTCCAAATCCAAATCACCGATGGCAAGCTTAAGCAAAACATATCCTCAGTTTTGTCTTCCTCTCCTCCAGAAGAAAAACAGGAAAAAAATAAGTTTTAGTGGTCTCCCAAGCATAGCCCCCAGGCCAGGCCTGTAACACCCCTTTCACTGTTCTGTTATTCTTAATGTGAGTGCAATCATTCTTCCAAAAGCCCCATTTGTCTTTCCACACCTGCCACAGTTCACATTTCGGCATAGCCCCCTCACTCACTTAATTTGTTGCATTTACTTATGCGAACACATTACCTGCAACACATTCATCCAACTTCCGGAATTCCCCCAATGGGACATTCATCAGGTCCTCTGGGGTTGGCATGCGCTGCACATACATTTCTTGTTCGACGGGACTCGCCAGACTGCTCCCAGATACAATGTAACCTGCCTGATATGCCATTTCTAGGTGTTTTACCTGAGTAATCCACACCCAGGGAAAGGTCTCATTTAACCATCGATCAAATGACACCCACATCTGGCACCCAAAGGTGTATCTGTCCCAGTAGAAGACTTTTTTGTTGACTGGACCAAGCATCAGTCGTTGCTGTCCCTCAGAACAGGGGACACCCAGGTTACAAAAGCAACTCTGTCTCATTAAGGGCATCAGTTTTTCCTGGAGACATTCCTGATACATCCTGTCCTCCTGTCCTCTGTCAGCGTTTGTGGTTGGTCAGTAGAGTTATCAGTAGAGTGGTCAGTAGAGTTATCACCCACCCTCTGGATCTGTCCTAGCTCCTCCAACGATGTACTGCTCTTTCCGTATTCCATCAACCCAGGTTCCTGTTGGCATGTCAGATTATACTTCCCCCAAAACAACCCTTGCTTTGGGAGTATTGTTACGCAGGATTGATTCTTGTTGGGAGCATTATACACCATCTCCTTCGTCCAATAGCCTATACCACTATCGTTTTTGCCCATGCCAGGGCACAGAGCCATCGGAACAATAGCATCTAGGATTCTAGGAGCATCTCTGAGTGTATCCAGTTACACTGCAGACTCTTTCTTATTTTGCTAGTAGGCCTAAGAAAAAACTTCACCAGCTCTCCCCCCTCAGGCTGTACCCCCTCCAGGACATCTCGCTCTCGGGTCTCGTTTACCAAAACCCCAATCCAGGCGTTCAGGGTTTCATTGTTTATCTCATACAGGGCCATGATATCATTCTCCCATCGCGTAATATAGCTTGTTTCCCCGGTCCCAGTCCACATCTGCAGCATTATTTTCAGTGCTAAAATAGTGATGTTCCCACCTCCTGGTGGTAGCAGATCCCATCCGGGAAGGGTAATTACCCTCTGCTCAACTTGCCAGCATGTCTGGTTGAACCTCTTTGTATTACTAAAATGCACTTTGACATGGGTTTCCTCCCATGGTTTATCTCCACAAAAATAGAGGATGGCTAGGACTGCCACCAATCCTGTGAATCCTATCATCAGATTCCCTAACATTTTCCCTCTCATCGTCGTTGCCAGTGCTGTGGTCGTATCTTTTTGTCAGTCTGGTTATGGTTCGTCTCCTCACCGAACTACTATGAATGATTTGTTAATGGAAAAGCCCCAGTATGGAACCTGCACCCCTGTACAGGTTTCAATTGTTATGCACGGCCTATAATGCCACTCGATCTCTGCGCTCTGCTGTAGATCCCACTTCAAGTGCCTTCTCCATTTTGGCTTATGAGGCAGTGTATCCTCACCTATATAGCGCATCTCTTTCTCCAAGGGTTGGTTGAACCTTTGCCACACCCACATCCACGTTATCACTGACATCTTTTCAGGGCGCGGACAAGGTGCCATGTTACGCTCGTTCCTCAAACTTACAAAGTCCCATGCCAGGGATGTCCCAGGGGATAGCGATCCACTGTATGTGCCATCAGAGTCATCAAAGGCATGATTGGTGCAATACCTCCACTATGTCCTGTCTATGCCCATTCCCCGGGATGGCCACTGGCATTTCAGTAAACAGCCTGAAGAACTCGTCATCATCGTTGTTTTCGTGGGATCCACAATTGCACTGATAGCTCCGGCTAGCCTACCGACAATACCACTCCATCTTCACCCAGAGACGACTAGTACTCTGGTTATAGGCCTCGACAACGTCCTCCTGCTTCCCAGAGCACAACCATTTCCACATGTGAGGGCTATTGGTCCAAATCAGATTAGATTAGATTAGATTAAATTAGATTCAACTTTATTGTCATTGTGCAGAGTACAAGTACAGAGACAACAAAATGCAGTTAGCGTCTAACCAGAAGTGCAAAATAGCAGAAAGTGCAATGAACAGTATATACAGGTAGTGCAATATATGAGCAGTAAGTAGTGCAGTATAGTATGAGTAGTGCAGTGTAAGCAGTATATGAGTAAGCAGTAGCATTATAAGCAGAATAAATAGGTTACAGTATGAACAGTGTAGCAGCATATGAGCTGTATAGGTAATGCAGTCTAGCAGTATATATGTATTAACAGTAGCATAAGGTAGCTGGCAGAATAAATATAAATATGGAATGCCGTATGAACAGTATAAACAGGTATGTACAGTATGTACAGATATGTGCAGTGTATTAACAGTAGTATTAAAGAAAATATAGGGATATGTGCATTATGAACAGTATAGACAGATTATGAACAGTATAGACAAATATGTACAGAAGAGCAGTGGTATTGAGTAAGAGCAGTGGCACAGTAATAGTGCTATTGTCCGGGTGGGGGGGTGCAGGGGTTGCAGGGGTTGGTAGGTTGTCACGTAGGTGCAGTGTTCGAGTTCAGTAGGGTGACAGCTGCAGGGAAGAAGCTGCCTCTGAACCTGCTGGTTCGGGTGCGGAGAGACCTGTAGCGCCTCCTGGAGGGGAGTGGGGTGAACAGTCTATGGTTGGGGTGAGAAATGTCCTTGACGATGCTGCATGCCTTACGCAAGCATCGTTTGCCCTGGACAGCCTCAATGGAGGGGAGTGAGGAACCAGTGATGCGTTGGGCAGTTTTCACCACCCTCTGCAGTGCTTTCCGGTCAGATGCCGAGCAGTTGCCATACCATACTGTGACACAGTTGGTAAGGATGCTCTCGATGGTGCAGCGGTAGAAGTTCACCAGGATCTGAGGAGACAGGTGGACCTTCTTTAGTCTCCTCAGGAAGAAGAGACGCTGGTGAGCCTTCTTGATCAGGGTAGAGGTGTTGAGGGTCCAGGAGAGATCCTCAGAGATGTGGACACCCAGGAACTTGAAGCTGGTGACTCGCTGCACCTCAGTCCCGTTGATGAGGATGGGGGTGTGTGTGCCAGCTCTTGATTTCCTGAAGTCCACAAAGAGCTCTTTGGTCTTCCTGGTGTTGAGAGCCAGGTTGTTGTCGTCGCACCACATTGTTAGGTGCTGGACCTCCTCCCTGTAGGCCGACTCATCGTTGTTGCTGATGAGACCAATCACCGTTGTGTCGTCTGCAAACTTGACAATGGTGTTTGAGCCATGGACAGGTGTGCAGTCGTAGGTGAAGAGGGAGTAGAGGAGGGGGCTCAGCACACAGCCTTGCGGAACGCTGGTGTTCAGGGTGAGGGTTGAAGAGGTGTGATTGTGTAGCCTAACAGACTGCGGCCTGTTGGTTAGGAAGTCCAGAATCCAGTTGCAGAGGGAGGAGTTGATGCCCAGTTGACTGAGTTTGGAGATCAGTTTGGAGGGGATGATGGTGTTGAATGCTGAACTGAAGTCAATGAACAGCATTCTCACATAAGAGTTGGTCTTGTCGAGGTGGGACAGGGCGGAGTGAAGTGCCGTTGAGATGGCATCTTCTGTACTCCTGTTCTGCCGGTAGACGAATTGGAAGGGGTCCAGTGTGGGTGGTAGACAGGTCTTGAGTTGAGCTAAGACCAGCCTCTCGAAGCACTTCATGATGATGGGCGTGAGTGCCACTGGGCGGAAGTCATTTAAGCTCGTTGCCTTGGAGTGTTTTGGCACCGGCACGATGGAGGTGGTTTTGAAGCACGCGGGGACAGCTGCTTGGGCTAGGGACAGGTTGAATATGTCAGTCCAAACCTCAGTCAGCTGCACAGCACAGGCCCTGAGGACGCGTCCGGGGATCCCATCAGGACCAGCAGCCTTGCGTGCATTAGTCCTGCTCAGTGCCGCACACACGTCGGTGGGAGATAGAGTGAGGGGCTGGTGATCCGCAGGGAGCACAGTCTTGATGGCCACCCCCTTGTTGTCCCTGTCAAAGCGGCCATAGAAGTGGTTCAGCTCATCAGGCAGGGAGGCGTCGACGGAGAGGGGTGAGGTGTTTGTAATCAGTGATGGCCTGGATGCCTTGCCACATGCGTCGGGGGTCAGAGTTGTTCTTGAAGTGGTCCTCTATCCTCAGCTTGTGGTTGTGCTTGGCCTTTTTGATGCCCCTCTGCAGGTTAGCCCTGGATGAGCTATAGGCCTGAGCATCCCCTGATCTGAAGGCAATGTCGCGTGCCTTCAGCAGTAGTCGGACCTCACTGTTCATCCATGGCTTCTGATTGGGGAAAGTGGTGATCCGTTTGAGTGTGGTGACACTATTGATGTTGGAATTGATGTAGTCCAAAACAGAGGAGGCATATGAATCAATGTCCGTGTGGGAGTCATGTGTGGCCTGTGTGGCAAACACACCCCAGTCAGTGTTTCCGAAAGCTGCTGGAGCGCTGAGTCAGCACCCTCTGGCCAGACCTTGACTGTCCTCACTGTAGGTTTCACCCGTTTGATGAGTGCTGAGTACTTGGGCAGTAGGAACAATGAGAGGTGGTCAGATTGACCTAGATTCCCGGCCAGGGTAATATCAATGTACTCCCCCTGAAGTATATCGGCATAATTAGGACCCCAGCGCACCGTCAGTCGCATATTACCCACCTTCCGATGGAGGACATTCAGGGCAATTGGGAAAGGACCTAGTGCACTCCTCCCAGGACAAGCCCCATACAGGCCATTGATTTTCTGTTCTATGGTACTCTTTTGGCTGCTTTCTTGCGTGTCTACTGATGCTATTTGCCTTACACATCACCAGGCTCATCTCCTCTGTCCAATAACTACAGTAGTAGCTGGGAGTGTTACACCATTGCTGGAAAATAAGCTCACCATATGTGCCTCTCCTATTCGATTTCACATCATATTCTCTATCAGGGGATCGAAACAGCTCTCTCCTGGGGTCCTCCCAACTCTAAAGGGCCCTTGCCAGGGAATTTATTTCTTTTTTTACAGCATTCTCATTTTTATTTTTATTTCTAAAGGCATGATTTGATGACCGAACCAGACTTGACGAGGAGGATGCCATTCTATTTTCTCCTGAAGTAGCGAGACAAACCTTTTCCTAGTTGTGGTGGTTTAGGCTGGTCTAGCTTTTGCTCTGCTTCTGAGCTCCACTCTGGAGGCTTTGCTATTTCTGGCTTCACCTCTGCTATCTCCGTCCCCTGGGAGTATACGCCCTCAAATGGCACCATCACGAATCTCACTATTATCTCTACTTCCAGTGTCTCCTCTGGTCTACTGGGGGCAGGTGCCCTCGACACATGTGTCCCAAGAAATTGCCACGGCGCCAGTCCTCTGGCGTGACCCTTCTAGTCGCTCTTTTCTCCTTAATAACTGCTCCTGCATGCCCCCAGGCATCCAGGCTGGTTACATTATGCAGTAGGTCATTACCCTGTATCTCTTTTTCTCGAGGGATATTTTGCTCTACCTATTCTACCGGGATCTCCTGATCCCTGAACACCTCCTCGATCAGCTTTCCCCATGTAATCAACTCCCAGGGCCCTTTCCACCTCCCCTGGAGAGCACTCTCCCTTAAATGATCGGGCAACTCCTCCTACCCCTCAGTTTCCCCTGAGGTTGTCGGCTCTCTGTATACTCGAATGGTCAGCGGTATCTGACTGGTGGACATAGGAGGATGAAGAACCACCCCAACCCCAGGCTATATAGGACAATAGTGGGACAATAAACTTCCTTCCCACACCCTTGCCACTCAATGCAAAGGGTTATTGGAATAAGGCACACCACATATTCATTCACGATTCGTTTCCACTCCAACAACTCCTCATCCCTGGATAGAAACCCTTCTTTAGCATATCCTAATGTCTCCCCACCCAAAGCTACCTCAGTCCTCTCCTTGTAACGACCAGCCCCTTAACTGTGGCCACACGGACCCAGGCTGGTGGATTCTGCACATTCGTGGCCATTTATGGATCCTGGTTCTGGTTCTAGCTAAGAATTGGTTTCAACTGCTCCATTCCACTATGCCTGTATACGATACGCCAGTCCTCTCATTAAAGAGTATCTTTATTTTTATTTCTGTCGTCCAGAGTTTCCCTCCGCACTCGGGTCCATCCTACCAATACCATAACACCCACTTCAGGTACATAGGTTTTACAATCCCTGGACACTATGGTCCGCAGAGTGAGATCCCTCACTCGCCGTTCTGATGCTTTTAACAGGTCTACCAGTCTCACCTCCTTTTTTGGTTTTGTAGATTTCATTCGGAGACATCGTGGATCTGAATGAGGGGGCCATTCCCAACCGATAAACTCTGAAGTCTCTGAAACCTCATCTCCATCCAATTCTCCCTCCGATCCACTCTCTCTTTGTTTTGTCAACGTCTCTCTATCCACCATGATAGAGGACCGCTGCCCACTGCAGACCATCCCTGGGCCGATGCCCTGAGGTGTATTGAGATAGCTCCCTGATTCCCCTAGGTAACCCAGGGGAACACACAGCCCCCTGTGTCTACAGGTCGGACCTGCGAGGCTCCCCGACTGCTCCTGTGTTCCAGCACCCCCAGCGCTCCAGCCTCTGGACCCGAGGGGGTACTCCGTATTATTAAATAAAATGAATACCTACTGAGATCAGCTCCAGCGTCTCCCGTCCCCGTCTGGAGGCTCCCTAGGGCACTGGTCGTAGGCTTTAAAGTAAGCGTCTGCTTAGCACACGCTCTCTCTCCCCAGTGACACACACCCACATGACTGCACTGTCTCTCTCCATCTAATTACTCCTCCCGATCCTCCCTTCTACTGATTGGCACAAATGCTTTGGGAGGCTCCTGGCAGTTAACTAGATCCTCCTTTTCATCCTACCAAGGTTTCGATGCTTTCTCCAAATTCCTAAATCCAAGCTCCAACTGTGAGTCGATTGTAGTCGTATTATTAATATCACAGGCAATGATTCCCTTTCTGAATATAACTACTCTGGATCCAAGCCCCAGGAGCTCGGACCAACTTACTCCAGACCCCGTTTGAAGGTTTTTAGGTCACTTATCATAGGGTTAAAATAATCGCCTGCAGAGTGCTCTTTCAACACAGTCACACACTCACACAACTAAACTGAGTCTCAGTCTAATCTCTCCCCCCGATCAACTCCCGTACTGATCCGTACGTGGGAGTTGGTGGTCTTACAACCCAGGTTTTACCCCGCCTGGGTTTTTCCTCTAGTGATCTGGATCTCCTGATCCTGATCACCTAAGCCTCTAAATGGCTATCTGGATTTCATAAGCCCCAGCGTCTATCTGGATTTCATAAGCCCCAGCGGCTATCTAGATTTCATTAGCCCCGGCAACTATGTGGATTTCATAAACCCCAGCGTCTATCTGGATTTCATAAGCCACAGCGACTATCTGGATTTCATAAGCCCCAGTGGGTATCAGCCTCCAGGTCGTCGTCACACTTGATCGGGCAATCCAGCACCATAAGCCCCTCGATTAGTGCTCCAGCACTGAGAGTCGACTGTCACACTTGGTCAGCACCGGACAGCGCTCCAGCACTGAGAGACAAGCCTCCACACTCGATCAGCACCGGACAGCGCTTCAACACTGTGAGCCCCTCACTCGGTCAGCGCTCCTGTACTGAGAGTCAAACCGTCACACCCAATCAGTACTGCTGTACTGAGAGTCAAACCGCCCCACCCAACCAATGTTCCAGCCCCAAGCCCCCTGCTCCTTCAGTCCCGGTCCAGCCCTCCGTCTAACAGGATAAATTCTCTGTCTAAAGGGTTTTACCCTAATAGATTTCGAAAGATATATATATATATATATATAGGCTGGTGTCGAATAGACTCACCCTGCTGTTAACTGTCTACTTCCCACAGTTTCCCTTGCTTCAGCTTCATGTTATGGTCTGAAAGTGACCTACAAATCAGAGCCTGGCATATGAAAGCCCCAATGGTTAGTTCGATGAGGACAATTCATCCAAAGGGGATATTTCAATACAGGGGCCAGAATAATCATTCAGATCCTTGGTGTAATATACACAGTGTAATCTATCTTTTTCTGTTTAGCAAGGAGAGTAACACATAATTTCAGGTGATAAGTACTATACTAAGTATAAGTCTACTAAAAATTCTACTTGGTTTTCAGAGTTGTTCTTTATTCAAGCATAAAACAGGTCAGCAGGATAATACATGATATCAATAAAATGATTTAAGAGTAAAAGAATAAAAATACTATAGAAAGAAGGATGAAAAGTAATTACTGTCAGTCTAAGTACTGTGGGTTCCAAATTCGCCCGATCTCCACGTAAAAAAAGAAAGAAAACCTAAAATAAAAATAAGCTTCTGGTCGATCACCACATCCTCAGCCGAGGGTTTCCAGATCTCCAAGTAAAAAGAACGAAAAGATAAAGTAAAAATAAGCTTCTGGTCGATCACCACATCCTCAGCCGAGGTTTTCCAGATCTCCAACCGAAAGAAAAGGATTTAGGAAATATAAAAATGGAAAAAATATAGAAGATCCAAAGTAGTTAAAGTAAACCCATACGTAAGTAACATCTAAAGAATCAAAGAAATCATCGAAATGAACTAAAATAAAAGAAATGAAAGTGAAATGAAATTGAAATAGAAATGAAAGTGAAAGTAAGTAAATTGGAGTGAATGGACTTACCGAAAATTAATAAAATTAGTAATAATACTTTAGTAGCACATATCACTTGTAGTATACAGTATATTTAGCTGGTTACATTTACCATATTAGTCATACATAACATTAGTAGTATATAGTGTTTTTTTTTAGTAGATCATGTTTCAGTGGTGTTAGTAAAACATATTCTCAGCACCAAAATCCAGTAGCAGGTACTGCAGGTCACATAGAAGCCCCAAAACATATTCAGCGAAGGCACCCCCCCATTCTCCACTCCCGCCCCCACCTGCCACACTAGGACTGGAGCGGGAACAGGAAGGTCAGGGAGGTTCTTCAGAGAAACACCAACAACCCCATCATCCAGCTCAATAACCACAATATGGAGCTCATGATGGAGCAGCTGGAGCATTACACTTGAAGGACTCCTAGATGGCCAGAACAATCATGGATTACTGGTAGAATGAGACAATACAAGGTTTTGGATTTGGACAGAACCAGCACACAATTTCACATTTCCTTGTATCAAATTGTTATCAGTGATTACTATCTTTGTTAATACTTTGTAAATGTTTTGTCCATGTTTTGTTTTTGCCCAATTCTGATTGATGAGGCAGACCTATTTTTAGGAATTTGGTTTAAAAGCAACTATTTGATATTTCCTGTCAAAAATATATGTGAAAATACGGGTCATAGATCAAAACGGGTAAAACACTAGAAGAGTGGATGTAAAACTCAATTTTCGGCTTAGACCACATGGCTGGGCCCAGAGCATAGACTACTCTGCTGCCGATTACACCAAGTAAAATATTCCTTAAACACAGAAGTTGTCACTGTCCTTTTATTTTCTTAGGTTTGATAGTTCTGGTCATACCTACATCCGGTCATACCATCCCAGGATGTTGTGAAAACCGCTTCCAAATGGTTGGACTGATTAGCATGTCTTCTAACAGTCTACATCTCACATTCCACCCTTTGATGGTGTTTTCACTTCATTGAAACTGCATCACAACAATTGAAAGTTCTTCAGTTTTAGTGAATATACCATTCTGCTTACGGTTGTCTCCCTCTTGCTAGGGAAATGTTACTTGTCTCTGGATTAGTTTACCCCGGATCAAATGATTTCAGAGAAATCTACAGGTCAGATCACAAAGACAGAGTCAACAATCAACAGAATCCCAGTTAAGTAGCCTATTATGTATTATTTACATTAGACAAGCAGTGATCCTCCCTCCTGGTCCTGGAGATCCACAGTACTGCAGGATTCTGTCCCAGCTCAGCAGTGACACACCTGATTCAGCTAATCAAGGTTTTGAAGATCAGAATCAGAATCAGAATCAGAATCAGAATTCTTTTATTTGGCCAAGTATATTTGCCCATACAGGAAATTGACTTGGTGAGGTTGGTGAATAGACATGGAAAAACAAATAGCAAATATTGACGAGAAATTTACAAAATAGCAAAATATTAACAAAATAGCAATAGCAAATTTACAAATTTATAAAAAAAGAGCAGCAGAACAATACATCGTGTAGGCTGTGGGAGACTAAGTTGCAATGAGGCTAGAGGCTGTGAAATGGTTATGGGGCATGTACACTATACATTTAATCATAATATAATAATTATAAATTACACTGTTAGTGCATTGAGTGTGTGACAGGGTGGGGGGGGTGGAAGTCCCAGAGTCAGTGAGAGGCAGGGTGGCTTGATTGTGAGCCCCACTGCCATGGGGAAGAAACTGTTAAGGTGGCGCGAGGTTTTAGTCTTGATTGACTGGAACCTTTTGCTGGATGGAAGTCTCTGGAAGATGGTGTGACCAGGATGGGAAGGATCAGCGATGATCTTTCCTGCTCTCTTACTGGTCCTGGAGTGGAACAGGTCCAGGAGAGATGGCAGGTTGCAGCCGATGACCTTCTCAGCTGACAGAATGATCCGCTGCAGTGGATACCCAATGGCGTATGAAATAGGGATATTATTTCGCAAATTGCCCAGAAAAAAAAATTTCATTTACAGAACAAGTCCTTTACTGCCCCCTTCTGGCTGATCCAGTCTAAACCTACTTTGACTTCACATAACAAGTTGACCATAATGTGAGATTTGAACTTTTACTTGAAGGTCAAGAGGAAGACTAGTGGTAAGAGGGCCTCAGCTGAGAAGACTACCAACACCGATGCAGGTGAGAGGGTTTTCTGTTGTTACATTTTCTGTTGTAACCCTAATACAATTTGTAGACTTGTTTGAAAAACATTTATTTCATTACATTAGCATCCAATCACAGCCAATGATAAAGACTTGAACATTGTACTTGTGTGTACAGTATGAACATAGCTGGGTCATTTGTGGCAATAAAACCCAATATTTCTGCTCCCTCTGTGGCGTTCTCTCCATCAGGAACTAAGTCTCCTGATAAATATGAGGACAGAGCAGCAGTGATCAAACTGCTGGAGGAGGAAGGTCTGACGAGGTTTGGTGCCCTCTCAAATATCAACATCGATCAGGACTGCTTCCCCATCCTGATCAACTTCCTGAAGGGTCTCACTGATAAGTCAGTATGATGCGTTCTACTGTATCTATGTTTTGAATCTAAGTTTACCTGTATGTTTGTTAAACCGTGAATCTAAATGATTATCTTCAGGCTGAACACCTCACATCACAGCCTCACAAACTAATTCTTCACTCTGTTTTAAATGAATACAGGTAACCAAGGCTAAGTTTGATATCACGTGCCGGAGGATAGTGAAACCGATCGGCATGGCCATAGAGGTCCTCCTCCCGAATCTACAGTAGAGCTGAATGAGGCCAGGGATGCTGCGGCCTCAGAGAGTGGGTCAGGACTCTCCTCCAGACGTCCTAAAGCAGGTGAACTCTGACGCGTCCTTGATAATATCATTATCAAGCTCAGATAAGTCCAACCAGATAGCCTGCGATAGGGACAGCTCCATGTACACAGCTAGGAGGATGATGCGTGTGGTGTCCACCAAGCTCCAGGAGTTTGGGATCACCAGACCAGTGGTACCAAAGGTCATGGTCATGACCTCGAACTACCACCCTGATCTCGGCTGCGAAGCAGGGTCGGGCAGGGTTAGTACTTGGATGGGAGACATCCTGGAAATACCTGGTGCCATAACCTTTTCACAACTTCCACCAGTAGCGTGCACTAATGTGTCCTTTTAACAACTGGAACTATATCATAGTTGTTACTGGGCTGTGTCAACTAGGAACCCAGCGTCATTTACTCCAGACTAGTTGCTTCCCATCGTTTTGGAATAAATGGCAGTAGATATTCATCTATCGAATAGTTGTGAAACAAAATCCTTACTACAATATCATATTTCATGGACTGTCTGAGTGAATTATGAGTTGGTGTTGATGACAAACTCCTTTTATTTTCAATGGACAAAAGCTCTCATTTCAGTGAGGGTGCTGCAGTCACTTTTTAGGATGAATGACTGACTGATGTATTAAGCTTTACATTTGGGATGTAGTGTAAGATGTATACATTTACAACACATTGTTCCTTTATCAGGTGGCCTACATAACGTAAAGTGCATGTACAAATTGTATGTCTCTCATTGTCAAACTGTATGTCTCTCATTGTCAATGTTGTGTTTCTGGGCTCACTGTTGACTGCATGTGTGGGGCTTGATCCCCTGTGTTCCATATAATTTGCAGCTTATCTTTTCTATAATAGCCTTTTCATAATTAAATAATTTTTGCTTCAGCAAGACCAACTTTTGTTCTTGCTCAGACTTATTATTGGGCTTGATTAAGCAAGACCAACGAGTGTTATTGCTCATACTTATTCTTATTATTCAAATTCTTCCGATTTTTCAAGTATGCTACTCCTCCTACAGTTTTTAAGCTAGGTCTAATTTGAGTTGCTTACATTTATATTTTTCGAACTCATTATACTTTTTAAAATATTCAGCTTTTTGTAACGCAAAAACTCCTATCTTTTAACATGGTGAATGCGTGACTGTTGTTGCTAGGCTACCCGATGCAGTGCCTTAGCTGGCAAGGTAGCTAGCAACGATTAGCGATTATGCTAACACGAACTTCGTAGGCATTTCTATGCTAGTAACAGAGTAGCTTGCTAGTGAGAGAATGTGTTTAGAAAGTGTTTATTTCATAGAAAAAACGTGTATATTTCTTTCAGAAACTGTAGTGGAAGATATCCTCATTTTCCACCCAAGTAGCAGCCATCTTGTTGTGACATTTTTGTTTCTCCCGCTCCTCCGTCCATTTGGCCAATGAGACCACAGATAATGTCTCCGTCAATAGTGACGTCTGCTATTCATTCATCCATTTTGTTTCATACCATTTATACTTTTTGCGCTGAACGCCATTTTGTCTGAAATCCTATTCATTCGTATGGCCATTTGATATAAATGGGGACATTTTAAAATGTATCCAATTCTTCGTCCTCGGTAAAATAACCTGATATTTCAACCATTTCCAGTCTTCATCTCTGCAATTCATGAGCTGCTATAATAAACTAGATTTTTGCCAATCTATCTGATAAGGCAAACCATTGTCTTTGTCATGGCCTCGGTCGGCTAAAAAGGTTGGTCTAGCTTTTATACGGTAGTTTGACTTCATCTTCAATTTTGCCTGTATTGGATATCCAACAAATTTATATGAGGGGGCTACAGCCTAAAATGTTGGGAGGGGGTGAAGGCGTGGCTGTGTTGAATACCACATGGTAAACAAGTAATTCTGGTGACTTTTGACGGGAGAATGGGTGAATGGAATATTTATATTACGGAGGATGGCTATTGACGACTGGTGCCGTTTAAGATTCGGGAGGACGATTATTTGTTTTTTTGTGTGAGCACGGTGTTATTTCTATTACAGCCAGAGACGGATTGGTGGGGGGGGGGGGTACTGATTCCAGCGAACCCATACTGCATGAGTCATTGTATTATTCCTTTTCGCGAAATACACTTCCTACAGTATGTCCCTTCCCTCAAGTGTTTGAGCAGAGTGGGAGTGAGTAAGTTTACATTTGTAAATGTGTTATTGCTATTTTGTTAATATTTTGCTTTTTGTAAATTTTGTGTCAATATTTGCTCTTGTTATTTCTGTCCCATGCGCCAACATCACCAAGTCAATTTCCTGTATATGCAAATATACTTGGCCAAATAAAATAATTCTGATTCTGATTCTGATTCTGTTATGTAAGACTGCCTGGAAATACCCAGTGCCATAAGCTTTTTACAACTTCCACCAGAGAGTGCACTAATGTATCCTTTTAACAACTGGAACTAGATCATAGTTGTTACTGGGCAGTGTCAACTAGGAACCCAGCTTCATTTACTCCAGACTAGTTGATGAAAAACTCCTTTTATTTTCAATGGACAAAAGCTCTTATTTCAGTGAGGTTGCTGCAGTCACTTTTTAGGATGAATGACTGGCTGATGTATTAAGCATTACATTTGGGATATAGCGTACTATGTATACATTTACAACACATTGTTCCTTTATCAGGTGGCCTACATGACGTAAATTGCATGTACAAACTGTCTTTCTGTCCAATGGTCCAACCTGTGTTCCATGTAATTTGCAGCTTATCTTTTCTATAATAGCCTATGCTTATTATTCTTATTATTTGGGCTTGTTTCAGAAAGTCCAACTATTGTTCTTGCTCATATTTATAAGTGGGCTTGATTCAGCAAGACCAACATTTGTTCTTGCTCAGAGTTATTAATGGGCTTGCTTAAGCAAGACCAACTATTGTTATTGCTCATACTTAATTCTTATTATTCAAATTCTTCCGATTTTTCAGGTGTGCTACTCCTCCTACAACTTTTAAGCTAGGTCTAATTTGAGTTGCTTAAATTTATATTCATCAAACTCATTATACTTTTTAAAATATTCAGCTTTTTGTAACTCAAAAACTCCTATCTTTCAGCATGGTGAATGCGTGATGTGTTCTTGTAGGCTACCCGATGCAGTGCCTTAGCTGGCAATGTAGCTAGCAACGATTAGCGATTATGCTAACACGAACTTCGTAAGCATTTCTATTCTAGTAACAGAGTAGCTTGCTAGTAAGAGAGCGTGTTTAGAAAGTGTTTATTTCATAGAAAAAGAGTGTATATTTGTTTCAGAAACTGTAGTGGAAGATATCCTAATTTTCCACTTTAGTAGCAGCCATCTTGTTGTGACATTTGTTTGTCCCGCCCCTCCGTCCATTTGGCCAATGAGACCACAGATAATGTCTCCGTCAATAGTGACGTCTGCTATTCATTCTCCATGTTGTTTCATACCATTCATACTTTTTGCGCTGTACGCCATTTTGTCTGAAATCCTATTCATTCCTATGACCATTTCCTTGAATGGGGACATTTAAAAATGTGTCCACTTTTTCATATTTTAAGCTTGACACCTCAATTAAACTTTACAATGTGTAGACTGACTAACTTCCATTCAGAGTTTTGATACTATTTAGACTTTTTAAGTTTCATAAACAAACATGGGTTTCTCTGAGGATCATTGGGTTCCGATGACACATTATATCTGAACTTCCTCTCTTTAATCTATCCATCCACTCATCTATCCATTCATCCATCCAACCAAGCCAGTTTCTATCTATCTATCCTTCTCTCATCTATATATCTTTCCCTCATTTATCAAACTTAATCTGTCTATCTATCTACATTATCTATCTATACAACATACTCTCGTCTATCGATCTACAGTGTCTATCGACGGCAGCAACACTGTGACCCCATCAAGGCTCTCTCTGCTCGCGAGGACAACGTGCTAGCAATCGACACAGCCGATATGAGGAAGGCTGTTAAACGGGTCAACACCCGCAAAGCTGCCGGTCCAGGCGGCATCCCTGGCCGTGTCCTCAGAGTAGCTGTCAGCTGTCTTCACGGACACGTTCTATCTGTCGCTGTCCCAGTCTGTAATATCCACCTGTTTCAAAGCGACCACTATCATCCCTGTCCCCAAGACGAACAAGGTAACCTGCCTCAACGACTACTGCCCTGTTGCACTATGTATCACCTCATCCACTCTGACTCTCAACAAAGGGGCTCCCTAGGGCTGTGTGCTCACGGATCATGCCCCCATCCACATCGGCGGGTCTGTAGTGGAGAGAGTCAGCAGCTTCTAGTTCCTTGGTATCCACATCACCGAGGACTTGACATGGTCACACCCCACCCACGCTGTGATCAAGACGGTGCGCCACCGCCTGTTTTTCTTCAGGCATCTGAGAAAAGTCTGTATGGACACCCAGATCCTTAGAAACTTTTACAGATGCACCACAGAGAGTATCCTGACAGGCTGTATCACTGCCTGGTACGGCAACTGCACCGCCCTCGACCGTAAAGCTTGATGGTGAAAACAGCCCAGTACATCACGGGCCGCAAGCTACCAGCCATTCAGGTCCTCTACTCTGAGAGGTGCAAGAGGAAGGCTGGGAAGATCATCAGGGACAATTTCTACCCCCAGGCCATAAGACTGCTCATAAGACTTTGATCAGAAGACCTCTGATATTAGCGCACATATTATTGCACTGACATTTTTGCACTAGTACTCTTGTTACTTTATTGTCACTTTTATTAATTATTATTGAATTGACAAATAAAATGTGATTTGATCATCTATCAGTTCATCCATACAACCAACCAACCAACAAACCATTCATCCATCCACCCAATGCACCAATCAAACCATCTTTAACTGTATCCTCTACTAGAATAAGAGTCTCACTTTCTTTCAACTACCCAGCAAATCTATCTGTCGTCTAAACCATCTTAAAACTTTTTTCTATTACCAATATAAGATTTTGGGAGCCCAGAAAATTTCTTCTGGAACTTATTTTTCTAATTATTATTATTATTCCAATGCCACTCCTCATACAGCTTTTAAGCTATTCGCACCAATCAAACTTTAAAATGTGCAGAGAGGTTTCTTACATTCATATATTTTTAAATTCATTATACATTTTACACTGTTCAGCTCAAGAACTCCCATCTTTTAACATGTAAAATGTTGATGTACTGGAGTGCAAAGTTTAGAGCCACTGTGATGATGTCGCAAAAGCTTGTGACGCCACTGTTGAGTTTTCTTTTTTATATAATTTACATTATCAAAACCACAGGAGGCATCGTTGAGCATGATGCATATGTTTTCAGTGTGTTATAGTGTGTTTACAAACATTGCTGCCTGATTAATTATGTGAAGAGGAGCTTATGTTTCCATTTGGATGGATAATTTTTCTTAGTTGATTCCGCGCATTTCAGCAGTAGGCTGAAATTTTCACTTGACTTGACTCTTTATATGACTGTTATTATAGCCCTCATATACTTTTAATTCCAAATTCCAAATATGAACACGTACTGTATAAGGCCTGCCCAATCTGCTCAAATACATTTCAATTGAATTAGGGGGGAGATGGGCGGATTGTAGCGAATTTGGCATTCATAATCGTTTCCCATTAACAAACAAAAATTATGACAATTCATCTAGACACTGAAAACAATTTGAATGATCGCACTCTTCCCCTAGAACAGGACAGTTCTTCATTTAACGAATTCCGTTAGTTCATAGAAGATTGACAGCACCTACCAAATAGGCAATGACATCATGTTAAGAAAGATGTGCACAAAACAAAATTACATGACACTATTTTATTTGCTCCCTGTTTTAGCGTAAATCGAAATTCAAACTACTTGTGATAGTTGTTCTCAACTGTATTAAACAGACCTGTGTCATGACAACAGAGATGCGCGAAACAAATCTCACTTTGGGAGCGATCAAATGATCCCTCAAAAAGTTACAGTATAAAAAATAAATGTATAATTATTATTATTACATTGTGTGAACTAGAGAAGGTTGCCCTTGGTGAAAATGTGGACGTTCGCACCCTATTATAACAGAAGGCTACTTTTCTACCCAGTCCCAATCCCACTGAAACCCAACATACTGTATTTACTGCTGTCACGCATGAAAATTCCGAACTTAATTCTGTAATTATTCTGTTATATTATTATAGCCGACTCGCGTTTCTTCATGTTAGACTGTGCAAAAACATTTCCCCCTTTCTCTGCGCTGTGAGAGAATGTGTGATCTGCAATTCATGAAACTTGATTTTGCCAATCTACAGTACATGTACATGTATCTGATAAGGCAAACCATTTTCTTTTCAAACATCCTTCACAACTCTTCTCACCATCTTGTCACTCCACACGCGTGTACGGCGGTGTGCAGCGGCAATGTAAGGGGGTTAAACCCATGCCAACTGTAGCAAGACATTGTAAAAGCTTTTACAGGGAGAGATCCAATTGAATTGTCTGTTTTGCATGTGGTAAGATCAGGTATATTGCTAGACAGTTTAAAAGTGTTGTTTGTTTTGCATGTGACAAAACTGGGCATATCCCAAGTGTCTCCCCGTATTGGACCCTATACAGGAGTCCCGGTCCAGCCCTCTGTCCAACGGGTTAAATCCTCAGCCTAAAGTTTCCCCTGCTGCAGCTTAATGTTATGCTCTGTAAGTGACCTACAAATCAGAACTCAGCATATGAAAGCCCCAATGGTTAAGGACCGCTCTATTCTTATATGAGTGCCAGTTGGTGTGGTTGCAGGAATTTAATTTATAGATGAGGACAATTCATCCAAAAGGGATATTTCAATAAAGTGGCTAGAATAACCATTTCGATCCTTTGGTGTAATATGTACAGTGTAATCTATCTTTTTATGTTTAGCAAGGAGAATAACACTCCATTTCAGGTGGTGAGTACTATACTGAGTATAAATCTACTGAAACATCTCCTTGGTTTGCAGAGTTGTTCTTTAACCAAGCTTTAAACATGACAGCAGGATAATACAAGATATCAATAAAGTGAATTGAAAAAGAATAAAATACTGAAGAAGATGAAAAGTAATTTCTGTAAGTCTAAATACCGAGAACAAATTCTCCTGTTCTCTCGTTCTGGTCCATCACTGCCTCCTCAGTCGAGTAAGTTCCCGATCTCCAAGTGAAAAGAAAGAAAAGATGTTGAAAAAGCGTTTCTGGTCGATCATCATCCGACAAAAAGAAAGGTTTAAGGAAAAAAATAAAATAAATAGAAGATCCAAAGTAGTTAAAGTAAACCCACGCAATATAACGTAAAATCAAAGGAATTAAAGAAATCATTGAAATTAACTAAAATAAAAGAAATCAAAGAAATTAAAGTGAAAGTAAACAAATTGGAGTGGATGGACTTACCGAAAATTAAGTAAATAAGTCCAAATACAAATAGATAATATAGTTCTTGAAGTAAAATAAAGAAGATAAGTCGAAATCTGGCTGTCCCTAGTCTGTCTAACTTGTAATAATTTTAGATAGGCTCTGTACAGCATCGACAGTGGCCATTGCCGATATACTCTCAAATCCTCTATCAGCCCGGGCTATTCCTCCGAAGCAGAACTGTACCCTCAGCTGAGGATCTACAATGGCCCACTTCCCAGTACAATTGAAGTGGTCACTCAACCCCAAGCAATCGTTTTCGCTAAATATAGGCAGCCAAACGAGTGAGCCTACTTCTGATACTAACAATAATTCACACTGGGTGCTTCCCATTTTGAAAACTCTCTCCAGAGAGGAATTTGGTCACAGAACCCCCATTGGGCTAGAACTCCTGGTCTCTATAGGGATCCGTCCTTCTGGGAGATCTGGGGAAAATGTCCATAAACATATGCCTAACAACAAGTTTTGTATAACCCCTGTCATGAGCTCCTCTGAGCATAACTGTTTCACATGAGCAAAGCTTCTAGGTCCCCGTGACATTTAGTCCCCCCCCCTCCCCTTTGAGTCATCCTTGACTATCACTTTATCGGAACCCATTGCCTTCTGGACCGTCCTGGACGATGCAGTCTTCCAGGTCCTCCACACCACTCTCTCTCACCTTGACAGTCAGAAGGGGGGCTATGTGAGAATGCTGTTTATAGACTACAGCTCAGCGTTCAATACCATAGTCTCCACCGGACTGGCTGAAAAGATGATTGGATTAGGACTAAACATTCCCCTGTGTGCCTGGATCCTGGACTTGCTAACGGCCAGGCCACAGGTGGTCAGGGTGGGTAGACACACCTCCAGCATACTCATCCTGAGCACAGGGTCCCCCCAGGGCTGCGTCCTTAGCCCCCTCCTCTACTCCCTGTACACCCACAACTGTGTGGCGACAAGTCCAGCGACAACTCCATCATCAAGTTTGCTGACGACACAGTTGTGGTGGGGCTGATCTCAGATAACAATGAGGAAGCCTACCTGGACGAGGTGGCGGACCTGTCACTCTGGTGTCAGGAGAATAGGCTCATCCTGAATGTCTCCAAGACAAAGGAGCTGAGTGTGGACTTAAGGAGAGCACAACATCCAAGGACCTACACACCGCTGGACATCGGTGGGACTGCTGTGGACAGGGTGAGCAGTTTTAAATACCTGGGAATCCACATCACAGAAGACCTGGCCTGGACTACCCACATCAGTACACTGGTGGGAAAGGCAAGGCAACGCCTGTTCCATCTCAGGCAGCTGAGGAAATTCAAAGTCTCCCGGAGGATCCTTCAGTCCTTCTACTCTGGAGCTGTGGAGAGCATCCTGGCTGGCAACATCACCGTCTGGTACGGTAACAGCACGGCCCAGGACAGGCGAGCTCTGCAAAGGGTGGTACGCCTGGCAGAAAAGACCATGGGAGCTCCAACCCCCCCTCTCCATGTCCTGTACACCAGGAGGTGTAGGACCAGAGGCTACAGGATAATGAAGGACCCTCACCACCTGAAAAACGGACTGTTCCAGCTGCTGCAGTCAGGCAAACGCCTTCGCTGTCATGTAGCAAGAACAGATAGACTAAGACTGAGTTTCTTCCCCCATGCCATCAGGATCATCAACGATGACCCCACCAGTGCCCCCTTCAAGTCACTCACACACTCACTGACATCATAACACTTATGCACACACATAATCACCCATTGCAGACTCATCCTCCACTGTAATTATCTGTACTGTCAACCTGTCATTGCCATTGTATATTGCCATTCCATTGCGTACATTGCTTCACCACTGTTTATACTGCTTATACTGTTTATACTGTTTATATTTTTTATTACTTCTATTTTATTTTATTTTATCTATTTTAAAACTTATTGTTGCACTACTCTGTGGCACTGTCACTTTTGCATTTCACTGTATACTTGTATGCACGTGACAAATAAAGAATCTTGAATCTTGAATCTTGACTCACCCAAACCTCTCTCAACTTTGACTCAATTCCCCTTTCTCTCCTTCCTTTTCCAATTCATTTAATTTCAACTTTATTTGTTACACATAGTTAGACAGATCAGTTTCATCCTTCAAATCATAAAACAGGCAAAACTCCTTTCAACACAAATTAGTTATTTGATCAGTTTTATGTCTGAATAGTATTTCTTGCCATTAGACATTCAGTATCTTAGTAGCACATCACTTGTAGTATATAATATGTTTTGCTGGTTATACTTTAGCATATTAGTAGTACAAAACATCAGTAGTATATAGTGTGCTTTTTTGCTGGTTATATTTCAATGTGTTAGTAGCACATACCATCAATATTATATAGTATGTTTTGGCAGATTATGTTTCAGTGATTTAGTACAGACATCAAGCATCAAAATCCAGCAGCGGGAACTCCAGGTCACAAATAAGCCCTATGACATCCCGTCCCAGGGAGGTCCCCAGGAGAGACACCGACATCACCATCTTCCTCTCCCCCCTCTGGCTCAACAACCTCCTCTTTAAACCCATCCTGAATCATCCCCTGAGCTGAGCTCTCCGCTTCCCCAGACACTTCTAGCTGAGAACACTAGATGGAGCCAGCCCCCCTAGCCAGGGCGCCCTACCAGGACTCCACCGGTACCCCTGTGACACCGCCATCCCTGCTCATCCATAAGGGTTCCTGCCATGATTTAAGCGCTGAATCCCCCCTCTGAAGTTCTGAGCGGCCTGCTCTGGTGGAGATGCAGGTCGGGGGAGGGCCAGACTTTTAGACATCCCCTCCATGGCCTGAATCCCGACCTGTCTACCTCCCATAGACCCCCCACAGTTTCCAGACAATCCCCTCATATTTGATCACCGTCCATAGATGCACACTAGTGCGATAACACCCATTATCCAGCTCCCAATTCTTAACCATCAAGGGACGTAAGACAACAATTCCATACATCCTTATTTTCAACTCATCCCCGGGCTGTGACCGATGACCAGATTACCTTTGCTGTCTCCTCCATCCGTCCAATAGCCCGCTTATAAGCCACGGAATGATTGGCCTGTCCGTGAGCACATAAAACAGCATGTGCTGAATCCACCAGGAACCTTTGCTCATAGCAGGTGTGGCACCACAGAGTCAGACCAAAGAGCTGGAGTGTGGTAGGGGGGACGACCCACAGATAGCCGGCCATCACCAGGGGTACCTCACAAGTATCACATTTTGCGTTAACCTAATGAAAACATAAAGTGATAAAAGCATATTTAACCTAAGACATTTCATTTAAAATGCCAGCCCTCGAGGAGTTAAAAAAAAAAAAAAAAAAAAAACACTTATTATAAGTAGTCCATTTTTGTGGAGACAAATCATCGTTTCAAGACATTCTTCACCCCAACAACACATATCACCAGGCAGCGCACCAGACTCCAGGCCCATCCGGCAGTCCCCCGTCAAATTCTAGATATCATAACCCTTTTCTCCAAATCCAAATCACCGATGGCAAGCTTAAGCAAAACATATCCTCAGTTTTGTCTTCCTCTCATCCAGAAGAAAAACAGGAAAAAAATAAGTTTTAGTGGTCTCCCAAGCATAGCCCCCAGGCCAGGCCTGTAACACCCCTTTCACTGTTCTGTTATTCTTAATGTGAGTGCAATCATTCTTCCAAAAGCCCCATTTGTCTTTCCACACCTGCCACAGTTCACATTTCGGCATAGCCCCCTCACTCACTTAATTTGTTGCATTTACTTATGCGAACACATTACCTGCAACACATTCATCAGGTCCTCTGGGGTTGGCATGCGCTGCACATACATTTCTTGTTCGACGGGACCCGCCAGACTGCTCCCAGATACAATGTAACCTGCCTGATATGCCATTTCTAGGTGTTTTACCTGAGTAATCCACACCCAGGGAAAGGTCTCATTTAACCATCGATCAAATGACACCCACATCTGGCACCCAAAGGTGTATCTGTCCCAGTAGAAGATCTTTTTTGTTGACTGGACCAAGCATCAGTCATTGCTGTCCCTCAGAACAGGGGACACCCAGGTTACAAAAGCAACTCTGTCTCATTAAGGGCATCAGTTTTTCCTGGAGACATTCCTGATACATCCTGTCCTCTGTCAGCGTTTGTGGTTGGTCAGTAGTTATCAGTAGAGTGGTCAGTAGAGTTATCACCCACCCTCTGGATCTGTCCTAGCTCCTCCAACGATGTACTGTTCTTTCCGTATTCCATCAACCCAGGTTCCTGTTGGCATGTCAGATTATACTTCCCCCAAAACAACCCTTGCTTTGGGAGTATTGTTACGCAGGATTGATTCTTGTTGGGAGCATTATACACCATCTCCTTCGTCCAATAGCCTATACCACTATCGTTTTTGCCCATGCCAGGGCACAGAGCCATCGGAACAATAGCATCTAGGATTCTAGGAGCATCTCTGAGTGTATCCAGTTACACTGCGGACTCTTTCTTATTTTGCTAGTAGGCCTAAGAAAAAACTTCACCAGCTCTCCCCCCTCAGGCTGTACCCCCTCCAGGACATCTCGCTCTCGGGTCTCGTTTACCAAAACCCCAATCCAGGCGTTCAGGGTTTCATTGTTTATCTCATACAGGGCCATGATATCATTCTCCCATCGCGTAATATAGCTTGTTTCCCCGGTCCCAGTCCACATCTGCAGCATTATTTTCAGTGCTAAAATAGTGATGTTCCCACCTCCTGGTGGTAGCAGATCCCATCCGGGAAGGGTAATTACCCTCTGCTCAACTTGCCAGCATGTCTGGTTGAACCTCTTTATATTACTAAAATGCACTTTGACATGGGTTTCCTCCAATGGTTTATCTCCACAAAAATAGAGGATGGCTAGGACTGCCACCAATCCTGTGAATCCTATCATCAGATTCCCTAACATTTTCCCTCTCATCGTCGTTGCCAGTGCTGTGGTCGTATCTTTTTGTCAGTCTGGTTATGGTTCGTCTCCTCACCGAACTACTATGAATGATTTGTTAATGGAAAAGCCCCAGTATGGAACCTGCACCCCTGTACAGGTTTCAATTGTTATGCACGGCCTATAATGCCACTCGATCTCTGCGCTCTGCTGTAGATCCCACTTCAAGTGCCTTCTCCATTTTGGCTTATGAGGCGGTGTATCCTCACCTATATAGCGCATCTCTTTCTCCAAGGGTTGGTCGAACCTTTGCCACACCCACATCCACGTTATCACTGACATCTTTTCAGGGCGCGGACAAGGTGCCATGTTACGCTCGTTCCTCAAACTTACAAAGTCCCATGCCAGGGATGTCCCAGGGGATAGCGATCCACTGTATGTGCCATCAGAGTCATCAAAGGCATGATTGGTGCAATACCTCCACTATGTCCTGTCTATGCCCATTCCCCGTGATGGCCACTGGCATTTCAGTAAACAGCCTGAAGAACTCGTCATCATCGTTGTTTTCGTGGGATCCACAATTGCACTGATAGCTCCGGCTAGCCTACCGACAATACCACTCCATCTTCACCCAGAGACGACTAGTACTCTGGTTATAGGCCTCGACAACGTCCTCCTGCTTCCCAGAGCATAACCATTTCCACATGTGAGGGCTATTGGTCCAAATCTGATTAGATTAGATTAGATTAAATTAGATTCAACTTTATTGTCATTGTGCAGAGTACAAGTACAGAGACAACGAAATGCAGTTAGCGTCTAACCAGAAGTGCAAAATAGTAGAAAGTGCAATGAACAGTATATACAGGTAGTGCAATATATGAGCAGTAAGTAGTGCAGTATAGTATGAGTAGTGCAGTGTAAGCAGTATATGAGTAAGCAGTAGCATTATAAGCAGAATAAATAGGTTACAGTATGAACAGTGTAGCAGCATATGAGCTGTATAGGTAATGCAGTCTAGCAGTATATATGTATTAACAGTAGCATAAGGTAGCTGGCAGAATAAATATAAATATGGAATGCCGTATGAACAGTATAAACAGGTATGTACAGTATGTACAGATATGTGCAGTGTATTAACAGTAGTATTAAAGAAAATATAGGGATATGTGCATTATGAACAGTATAGACAGATTATGAACAGTATAGACAAATATGTACAGAAGAGCAGTGGTATTGAGTAAGAGCAGTGGCACAGTAATAGTGCTATTGTCCGGGTGGGGGGGTGCAGGGGTTGCAGGGGTTGGTAGGTTGTCACGTAGGTGCAGTGTTCGAGTTCAGTAGGGTGACAGCCGCAGGGAAGAAGCTGCCTCTGAACCTGCTGGTTCGGGTGCGGAGAGACCTGTAGCGCCTCCCGGAGGGGAGTGGGGTGAACAGTCTATGGTTGGGGTGAGAAATGTCCTTGACGATGCTGCATGCCTTACGCAAGCATCGTTTGCCCTGGACAGCCTCAATGGAGGGGAGTGAGGAACCAGTGATGCGTTGGGCAGTTTTCACCACCCTCTGCAGTGCTTTCCGGTCAGATGCCGAGCAGTTGCCATACCATACTGTGACACAGTTGGTAAGGATGCTCTCGATGGTGCAGCGGTAGAAGTTCACCAGGATCTGAGGAGACAGGTGGACCTTCTTTAGTCTCCTCAGGAAGAAGAGACGCTGGTGAGCCTTCTTGATCAGGGTAGAGGTGTTGAGGGTCCAGGAGAGATCCTCAGAGATGTGGACACCCAGGAACTTGAAGCTGGTGACTCGCTGCACCTCAGTCCCGTTGATGAGGATGGGGGTGTGTGTGCCAGCTCTTGATTTCCTGAAGTCCACAAAGAGCTCTTTGGTCTTCCTGGTGTTGAGAGCCAGGTTGTTGTCGTCGCACCACATTGTTAGGTGCTGGACCTCCTCCCTGTAGGCCGACTCATCGTTGTTGCTGATGAGACCAATCACCGTTGTGTCGTCTGCAAACTTGACAATGGTGTTTGAGCCATGGACAGGTGTGCAGTCGTAGGTGAAGAGGGAGTAGAGGAGGGGGCTCAGCACACAGCTTTGCGGAACGCTGGTGTTCAGGGTGAGGGTTGAAGAGGTGTGATTGTGTAGCCTAACAGACTGCGGCCTGTTGGTTAGGAAGTCCAGAATCCAGTTGCAGAGGGAGGAGTTGATGCCCAGTTGACTGAGTTTGGAGATCAGTTTGGAGGGGATGATGGTGTTGAATGCTGAACTGAAGTCAATGAACAGCATTCTCACATAAGAGTTGGTCTTGTCGAGGTGGGACAGGGCGGAGTGAAGTGCCGTTGAGATGGCATCTTCTGTACTCCTGTTCTGCCGGTAGACGAATTGGAAGGGGTCCAGTGTGGGTGGTAGACAGGTCTTGAGTTGAGCTAAGACCAGCCTCTCGAAGCACTTCATGATGATGGGCGTGAGTGCCACTGGGCGGAAGTCATTTAAGCTCGTTGCCTTGGAGTGTTTTGGCACCGGCACGATGGAGGTGGTTTTGAAGCACGCGGGGACAGCTGCTTGGGCTAGGGACAGGTTGAATATGTCAGTCCAAACCTCAGTCAGCTGCACAGCACAGGCCCTGAGGACGCGTCCGGGGATCCCATCAGGACCAGCAGCCTTGCGTGCATTAGTCCTGCTCAGTGCCGCACACACGTCGGTGGGAGATAGAGTGAGGGGCTGGTGATCCGCAGGGAGCACAGTCTTGATGGCCACCCCCTTGTTGTCCCTGTCAAAGCGGCCATAGAAGTGGTTCAGCTCATCAGGCAGGGAGGCGTCGACGGAGAGGGGTGAGGTGTTTGTAATCAGTGATGGCCTGGATGCCTTGCCACATGCGTCGGGGGTCAGAGTTGTTCTTGAAGTGGTCCTCTATCCTCAGCTTGTGGTTGTGCTTGGCCTTTTTGATGCCCCTCTGCAGGTTAGCCCTGGATGAGCTATAGGCCCGAGCATCCCCTGATCTGAAGGCAATGTCGCGTGCCTTCAGCAGGAGTCGGACCTCACTGTTCATCCATGGCTTCTGATTGGGGAAAGTGGTGATCCGTTTGAGTGTGGTGACACTATTGATGTTGGAATTGATGTAGTCCAAAACAGAGGAGGCATATGAATCAATGTCCGTGTGGGAGTCATGTGTGGCCTGTGTGGCAAACACACCCCAGTCAGTGTTTCCGAAAGCTGCTGGAGCGCTGAGTCAGCACCCTCTGGCCAGACCTTGACTGTCCTCACTGTAGGTTTCACCCGTTTGATGAGTGCTGAGTACTTGGGCAGTAGGAACAATGAGAGGTGGTCAGATTGACCTAGATTCCCGGCCAGGGTAATATCAATGTACTCCCCCTGAAGTATATCGGCATAATTAGGACCCCAGCGCACCGTCAGTCGCATATTACCCACCTTCCGATGGAGGACATTCAGGGCAATTGGGAAAGGACCTAGTGCACTCCTCCCAGGACAAGCCCCATACAGGCCATTGATTTTCTGTTCTATGGTACTCTTTTGGCTGCTTTCTTGCGTGTCTACTGATGCTATTTGCCTTACACATCACCAGGCTCATCTCCTCTGTCCAATAACTACAGTAGTAGCTGGGAGTGTTACACCATTGCTGGAAAATAAGCTCACCATATGTGCCTCTCCTATTCGATTTCACATCATATTCTCTATCAGGGGATCGAAACAGCTCTCTCCTGGGGTCCTCCCAACTCTAAAGGGCCCTTGCCAGGGAATTTATTTCTTTTTTACAGCATTCTCATTTTTATTTTTATTTCTAAAGGCATGATTTGACGACCGAACCAGACTTTACGAGGAGGATGCCATTCTATTTTCTCCTGAAGAAGCGAGACAAACCTTTTCCTAGTTGTGGTGGTTTAGGCTGGTCTAGCTTTTGCTCTGCTTCTGAGCTCCCCTCTGGAGGCTTTGCTATTTCTGGCTTCACCTCTGCTATCTCCGGCCCCTGGGAGTATACGCCCTCAAATGGCACCATCAAGAATCTCACTATTATCTCTACTTCCAGTGTCTCCTCTGGTCTACTGGGGGCAGGTGCCCTCGAAACATGTGTCCCAAGAAATTGCCTCTGCTTATCACGGCGCCAGTCCTCTGGCATGACCCTTCTAGTCGCTCTTTTCTCCTTAATAACTGCTCCTGCATGCCCCCAGGCATCCAGGCTGGTTACATTATGCAGTACATCATTACCCTGTATCTCTTTTTCTAAAGGGATATTTTGCTCTACCTATTCTACCGGGATCTCCTGATCCCTGAACACCTCCTCGATCAGCTTTCCCCATGTAATCAACTCCCAGGGCCCTTTCCACCTCCCCTGGAGAGCACTCTCCCTTAAATGATCGGGCAACTCCTCCTACCCCTCAGTTTCCCCTGAGGTTGTCGGCTCTCTGTATACTCGAATGGTCAGCGGTATCTGACTGGTGGACATAGGAGGATGAAGAACCACCCCAACCCCAGGCTATATAGGACAATAGTGGGACAATAAACTTCCTTCCCACACCCTTGCCACTCAATGCAAAGGGTTATTGGAATAAGGCACACCACATATTCATTCACGATTCGTTTCCACTCCAACAACTCCTCATCCCTGGATAGAAACCCTTCTTTAGCATATCCTAATGTCTCCCCACCCAAAGCTACCTCAGTCCTCTCCTTGTAACGACCAGCCCCTTAACTGTGGCCACACGGACCCAGGCTGGTGGATTCTGCACATTCGTGGCCATTTATGGATCCTGGTTCTGGTTCTAGCTAAGAATTGGTTTCAACTGCTCCATTCCACTATGCCTGTATACGATACGCCAGTCCTCTCATTAAAGAGTATCTTTATTTTTATTTCTGTCGTCCAGAGTTTCCCTCCGCACTCGGGTCCATCCTACCAATACCATAACACCCACTTCAGGTACATAGGTTTTACAATCCCTGGACACTATGGTCCGCAGAGTGAGATCCCTCACTCGCCGTTCTGATGCTTTTAACAGGTCTACCAGTCTCACCTCCTTTTTTGGTTTTGTAGATTTCATTCGGAGACATCGTGGATCTGAATGAGGGGGCCATTCCCAACCGATAAACTCTGAAGTCTCTGAAACCTCATCTCCATCCAATTCTCCCTCCGATCCACTCTCTCTTTGTTTTGTCAACGTCTCTCTATCCACCATGATAGAGGACCGCGGGCCGATGCCCTGAGGTGTATTGAGATAGCTCCCTGATTCCCCTAGGTAACCCAGGGGAACACACAGCCCCCTGTGTCTACAGGTCGGACCTGCGAGGCTCCCCGACTGCTCCTGTGTTCCAGCACCCCCAGCGCTCCAGCCTCTGGACCCGAGGGGGTACTCCGTATTATTAAATAAAATGAATACCTACTGAGATCAGCTCCAGCGTCTCCCGTCCCCGTCTGGAGGCTCCCTAGGGCACTGGTCGTAGGCTTTAAAGTAAGCCTCTGCTTAGCACACGCTCTCTCTCCCCAGTGACACACACCCACATGACTGCACTGTCTCTCTCCATCTAATTACTCCTCCCGATCCTCCCTTCTACTGATTGGCACAAATGCTTTGGGAGGCTCCTGGCAGTTAACTAGATCCTCCTTTTCATCCTACCAAGGTTTCGATGCTTTCTCCAAATTCCTAAATCCAAGCTCCAACTGTGAGTCGATTGTAGTCGTATTATTAATATCACAGGCAATGATTCCCTTTCTGAATATAACTACTCTGGATCCAAGCCCCAGGAGCTCGGACCAACTTACTCCAGACCCCGTTTGAAGGTTTTTAGGTCACTTATCATAGGGTTAAAATAATCGCCTGCAGAGTGCTCTTTCAACACAGTCACACACTCACACAACTAAACTGAGTCTCAGTCTAATCTCTCCCCCCGATCAACTCCCGTACTGATCCGTACGTGGGAGTTGGTGGTCTTACAACCCAGGTTTTACCCCGCCTGGGTTTTTCCTCTAGTGATCTGGATCTCCTGATCCTGATCACCTAAGCCTCTAAATGGCTATCTGGATTTCATAAGCCCCAGCGTCTATCTGGATTTCATAAGCCCCAGCGGCTATCTAGATTTCATTAGCCCCGGCAACTATGTGGATTTCATAAACCCCAGCGTCTATCTGGATTTCATAAGCCACAGCAACTATCTGGATTTCATAAGCCCCAGTGGGTATCAGCCTCCAGGTCTTCGTCACACTTGATCAGCAATCCAGCACCATAAGCCCCTCGATTAGTGCTCCAGCACTGAGAGTCGACTGTCACACTTGGTCAGCACCGGACAGCGCTCCAGCACTGAGAGACAAGCCTCCACACTCGATCAGCACCGGACAGCGCTTCAACACTGTGAGCCCCTCACTCGGTCAGCGCTCCTGTACTGAGCGTCAAACCGTCACACCCAATCAGTACTCCTGTACTGAGAGTCAAACCGCCCCACCCAACCAATGTTCCAGCCCCAAGCCCCCTGCTCCTTCAGTCCCGGTCCAGCCCTCCGTCTAACAGGATAAATTCTCTGTCTAAAGGGTTTTACCCTAATAGATTTCGAAAGATATATATATATATATATATAGGCTGGTGTCGAATAGACTCACCCTGCTGTTAACTGTCTACTTCCCACAGTTTCCCTTGCTTCAGCTTCATGTTATGGTCTGAAAGTGACCTACAAATCAGAGCCTGGCATATGAAAGCCCCAATGGTTAGTTCGATGACGACAATTCATCCAAAGGGGATATTTCAATACAGGGGCCAGAATAATCATTCAGATCCTTGGTGTAATATACACAGTGTAATCTATCTTTTTCTGTTTAGCAAGGAGAGTAACACATAATTTCAGGTGATAAGTACTATACTAAGTATAAGTCTACTAAAAATTCTACTTGGTTTTCAGAGTTGTTCTTTATTCAAGCATAAAACAGGTCAGCAGGATAATACATGATATCAATAAAATGATTTAAGAGTAAAAGAATAAAAATACTATAGAAAGAAGGATGAAAAGTAATTACTGTCAGTCTAAGTACTGTGGGTTCCAAATTCGCCCGATCTCCACGTAAAAAAAGAAAGAAAACCTAAAATAAAAATAAGCTTCTGGTCGATCACCACATCCTCAGCCGAGGGTTTCCAGATCTCCAAGTAAAAAGAACGAAAAGATAAAGTAAAAATAAGCTTCTGGTCGATCACCACATCCTCAGCCGAGGTTTTCCAGATCTCCAACCGAAAGAAAAGGATTTAGGAAATATAAAAATGGAAAAAATATAGAAGATCCAAAGTAGTTAAAGTAAACCCATACGTAAGTAACATCTAAAGAATCAAAGAAATCATCGAAATGAACTAAAATAAAAGAAATGAAAGTGAAATGAAATTGAAATTGAAATGAAAGTGAAAGTAAGTAAATTGGAGTGAATGGACTTACCGAAAATTAATAAAATTAGTAATAATACTTTAGTAGCACATATCACTTGTAGTATACAGTATATTTTGCTGGTTACATTTACCATATTAGTCATACATAACATTAGTAGTATATAGTGTTTTTTTTTAGTAGATCATGTTTCAGTGGTGTTAGTAAAACATATTCTCAGCACCAAAATCCAGTAGCAGGTACTGCAGGTCACATAGAAGCCCCAAAACATATTCAGCGAAGGCACCCCCCCATTCTCCACTCCCGCCCCCACCTGCCACACTAGGACTGGAGCGGGAACAGGAAGGTCAGGGAGGTTCTTCAGAGAAACACCAACAACCCCATCATCCAGCTCAATAACCACAATATGGAGCTCATGATGGAGCAGCTGGAGCATTACACTTGAAGGACTCCTAGATGGCCAGAACAATCATGGATTACTGGTAGAATGAGACAATACAAGGTTTTGGATTTGGACAGAACCAGCACACAATTTCACATTTCCTTGTATCAAATTGTTATCAGTGATTACTATCTTTGTTAATACTTTGTAAATGTTTTGTCCATGTTTTGTTTTTGCCCAATTCTGATTGATGAGGCAGACCTATTTTTAGGAATTTGGTTTAAAAGCAACTATTTGATATTTCCTGTCAAAAATATATGTGAAAATACGGGTCATAGATCAAAACGGGTAAAACACTAGAAGAGTGGATGTAAAACTCAATTTTCGGCTTAGACCACATGGCTGGGCCCAGAGCATAGACTACTCTGCTGCCGATTACACCAAGTAAAATATTCCTTAAACACAGAAGTTGTCACTGTCCTTTTATTTTCTTAGGTTTGATAGTTCTGGTCATACCTACATCCGGTCATACCATCCCAGGATGTTGTGAAAACCGCTTCCAAATGGTTGGACTGATTAGCATGTCTTCTAACAGTCTACATCTCACATTCCACCCTTTGATGGTGTTTTCACTTCATTGAAACTGCATCACAACAATTGAAAGTTCTTCAGTTTTAGTGAATATACCATTCTGCTTACGGTTGTCTCCCTCTTGCTAAGGAAATGTTACTTGTCTCTGGATTAGTTTACCCCGGATCAAATGATTTCAGAGAAATCTACAGGTCAGATCACAAAGACAGAGTCAACAATCAACAGAATCCTAGTTAAGTAGCCTATTATGTATTATTTACATTAGACAAGCAGTGATCCTCCCTCCTGGTCCTGGAGATCCACAGTACTGCAGGATTCTGTCCCAGCTCAGCAGTGACACACCTGATTCAGCTAATCAAGGTTTTGAAGATCAGAATCAGAATCAGAATCAGAATCAGAATTCTTTTATTTGGCCAAGTATATTTGCCCATACAGGAAATTGACTTGGTGAGGTTGGTGAATAGACATGAAAAACAAATAGCAAATATTGACGAGAAATTTACAAAATAGCAAAATATTAACAAAATAGCAATAACAAATTTACAAATTTATAAAAAAGAGCAGCAGAACAATACATCGTGTAGGCTGTGGGAGACTAAGTTGCAATGAGGCTAGAGGCTGTGAAATGGTTATGGGGCATGTACACTATACATTTAATCATAATATAATAATTATAAATTACACTGTTAGTGCATTGAGTGTGTGACAGGGTGGGGGGGGTGGAAGTCCCAGAGTCAGTGAGAGGCAGGGTGGCTTGATTGTGAGCCCCACTGCCATGGGGAAGAAACTGTTAAGGTGGCGCGAGGTTTTAGTCTTGATTGACTGGAACCTTTTGCTGGATGGAAGTCTCTGGAAGATGGTGTGACCAGGATGGGAAGGATCAGCGATGATCTTTCCTGCTCTCTTACTGGTCCTGGAGTGGAACAGGTCCAGGAGAGATGGCAGGTTGCAGCCGATGACCTTCTCAGCTGACAGAATGATCCGCTGCAGTGGATACCCAATGGCGTATGAAATAGGGATATTATTTAGCAAATTGCCCAGAAAAAAAGAATTCATTTACAGAACAAGTCCTTTACTGCCCCCTTCTGGCTGATCCAGTCTAAACCTACTTTGACTTCACATAACAAGTTGACCATAATGTGAGATTTGAACATTTACTTGAAGGTCAAGAGGAAGACTAGTGGTAAGAGGGCCTCAGCTGAGAAGACTACCAACACCGATGCAGGTGAGAGGGTTTTCTGTTGTTACATTTTCTGTTGTAACCCTAATACAATTTGTAGACTTGTTTGAAAAACATTTATTTCATTACATTAGCATCCAATCACAGCCAATGATAAAGACTTGAACATTGTACTTGTGTGTACAGTATGAACATAGTTGGGTCATTTGTGGCAATAAAACCCAATATTTCTGCTCCCTCTGTGGCGTTCTCTCCATCAGGAACTAAGTCTCCTGATAAATATGAGGACAGAGCAGCAGTGATCAAACTGCTGGAGGAGGAAGGTCTGACGAGGTTTGGTGCCCTCTCAAATATCAACATCGATCAGGACTGCTTCCCCATCCTGATCAACTTCCTGAAGGGTCTCACTGATAAGTCAGTATGATGCGTTCTACTGTATCTATGTTTTGAATCTAAGTTTACCTGTATGTTTGTTAAACCGTGAATCTAAATGATTATCTTCAGGCTGAACACCTCACATCACAGCCTCACAAACTAATTCTTCACTCTGTTTTAAATGAATACAGGTAACCAAGGCTAAGTTTGATATCACGTGCCGGAGGATAGTGAAACCGATCGGCATGGCCATAGAGGTCCTCCTCCCGAATCTACAGTAGAGCTGAATGAGGCCAGGGATGCTGCGGCCTCAGAGAGTGGGTCAGGACTCTCCTCCAGACGTCCTAAAGCAGGTGAACTCTGACGCGTCCTTGATAATATCATTATCAAGCTCAGATAAGTCCAACCAGATAGCCTGCGATAGGGACAGCTCCTTGTACACGGCTAGGAGGATGATGCGTGTGGTGTCCACCAAGCTCCAGGAGTTTAGGATCACCAGACCAGTGGTACCAAAGGTCATGGTCATGACCTCGAACTACCACCCTGATCTCGGCTGCGAAGCAGGGTCGGGCAGGGTTAGTACTTGGATGGGAGACTTCCTGGAAATACCTGGTGCCATAACCTTTTCACAACTTCCACCAGTAGCGTGCACTAATGTGTCCTTTTAACAACTGGAACTATATCATAGTTGTTACTGGGCTGTGTCAACTAGGAACCCAGCGTCATTTACTCCAGACTAGTTGCTTCCCATCGTTTTGGAATAAATGGCAGTAGATATTCATCTATCGAATAGTTGTGAAACAAAATCCTTACTACAATATCATATTTCATGGACTGTCTGAGTGAATTATGAGTTGGTGTTGATGACAAACTCCTTTTATTTTCAATGGACAAAAGCTCTCATTTCAGTGAGGGTGCTGCAGTCACTTTTTAGGATGAATGACTGACTGATGTATTAAGCTTTACATTTGGGATGTAGTGTAAGATGTATACATTTACAACACATTGTTCCTTTATCAGGTGGCCTACATAACGTAAAGTGCATGTACAAATTGTATGTCTCTCATTGTCAAACTGTATGTCTCTCATTGTCAATGTTGTGTTTCTGGGCTCACTGTTGACTGCATGTGTGGGGCTTGATCCCCTGTGTTCCATATAATTTGCAGCTTATCTTTTCTATAATAGCCTTTTCATAATTAAATAATTTTTGCTTCAGCAAGACCAACTTTTGTTCTTGCTCAGACTTATTATTGGGCTTGATTAAGCAAGACCAACGAGTGTTATTGCTCATACTTATTGCTCATACGCCATCGCCCTCGCCCTCCACACTGCCCTCTCCCACCTGGACCAGAGGAACACATATGTGAGAATGCTGTTCATTGACTATAGTTCAGCATTCAATACCATTGTGCCCTCCAAGCTCGCTGTGAAGCTCAGGGACCTCGGGCTCAACACCACGCTTTGTGACTGGATCCTGAGCTTCCTGACGGGCAGACCCCAGGCAGTGCGGATAGGAGGCGCCACATCATCCACCCTGACTTTCAACACCGGCGCACCCCAGGGCTGCGTGCTCAGCCCTCTCCTCTACTCCCTGTTCACACATGACTGCGTGGCCACACACAGCTCCAACACCATCATCAAGTTTGCTGACGACACGACCGTCATCGGCCTGATCACCGACGGCGACGAGACGGCGTACAGAGAGGAGGTGAGAGCCCTGACATCTTGGTGCCAGGACAACAACCTCCAGCTCAACCTCAGCAAAACTAAGGAGCTGATTGTGGACTACAGGAAGCGGCAGGGAGCCGGGCACGCCCCTATCACCATCAACGGGACGGCAGTAGAGAGAGTCAGCAGCTTCAAGTTCCTCGGGGTCCACATCTGCGAGGACCTGACCTGGACTCACCACACCGACGCCATCACATAGACGGCAAGACAGCGGCTCTTCTTCCTCCGCAGGCTGCGGAGGTTCAACATGGACTCCAGGATACTCTGCAACTTCTACAGGTGCACCATAGAGAGTATCCTGACTGGCTGCATCACCGCCTGGTACGGCAGTTGCTCCGCCCTCAACCGTAAGACATTACAGAGGGTGGTGAAAGCTGCCCAGCACATTACCAGTACGGAGCTGCCATCCATGGAGGACCTCTACACTCAGCGCTGCAGGAAGAAGACTAACCGGATTATTAAAGACCCTCATCACCCCAGCAACAAACTGTTTCAGCTGCTCCCGTCTGGCAGACGCTACCGCAGCATCCGGTCTCACACCACCAGACTCAGGGACAGTTTCATCCCACAGGCAATAAGACTGTTGAACTCCTGAGCTACTTAGCTCACCACAATGACACTTTAACTATGCCACTTTATAACATGCCACTTTATAAAATGCCACTTTATACCAGTCGACATCTGGATAAAAACGTCTGTTTACATTTCACTTTTTACATTTACATTTACATTTATTTAGTTTTGTATTTAGGTAATTATTGTTATTGTTGTTGTTTCTTTTATTTTTTATTATTTACACTTCTTATTGCACTGTTGGAGGAGCCCAAGACTTAAGAATTTCATTGCCAGCGATTGCTCTGTAATTGTTGTGCATATGACAATAAAACCATCTTGAATCTCGAATCTTGAATACTTATTCTTATTATTCAAATTCTTCCGATTTTTCAAGTATGCTACTCCTCCTACAGTTTTTAAGCTAGGTCTAATTTGAGTTGCTTACATTTATATTTTTCGAACTCATTATACTTTTTAAAATATTCAGCTTTTTGTAACGCAAAAACTCCTATCTTTTAACATGGTGAATGCGTGACTGTTGTTGCTAGGCTACCCGATGCAGTGCCTTAGCTGGCAAGGTAGCTAGCAACGATTAGCGATTATGCTAACACGAACTTCGTAGGCATTTCTATGCTAGTAACAGAGTAGCTTGCTAGTGAGAGAATGTGTTTAGAAAGTGTTTATTTCATAGAAAAAACGTGTATATTTCTTTCAGAAACTGTAGTGGAAGATATCCTCATTTTCCACCCAAGTAGCAGCCATCTTGTTGTGACATTTTTGTTTCTCCCGCTCCTCCGTCCATTTGGCCAATGAGACCACAGATAATGTCTCCGTCAATAGTGACGTCTGCTATTCATTCATCCATTTTGTTTCATACCATTTATACTTTTTGCGCTGAACGCCATTTTGTCTGAAATCCTATTCATTCGTATGGCCATTTGATATGAATGGGGACATTTTAAAATGTATCCAATTCTTCGTCCTCGGTAAAATAACCTGATATTTCAACCATTTCCAGTCTTCATCTCTGCAATTCATGAGCTGCTATAATAAACTAGATTTTTGCCAATCTATCTGATAAGGCAAACCATTGTCTTTGTCATGGCCTCGGTCGGCTAAAAAGGTTGGTCTAGCTTTTATACGGTAGTTTGACTTCATCTTCAATTTTGCCTGTATTGGATATCCAACAAATTTATATGAGGGGGCTACAGCCTAAAATGTTGGGAGGGGGTGAAGGCGTGGCTGTGTTGAATACCACATGGTAAACAAGTAATTCTGGTGACTTTTGACGGGAGAATGGGTGAATGGAATATTTATATTACGGAGGATGGCTATTGACGGCTGGTGCCGTTCAAGATTCGGGAGGACGATTATTTGTTTTTTTGTGTGAGCACGGTGTTATTTCTATTACAGCCAGAGACGGATTGGTGGGGGGGGTACTGATTCCAGCTAACCCATACTGCATGAGTCATTGTATTATTCCTTTTCGCGAAATACACTTCCTACAGTATGTCCCTTCCCTCAAGTGTTTGAGCAGAGTGGGAGTGAGTAAGTTTACATTTGTAAATGTGTTATTGCTATTTTGTTAATATTTTGCTTTTTGTAAATTTTGTGTCAATATTTGCTCTTGTTATTTATGTCCCATGCGCCAACCTCACCAAGTCAATTTCCTGTATATGCAAATATACTTGGCCAAATAAAAGAATTCTGATTCTGATTCTGATTCTGATTCTGATTCTGATTCTGTTATGTAAGACTGCCTGGAAATACCCAGTGCCATAAGCTTTTTACAACTTCCACCAGAGAGTGCACTAATGTATCCTTTTAACAACTGGAACTAGATCATAGTTGTTACTGGGCAGTGTCAACTAGGAACCCAGCTTCATTTACTCCAGACTAGTTGATGAAAAACTCCTTTTATTTTCAATGGACAAAAGCTCTTATTTCAGTGAGGTTGCTGCAGTCACTTTTTAGGATGAATGACTGGCTGATGTATTAAGCATTACATTTGGGATATAGCGTACTATGTATACATTTACAACACATTGTTCCTTTATCAGGTGGCCTACATGACGTAAATTGCATGTACAAACTGTCTTTCTGTCCAATGGTCCAACCTGTGTTCCATGTAATTTGCAGCTTATCTTTTCTATAATAGCCTATGCTTATTATTCTTATTATTTGGGCTTGTTTCAGAAAGTCCAACTATTGTTCTTGCTCATATTTATAAGTGGGCTTGATTCAGCAAGACCAACATTTGTTCTTGCTCAGAGTTATTAATGGGCTTGCTTAAGCAAGACCAACTATTGTTATTGCTCATACTTAATTCTTATTATTCAAATTCTTCCGATTTTTCAGGTGTGCTACTCCTCCTACAACTTTTAAGCTAGGTCTAATTTGAGTTGCTTAAATTTATATTCATCAAACTCATTATACTTTTTAAAATATTCAGCTTTTTGTAACTCAAAAACTCCTGTCTTTCAGCATGGTGAATGCGTGATGTGTTCTTGTAGGCTACCCGATGCAGTGCCTTAGCTGGCAATGTAGCTAGCAACGATTAGCGATTATGCTAACACGAACTTCGTAAGCATTTCTATGCTAGTAACAGAGTAGCTTGCTAGTAAGAGAGCGTGTTTAGAAAGTGTTTATTTCATAGAAAAAGAGTGTATATTTGTTTCAGAAACTGTAGTGGAAGATATCCTAATTTTCCACTTTAGTAGCAGCCATCTTGTTGTGACATTTTTGTTTGTCCCGCCCCTCCGTCCATTTGGCCAATGAGACCACAGATAATGTCTCCGTCAATAGTGACGTCTGCTATTCATTCTCCATGTTGTTTCATACCATTCATACTTTTTGCGCTGTACGCCATTTTGTCTGAAATCCTATTCATTCCTATGACCATTTCCTTGAATGGGGACATTTAAAAATGTGTCCACTTTTTCATATTTTAAGCTTGACACCTCAATTACACTTTACAATGTGTAGACTGACTAACTTCCATTCAGAGTTTTGATACTATTTAGACTTTTTAAGTTTCATAAACAAACATGGGTTTCTATGAGGATCATTGGGTTCCGATGACACATTATATGAACTTCCTCTCTTTAATCTATCCATCCACTCATCTATCCATTCATCCATCCAACCAAGCCAGTTTCTATCTATCTATCCTTCTCTCATCTATATATCTTTCCCTCATTTATCAAACTTAATCTGTCTATCTATCTACATTATCTATCTATACAACATACTCTCGTCTATCGATCTACAGTGTCTATCGACGGCAGCAACACTGTGACCCCATCAAGGCTCTCTCTGCTCGCGAGGACAACGTGCTAGCAATCGACACAGCCGATATGAGGAAGGCTGTTAAACGGGTCAACACCCGCAAAGCTGCCGGTCCAGGCGGCATCCCTGGCCGTGTCCTCAGAGTAGCTGTCAGCTGTCTTCACGGACACGTTCTATCTGTCGCTGTCCCAGTCTGTAATATCCACCTGTTTCAAAGCGACCACTATCATCCCTGTCCCCAAGACGAACAAGGTAACCTGCCTCAACGACTACTGCCCTGTTGCACTATGTATCACCTCATCCACTCTGACTCTCAACAAAGGGGCTCCCTAGGGCTGTGTGCTCACGGATCATGCCCCCATCCACATCGGCGGGTCTGTAGTGGAGAGAGTCAGCAGCTTCTAGTTCCTTGGTATCCACATCACCGAGGACTTGACATGGTCACACCCCACCCACGCTGTGATCAAGACGGTGCGCCACCGCCTGTTTTTCTTCAGGCATCTGAGAAAAGTCTGTATGGACACCCAGATCCTTAGAAACTTTTACAGATGCACCACAGAGAGTATCCTGACAGGCTGTATCACTGCCTGGTACGGCAACTGCACCGCCCTCGACCGTAAAGCTTGATGGTGAAAACAGCCCAGTACATCACGGGCCGCAAGCTACCAGCCATTCAGGTCCTCTACTCTGAGAGGTGCAAGAGGAAGGCTGGGAAGATCATCAGGGACAATTTCTACCCCCAGGCCATAAGACTGCTCATAAGACTTTGATCAGAAGACCTCTGATATTAGCGCACATATTATTGCACTGACATTTTTGCACTAGTACTCTTGTTACTTTATTGTCACTTTTATTAATTATTATTGAATTGACAAATAAAATGTGATTTGATCATCTATCAGTTCATCCATACAACCAACCAACCAACAAACCATTCATCCATCCACCCAATGCACCAATCAAACCATCTTTAACTGTATCCTCTACTAGAATAAGAGTCTCACTTTCTTTCAACTACCCAGCAAATCTATCTGTCGTCTAAACCATCTTAAAACTTTTTTCTATTACCAATATAAGATTTTGGGAGCCCAGAAAATTTCTTCTGGAACTTATTTTTCTAATTATTATTATTATTCCAATGCCACTCCTCATACAGCTTTTAAGCTATTCGCACCAATCAAACTTTAAAATGTGCAGAGAGGTTTCTTACATTCATATTTTTTTAAATTCATTATACATTTTACACTGTTCAGCTCAAGAACTCCCATCTTTTAACATGTAAAATGTTGATGTACTGGAGTGCAAAGTTTAGAGCCACTGTTATGATGTCGCAAAAGCTTGTGACGCCACTGTTGAGTTTTCTTTTTTATATAATTTACATTATCAAAACCACAGGAGGCATCGTTGAGCATGATGCATATGTTTTCAGTGTGTTATAGTGTGTTTACAAACATTGCTGCCTGATTAATTATGTGAAGAGGAGCTTATGTTTCCATTTGGATGGATAATTTTTCTTAGTTGATTCCGCGCATTTCAGCAGTAGGCTGACATTTTCACTTGACTTGACTCTTTATATGACTGTTATTATAGCCCTCATATACTTTTAATTCCAAATTCCAAATATGAACACGTACTGTATAAGGCCTGCCCAATCTGCTCAAATACATTTCAATTGAATTAGGGGGGAGATGGGCGGATTGTAGCGAATTTGGCATTCATAATCGTTTCCCATTAACAAACAAAAATTATGACAATTCATCTAGACACTGAAAACAATTTGAATGATCGCACTCTTCCCCTAGAACAGGACAGTTCTTCATTTAACGAATTCCGTTAGTTCATAGAAGATTGACAGCACCTACCAAATAGGCAATGACATCATGTTAAGAAAGATGTGCACAAAACAAAATTACATGACACTATTTTATTTGCTCCCTGTTTTAGCGTAAATCGAAATTCAAACTACTTGTGATAGTTGTTCTCAACTGTATTAAACAGACCTGTGTCATGACAACAGAGATGCGCGAAACAAATCTCACTTTGGGAGCGATCAAATGATCCCTCAAAAAGTTACAGTATAAAAAATAAATGTATAATTATTATTATTACATTGTGTGAACTAGAGAAGGTTGCCCTTGGTGAAAATGTGGACGTTCGCACCCTATTATAACAGAAGGCTACTTTTCTACCCAGTCCCAATCCCACTGAAACCCAACATACTGTATTTACTGCTGTCACGCATGAAAATTCCGAACTTAATTCTGTAATTATTCTGTTATATTATTATAGCCGACTCGCGTTTCTTCATGTTAGACTGTGCAAAAACATTTCCCCCTTTCTCTGCGCTGTGAGAGAATGTGTGATCTGCAATTCATGAAACTTGATTTTGCCAATCTACAGTACATGTACATGTATCTGATAAGGCAAACCATTTTCTTTTCAAACATCCTTCACAACTCTTCTCACCATCTTGTCACTCCACACGCGTGTACGGCGGTGTGCAGCGGCAATGTAAGGGGGTTAAACCCATGCCAACTGTAGCAAGACATTGTAAAAGCTTTTACAGGGAGAGATCCAATTGAATTGTCTGTTTTGCATGTGGTAAGATCAGGTATATTGCTAGACAGTTTAAAAGTGTTGTTTGTTTTGCATGTGACAAAACTGGGCATATCCCAAGTGTCTCCCCGTATTGGACCCTATACAGGAGTCCCGGTCCAGCCCTCTGTCCAACGGGTTAAATCCTCAGCCTAAAGTTTCCCCTGCTGCAGCTTAATGTTATGCTCTGTAAGTGACCTACAAATCAGAACTCAGCATATGAAAGCCCCAATGGTTAAGGACCGCTCTATTCTTATATGAGTGCCAGTTGGTGTGGTTGCAGGAATTTAATTTATAGATGAGGACAATTCATCCAAAAGGGATATTTCAATAAAGTGGCTAGAATAACCATTTCGATCCTTTGGTGTAATATGTACAGTGTAATCTATCTTTTTATGTTTAGCAAGGAGAATAACACTCCATTTCAGGTGGTGAGTACTATACTGAGTATAAATCTACTGAAACATCTCCTTGGTTTGCAGAGTTGTTCTTTAATCAAGCTTTAAACATGACAGCAGGATAATACAAGATATCAATAAAGTGATTCAATTGAAAAAGAATAAAATACTGAAGAAGATGAAAAGTAATTTCTGTAAGTCTAAATACCGAGAACAAATTCTCCTGTTCTCTCGTTCTGGTCCATCACTGCCTCCTCAGTCGAGTAAGTTCCCGATCTCCAAGTGAAAAGAAAGAAAAGATGTTGAAAAAGCGTTTCTGGTCGATCATCATCCGACAAAAAGAAAGGTTTAAGGAAAAAAATAAAATAAATAGAAGATCCAAAGTAGTTAAAGTAAACCCACGCAATATAACGTAAAATCAAAGGAATTAAAGAAATCATTGAAATTAACTAAAATAAAAGAAATCAAAGAAATGAAAGTGAAAGCAAAAAAATTGAAGTGAATGGACCTACCAAAAATTACACGATATAAAGCAAAATCTAAAGAATCAAAGAAATTATTGAAATGAACTAAAATAAAAGAAATCAAATAAATTAAAGTGAAAGTAAACAAATTGGAGTGGATGGACTTACCGAAAATTAAGTAAATAAGTCCAAATACAAATAGATAATATAGTTCTTGAAGTAAAATAAAGAAGATAAGTCGAAATCTGGTTGTCCCTAGTCTGTCTAACTTGTAATAATTTTAGATAGGCTCTGTACAGCATTGACAGTGGCCATGGCCGATATACTCTCAAATCCTCTATCAGCCCGGCCTATTCCTCCGAAGCAGAACTGTACCCTCAGCTGAGGATCTACAATGGCCCTCATCCCAGTACAATTGAAGTGGTCACTCAACCCCAAGCAATCGTTTTCGCTAAATATAGGCAGCCAAACGAGTGAGCCTACTTCTGATACTAACAATAATTCACACTGGGTGCTTCCCATTTTGAAAACTCTCTCCAGAGAGGAATTTGGTCACAGAACCCCCATTGGGCTAGAACTCCTGGTCTCTATAGGGATCCGTCCTTCTGGGAGATCTGGGGAAAATGTCCATAAACATATGCCTAACAACAAGTTTTGTATAACCCCTGTCATGAGCTCCTCTGAGCATAACTGTTTCACATGAGCAAAGCTTCTAGGTCCCCGTGACATTTAGTCCCCCCCCCTCCCCTTTGAGTCATCTTTGACTATCACTTTATCGGAACCCATTGCCTTCTGGACCGTCCTGGACGATGCAGTCTCCCAGGTCCTCCACACCACTCTCTCTCACCTTGACAGTCAGAAGGGGGGCTATGTGAGAATGCTGTTTATAGACTACAGCTCAGCGTTCAATACCATAGTCTCCACCGGACTGGCTGAAAAGATGATTGGATTAGGACTAAACATTCCCCTGTGTGCCTGGATCCTGGACTTCCTAACGGCCAGGCCACAGGTGGTCAGGGTGGGTAGACACACCTCCAGCATACTCATCCTGAGCACAGGGTCCCCCCAGGGCTGCGTCCTTAGCCCCCTCTTCTACTCCCTGTACACCCACAACTGTGTGGCTAAGTCCAGCGACAACTCCATCATCAAGTTTGCTGACGACACAGTTGTGGGGGGGCTGATCTCAGATAACAATGAGGAAGCCTACCTGGACGAGGTGGCGGACCTGTCACTCTGGTGTCAGGAGAATAGCCTCATCCTGAATGTCTCCCAGACAAAGGAGCTGAGTGTGGACTTCAGGAGAGCACAACATCCAAGGACATACACGCCGCTGGACATCGGTGGGACTGCTGTGGACAGGGTGAGCAGTTTTAAATACCTGGGAGTCCACATCACAGAAGACCTGGCCTGGACTACCCACATCAGTACACTGGTGGGAAAGGCAAGGCAACGCCTGTTCCATCTCAGGCAGCTGAGGAAATTCAAAGTCTCCCGGAGGATCCTTCAGTCCTTCTACTCTGGAGCTGTGGAGAGCATCCTGGCTGGCAACATCACCGTCTGGTACGGTAACAGCACGGCCCAGGACAGGCGAGCTCTGCAAAGGGTGGTACGCCTGGCAGAAAAGACCATGGGAGCTCCAACCCCCCCTCTCCATGTCCTGTACACCAGGAGGTGTAGGACCAGAGGCTACAGGATAATGAAGGACCCTCACCACCTGAAAAACGGACTGTTCCAGCTGCTGCAGTCAGGCAAACGCCTTCGCTGTCATGTAGCAAGAACAGATAGACTAAGACTGAGTTTCTTCCCCCATGCCATCAGGATCATCAACGATGACCCCACCAGTGCCCCCTTCAAGTCACTCACACACTCACTGACATCATAACACTTATGCACACACATAATCACCCATTGCAGACTCATCCTCCACTGTAATTATCTGTACTGTCAACCTGTCATTGCCATTGTATATTGCCATTCCATTGCGTACATTGCTTCACCGCTGTTTATACTGCTTATACTGTTTATACTGTTTATATTTTTTATTACTTCTATTTTATTTTATTTTATCTATTTTAAAACTTATTGTTGCACTACTCTGTGGCACTGTCACTTTTGCATTTCACTGTATACTTGTATGCACGTGACAAATAAAGAATCTTGAATCTTGAATCTTGACTCACCCAAACCTCTCTCAACTTTGACTCAATTCCCCTTTCTCTCCTTCCTTTTCCAATTCATTTAATTTCAACTTTATTTAAATTGTTACACATAGTTAGACAGATCAGTTTCATCCTTCAAATCATAAAACAGGCAAAACTCCTTTCAACACAAATTAGTTATTTGATCAGTTTTATGTCTGAATAGTATTTCTTGCCATTAGACATTCAGTATCTTAGTAGCACATATCACTTGTAGTATATAATATGTTTTGCTGGTTATACTTTAGCATATTAGTAGTACAAAACATCAGTAGTATATAGTGTGCTTTTTTGCTGGTTATATTTCAATGTGTTAGTAGCACATACCATCAGTAGTATATAGTATGTTTTGGCAGATTATGTTTCAGTGATTTAGTAGTACAGACATCAAGCATCAAAATCCAGCAGCGGGAACTCCAGGTCACAAAGAAGCCCTATGACATATTCCTCCATAACCTCCGTAGCCGTGATCCCACCTGCCCCTCCTCAGAGAGCGGAGCGGGAGTGGGAACCGTCCCAGGGAGGTCCCCAGGAGAGACACCGACATCACCATCTTCCTCTCCCCCCTCTGGTTCAACAACCTCCTCTTTAAACCCATCCTGAATCATCCCCTGAGCTGAGCTCTCCGCTTCCCCAGACACTTCTAGCTGAGAACACTAGATGGAGCCAGCCCCCCTAGCCAGGGCGCCCTACCAGGACTCCACCGGTACCCCTGTGACACCGCCATCCCTGCTCATCCATAAGGGTTCCTGCCATGATTTAAGCGCTGAATCCCCCCTCTGAAGTTCTGAGCGGCCTGCTCTGGTGGAGATGCAGGTCGGGGGAGGGCCAGACTTTTAGACATCCCCTCCATGGCCTGAATCCCGACCTGTCTACCTCCCATAGACCCCCCACAGTTTCCAGACAATCCCCTCATATTTGATCACCGTCCATAGATGCACACTAGTGCGATAACACCCATTATCCAGCTCCCAATTCTTAACCATCAAGGGACGTAAGACAACAATTCCATACATCCTTATTTTCAACTCATCCCCGGGCTGTGACCGATGACCAGATTACCTTTGCTGTCTCCTCCATCCGTCCAATAGCCCGCTCATAAGCCACGGAATGATTGGCCTGTCCGTGAGCGCATAAAACAGCATGTGCTGAATCCACCAGGAACCTTTGCTCATAGCAGGTGTGGCACCACAGAGTCAGACCAAAGAGCTGGAGTGGGGTAGGGGGGACGACCCACAGATAGCCGGCCATCACCAGGGGTACCTCACAAGTATCACATTTTGCGTTAACCTAATGAAAACATAAAGTGATAAAAGCATATTTAACCTAAGACATTTCATTTAAATTGCCAGCCCTCGAGGAGTTAAAAAAAACAACAACAAAAAAACACTTATTATAAGTAGTCCATTTTTGTGGAGACAAATCATCGTTTCAAGACATTCTTCACCCCAACAACACATATCACCAGGCAGCGCACCAGACTCCAGGCCCATCCGGCAGTCCCCCGTCAAATTCTAGATATCATAACCCTTTTCTCCAAATCCAAATCACCGATGGCAAGCTTAAGCAAAACATATCCTCAGTTTTGTCTTCCTCTCCTCCAGAAGAAAAACAGGAAAAAAATAAGTTTTAGTGGTCTCCCAAGCATAGCCCCCAGGCCAGGCCTGTAACACCCCTTTCACTGTTCTGTTATTCTTAATGTGAGTGCAATCATTCTTCCAAAAGCCCCATTTGTCTTTCCACACCTGCCACAGTTCACATTTCGGCATAGCCCCCTCACTCACTTAATTTGTTGCATTTACTTATGCGAACACATTACCTGCAACACATTCATCCAACTTCCGGAATTCCCCCAATGGGACATTCATCAGGTCCTCTGGGGTTGGCATGCGCTGCACATACATTTCTTGTTCGACGGGACTCGCCAGACTGCTCCCAGATACAATGTAACCTGCCTGATATGCCATTTCTAGGTGTTTTACCTGAGTAATCCACACCCAGGGAAAGGTCTCATTTAACCATCGATCAAATGACACCCACATCTGGCACCCAAAGGTGTATCTGTCCCAGTAGAAGACTTTTTTGTTGACTGGACCAAGCATCAGTCGTTGCTGTCCCTCAGAACAGGGGACACCCAGGTTACAAAAGCAACTCTGTCTCATTAAGGGCATCAGTTTTTCCTGGAGACATTCCTGATACATCCTGTCCTCCTGTCCTCTGTCAGCGTTTGTGGTTGGTCAGTAGAGTTATCAGTAGAGTGGTCAGTAGAGTTATCACCCACCCTCTGGATCTGTCCTAGCTCCTCCAACGATGTACTGCTCTTTCCGTATTCCATCAACCCAGGTTCCTGTTGGCATGTCAGATTATACTTCCCCCAAAACAACCCTTGCTTTGGGAGTATTGTTACGCAGGATTGATTCTTGTTGGGAGCATTATACACCATCTCCTTCGTCCAATAGCCTATACCACTATCGTTTTTGCCCATGCCAGGGCACAGAGCCATCGGAACAATAGCATCTAGGATTCTAGGAGCATCTCTGAGTGTATCCAGTTACACTGCGGACTCTTTCTTATTTTGCTAGTAGGCCTAAGAAAAAACTTCACCAGCTCTCCCCCCTCAGGCTGTACCCCCTCCAGGACATCTCGCTCTCGGGTCTCGTTTACCAAAACCCCAATCCAGGCGTTCAGGGTTTCATTGTTTATCTCATACAGGGCCATGATATCATTCTCCCATCGCGTAATATAGCTTGTTTCCCCGGTCCCAGTCCACATCTGCAGCATTATTTTCAGTGCTAAAATAGTGATGTTCCCACCTCCTGGTGGTAGCAGATCCCATCCGGGAAGGGTAATTACCCTCTGCTCAACTTGCCAGCATGTCTGGTTGAACCTCTTTATATTACTAAAATGCACTTTGACATGGGTTTCCTCCCATGGTTTATCTCCACAAAAATAGAGGATGGCTAGGACTGCCACCAATCCTGTGAATCCTATCATCAGATTCCCTAACATTTTCCCTCTCATCGTCGTTGCCAGTGCTGTGGTCGTATCTTTTTGTCAGTCTGGTTATGGTTCGTCTCCTCACCGAACTACTATGAATGATTTGTTAATGGAAAAGCCCCAGTATGGAACCTGCACCCCTGTACAGGTTTCAATTGTTATGCACGGCCTATAATGCCACTCGATCTCTGCGCTCTGCTGTAGATCCCACTTCAAGTGCCTTCTCCATTTTGGCTTATGAGGCGGTGTATCCTCACCTATATAGCGCATCTCTTTCTCCAAGGGTTGGTCGAACCTTTGCCACACCCACATCCACGTTATCACTGACATCTTTTCAGGGCGCGGACAAGGTGCCATGTTACGCTCGTTCCTCAAACTTACAAAGTCCCATGCCAGGGATGTCCCAGGGGATAGCGATCCACTGTATGTGCCATCAGAGTCATCAAAGGCATGATTGGTGCAATACCTCCACTATGTCCTGTCTATGCCCATTCCCCGGGATGGCCACTGGCATTTCAGTAAACAGCCTGAAGAACTCGTCATCATCGTTGTTTTCGTGGGATCCACAATTGCACTGATAGCTCCGGCTAGCCTACCGACAATACCACTCCATCTTCACCCAGAGACGACTAGTACTCTGGTTATAGGCCTCGACAACGTCCTCCTGCTTCCCAGAGCATAACCATTTCCACATGTGAGGGCTATTGGTCCAAATCTGATTAGATTAGATTAGATTAAATTAGATTCAACTTTATTGTCATTGTGCAGAGTACAAGTACAGAGACAACGAAATGCAGTTAGCGTCTAACCAGAAGTGCAAAATAGTAGAAAGTGCAATGAACAGTATATACAGGTAGTGCAATATATGAGCAGTAAGTAGTGCAGTATAGTATGAGTAGTGCAGTGTAAGCAGTATATGAGTAAGCAGTAGCATTATAAGCAGAATAAATAGGTTACAGTATGAACAGTGTAGCAGCATATGAGCTGTATAGGTAATGCAGTCTAGCAGTATATATGTATTAACAGTAGCATAAGGTAGCTGGCAGAATAAATATAAATATGGAATGCCGTATGAACAGTATAAACAGGTATGTACAGTATGTACAGATATGTGCAGTGTATTAACAGTAGTATTAAAGAAAATATAGGGATATGTGCATTATGTGCATTATGAACAGTATAGACAGATTATGAACAGTATAGACAAATATGTACAGAAGAGCAGTGGTATTGAGTAAGAGCAGTGGCACAGTAATAGTGCTATTGTCCGGGTGGGGGGGTGCAGGGGTTGCAGGGGTTGGTAGGTTGTCACGTAGGTGCAGTGTTCGAGTTCAGTAGGGTGACAGCCGCAGGGAAGAAGCTGCCTCTGAACCTGCTGGTTCGGGTGCGGAGAGACCTGTAGCGCCTCCCGGAGGGGAGTGGGGTGAACAGTCTATGGTTGGGGTGAGAAATGTCCTTGACGATGCTGCATGCCTTACGCAAGCATCGTTTGCCCTGGACAGCCTCAATGGAGGGGAGTGAGGAACCAGTGATGCGTTGGGCAGTTTTCACCACCCTCTGCAGTGCTTTCCGGTCAGATGCCGAGCAGTTGCCATACCATACTGTGACACAGTTGGTAAGGATGCTCTCGATGGTGCAGCGGTAGAAGTTCACCAGGATCTGAGGAGACAGGTGGACCTTCTTTAGTCTCCTCAGGAAGAAGAGACGCTGGTGAGCCTTCTTGATCAGGGTAGAGGTGTTGAGGGTCCAGGAGAGATCCTCAGAGATGTGGACACCCAGGAACTTGAAGCTGGTGACTCGCTCCACCTCAGTCCCGTTGATGAGGATGGGGGTGTGTGTGCCAGCTCTTGATTTCCTGAAGTCCACAAAGAGCTCTTTGGTCTTCCTGGTGTTGAGAGCCAGGTTGTTGTCGTCGCACCACATTGTTAGGTGCTGGACCTCCTCCCTGTAGGCCGACTCATCGTTGTTGCTGATGAGACCAATCACCGTTGTGTCGTCTGCAAACTTGACAATGGTGTTTGAGCCATGGACAGGTGTGCAGTCGTAGGTGAAGAGGGAGTAGAGGAGGGGGCTCAGCACACAGCCTTGCGGAACGCTGGTGTTCAGGGTGAGGGTTGAAGAGGTGTGATTGTGTAGCCTAACAGACTGCGGCCTGTTGGTTAGGAAGTCCAGAATCCAGTTGCAGAGGGAGGAGTTGATGCCCAGTTGACTGAGTTTGGAGATCAGTTTGGAGGGGATGATGGTGTTGAATGCTGAACTGAAGTCAATGAACAGCATTCTCACATAAGAGTTGGTCTTGTCGAGGTGGGACAGGGCGGAGTGAAGTGCCGTTGAGATGGCATCTTCTGTACTCCTGTTCTGCCGGTAGACGAATTGGAAGGGGTCCAGTGTGGGTGGTAGACAGGTCTTGAGTTGAGCTAAGACCAGCCTCTCGAAGCACTTCATGATGATGGGCGTGAGTGCCACTGGGCGGAAGTCATTTAAGCTCGTTGCCTTGGAGTGTTTTGGCACCGGCACGATGGAGGTGGTTTTGAAGCACGCGGGGACAGCTGCTTGGGCTAGGGACAGGTTGAATATGTCAGTCCAAACCTCAGTCAGCTGCACAGCACAGGCCCTGAGGACGCGTCCGGGGATCCCATCAGGACCAGCAGCCTTGCGTGCATTAGTCCTGCTCAGTGCCGCACACACGTCGGTGGGAGATAGAGTGAGGGGCTGGTGATCCGCAGGGAGCACAGTCTTGATGGCCACCCCCTTGTTGTCCCTGTCAAAGCGGCCATAGAAGTGGTTCAGCTCATCAGGCAGGGAGGCGTCGACGGAGAGGGGTGAGGTGTTTGTAATCAGTGATGGTCTGGATGCCTTGCCACATGCGTCGGGGGTCAGAGTTGTTCTTGAAGTGGTCCTCTATCCTCAGCTTGTGGTTGTGCTTGGCCTTTTTGATGCCCCTCTGCAGGTTAGCCCTGGATGAGCTATAGGCCCGAGCATCCCCTGATCTGAAGGCAATGTCGCGTGCCTTCAGCAGGAGTCGGACCTCACTGTTCATCCATGGCTTCTGATTGGGGAAAGTGGTGATCCGTTTGAGTGTGGTGACACTATTGATGTTGGAATTGATGTAGTCCAAAACAGAGGAGGCATATGAATCAATGTCCGTGTGGGAGTCATGTGTGGCCTGTGTGGCAAACACACCCCAGTCAGTGTTTCCGAAAGCTGCTGGAGCGCTGAGTCAGCACCCTCTGGCCAGACCTTGACTGTCCTCACTGTAGGTTTCACCCGTTTGATGAGTGCTGAGTACTTGGGCAGTAGGAACAATGAGAGGTGGTCAGATTGACCTAGATTCCCGGCCAGGGTAATATCAATGTACTCCCCCTGAAGTATATCGGCATAATTAGGACCCCAGCGCACCGTCAGTCGCATATTACCCACCTTCCGATGGAGGACATTCAGGGCAATTGGGAAAGGACCTAGTGCACTCCTCCCAGGACAAGCCCCATACAGGCCATTGATTTTCTGTTCTATGGTACTCTTTTGGCTGCTTTCTTGCGTGTCTACTGATGCTATTTGCCTTACACATCACCAGGCTCATCTCCTCTGTCCAATAACTACAGTAGTAGCTGGGAGTGTTACACCATTGCTGGAAAATAAGCTCACCATATGTGCCTCTCCTATTCGATTTCACATCATATTCTCTATCAGGGGATCGAAACAGCTCTCTCCTGGGGTCCTCCCAACTCTAAAGGGCCCTTGCCAGGGAATTTATTTCTTTTTTTACAGCATTCTCATTTTTATTTTTATTTCTAAAGGCATGATTTGATGACCGAACCAGACTTGACGAGGAGGATGCCATTCTATTTTCTCCTGAAGTAGCGAGACAAACCTTTTCCTAGTTGTGGTGGTTTAGGCTGGTCTAGCTTTTGCTCTGCTTCTGAGCTCCACTCTGGAGGCTTTGCTATTTCTGGCTTCACCTCTGCTATCTCCGTCCCCTGGGAGTATACGCCCTCAAATGGCACCATCACGAATCTCACTATTATCTCTACTTCCAGTGTCTCCTCTGGTCTACTGGGGGCAGGTGCCCTCGACACATGTGTCCCAAGAAATTGCCACGGCGCCAGTCCTCTGGCGTGACCCTTCTAGTCGCTCTTTTCTCCTTAATAACTGCTCCTGCATGCCCCCAGGCATCCAGGCTGGTTACATTATGCAGTAGGTCATTACCCTGTATCTCTTTTTCTCGAGGGATATTTTGCTCTACCTATTCTACCGGGATCTCCTGATCCCTGAACACCTCCTCGATCAGCTTTCCCCATGTAATCAACTCCCAGGGCCCTTTCCACCTCCCCTGGAGAGCACTCTCCCTTAAATGATCGGGCAACTCCTCCTACCCCTCAGTTTCCCCTGAGGTTGTCGGCTCTCTGTATACTCGAATGGTCAGCGGTATCTGACTGGTGGACATAGGAGGATGAAGAACCACCCCAACCCCAGGCTATATAGGACAATAGTGGGACAATAAACTTCCTTCCCACACCCTTGCCACTCAATGCAAAGGGTTATTGGAATAAGGCACACCACATATTCATTCACGATTCGTTTCCACTCCAACAACTCCTCATCCCTGGATAGAAACCCTTCTTTAGCATATCCTAATGTCTCCCCACCCAAAGCTACCTCAGTCCTCTCCTTGTAACGACCAGCCCCTTAACTGTGGCCACACGGACCCAGGCTGGTGGATTCTGCACATTCGTGGCCATTTATGGATCCTGGTTCTGGTTCTAGCTAAGAATTGGTTTCAACTGCTCCATTCCACTATGCCTGTATACGATACGCCAGTCCTCTCATTAAAGAGTATCTTTATTTTTATTTCTGTCGTCCAGAGTTTCCCTCCGCACTCGGGTCCATCCTACCAATACCATAACACCCACTTCAGGTACATAGGTTTTACAATCCCTGGACACTATGGTCCGCAGAGTGAGATCCCTCACTCGCCGTTCTGATGCTTTTAACAGGTCTACCAGTCTCACCTCCTTTTTTGGTTTTGTAGATTTCATTCGGAGACATCGTGGATCTGAATGAGGGGGCCATTCCCAACCGATAAACTCTGAAGTCTCTGAAACCTCATCTCCATCCAATTCTCCCTCCGATCCACTCTCTCTTTGTTTTGTCAACGTCTCTCTATCCACCATGATAGAGGACCGCTGCCCACTGCAGACCATCCCTGGGCCGATGCCCTGAGGTGTATTGAGATAGCTCCCTGATTCCCCTAGGTAACCCAGGGGAACACACAGCCCCCTGTGTCTACAGGTCGGACCTGCGAGGCTCCCCGACTGCTCCTGTGTTCCAGCACCCCCAGCGCTCCAGCCTCTGGACCCGAGGGGGTACTCCGTATTATTAAATAAAATGAATACCTACTGAGATCAGCTCCAGCGTCTCCCGTCCCCGTCTGGAGGCTCCCTAGGGCACTGGTCGTAGGCTTTAAAGTAAGCGTCTGCTTAGCACACGCTCTCTCTCCCCAGTGACACACACCCACATGACTGCACTGTCTCTCTCCATCTAATTACTCCTCCCGATCCTCCCTTCTACTGATTGGCACAAATGCTTTGGGAGGCTCCTGGCAGTTAACTAGATCCTCCTTTTCATCCTACCAAGGTTTCGATGCTTTCTCCAAATTCCTAAATCCAAGCTCCAACTGTGAGTCGATTGTAGTCGTATTATTAATATCACAGGCAATGATTCCCTTTCTGAATATAACTACTCTGGATCCAAGCCCCAGGAGCTCGGACCAACTTACTCCAGACCCCGTTTGAAGGTTTTTAGGTCACTTATCATAGGGTTAAAATAATCGCCTGCAGAGTGCTCTTTCAACACAGTCACACACTCACACAACTAAACTGAGTCTCAGTCTAATCTCTCCCCCCGATCAACTCCCGTACTGATCCGTACGTGGGAGTTGGTGGTCTTACAACCCAGGTTTTACCCCGCCTGGGTTTTTCCTCTAGTGATCTGGATCTCCTGATCCTGATCACCTAAGCCTCTAAATGGCTATCTGGATTTCATAAGCCCCAGCGTCTATCTGGATTTCATAAGCCCCAGCGGCTATCTAGATTTCATTAGCCCCGGCAACTATGTGGATTTCATAAACCCCAGCGTCTATCTGGATTTCATAAGCCACAGCGACTATCTGGATTTCATAAGCCCCAGTGGGTATCAGCCTCCAGGTCGTCGTCACACTTGATCAGCAATCCAGCACCATAAGCCCCTCGATTAGTGCTCCAGCACTGAGAGTCGACTGTCACACTTGGTCAGCACCGGACAGCGCTCCAGCACTGAGAGACAAGCCTCCACACTCGATCAGCACCGGACAGCGCTTCAACACTGTGAGCCCCTCACTCGGTCAGCGCTCCTGTACTGAGAGTCAAACCGTCACACCCAATCAGTACTGCTGTACTGAGAGTCAAACCGCCCCACCCAACCAATGTTCCAGCCCCAAGCCCCCTGCTCCTTCAGTCCCGCTCCAGCCCTCCGTCTAACAGGATAAATTCTCTGTCTAAAGGGTTTTACCCTAATAGATTTCGAAAGATATATATATATATATATATAGGCTGGTGTCGAATAGACTCACCCTGCTGTTAACTGTCTACTTCCCACAGTTTCCCTTGCTTCAGCTTCATGTTATGGTCTGAAAGTGACCTACAAATCAGAGCCTGGCATATGAAAGCCCCAATGGTTAGTTCGATGAGGACAATTCATCCAAAGGGGATATTTCAATACAGGGGCCAGAATAATCATTCAGATCCTTGGTGTAATATACACAGTGTAATCTATCTTTTTCTGTTTAGCAAGGAGAGTAACACATAATTTCAGGTGATAAGTACTATACTAAGTATAAGTCTACTAAAAATTCTACTTGGTTTTCAGAGTTGTTCTTTATTCAAGCATAAAACAGGTCAGCAGGATAATACATGATATCAATAAAATGAATAGAAAGAAGGATGAAAAGTAATTACTGTCAGTCTAAGTACTGTGGGTTCCAAATTCGCCCGATCTCCACGTAAAAAAAGAAAGAAAACCTAAAATAAAAATAAGCTTCTGGTCGATCACCACATCCTCAGCCGAGGGTTTCCAGATCTCCAAGTAAAAAGAACGAAAAGATAAAGTAAAAATAAGCTTCTGGTCGATCACCACATCCTCAGCCGAGGTTTTCCAGATCTCCAACCGAAAGAAAAGGATTTAGGAAATATAAAAATGGAAAAAATATAGAAGATCCAAAGTAGTTAAAGTAAACCCATACGTAAGTAACATCTAAAGAATCAAAGAAATCATCGAAATGAACTAAAATAAAAGAAATGAAAGTGAAATGAAATTGAAATTGAAATGAAAGTGAAAGTAAGTAAATTGGAGTGAATGGACTTACCGAAAATTAATAAAATTAGTAATAATACTTTAGTAGCACATATCACTTGTAGTATACAGTATATTTTGCTGGTTACATTTACCATATTAGTCATACATAACATTAGTAGTATATAGTGTTTTTTTTTAGTAGATCATGTTTCAGTGGTGTTAGTAAAACATATTCTCAGCACCAAAATCCAGTAGCAGGTACTGCAGGTCACATAGAAGCCCCAAAACATATTCAGCGAAGGCACCCCCCCATTCTCCACTCCCGCCCCCACCTGCCACACTAGGACTGGAGCGGGAACAGGAAGGTCAGGGAGGTTCTTCAGAGAAACACCAACAACCCCATCATCCAGCTCAATAACCACAATATGGAGCTCATGATGGAGCAGCTGGAGCATTACACTTGAAGGACTCCTAGATGGCCAGAACAATCATGGATTACTGGTAGAATGAGACAATACAAGGTTTTGGATTTGGACAGAACCAGCACACAATTTCACATTTCCTTGTACTAAAATGGTTATCAGTGATTACTATCTTTGTTAATACTTTGTAAATGTTTTGTCCATGTTTTGTTTTTGCCCAATTCTGATTGATGAGGCAGACCTATTTTTAGGAATTTGGTTTAAAAGCAACTATTTGATATTTCCTGTCAAAAATATATGTGAAAATACGGGTCATAGATCAAAACGGGTAAAACACTAGAAGAGTGGATGTAAAACTCAATTTTCGGCTTAGACCACATGGCTAGGCCCAGAGCATAGACTACTCTGCTGCCGATTACACCAAGTAAAATATTCCTTAAACACAGAAGTTGTCACTGTCCTTTTATTTTCTTAGGTTTGATAGTTCTGGTCATACCTACATCCGGTCATACCATCCCAGGATGTTGTGAAAACCGCTTCCAAATGGTTGGACTGATTAGCATGTCTTCTAACAGTCTACATCTCACATTCCACCCTTTGATGGTGTTTTCACTTCATTGAAACTGCATCACAACAATTGAAAGTTCTTCAGTTTTAGTGAATATACCATTCTGCTTACGGTTGTCTCCCTCTTGCTAGGGAAATGTTACTTGTCTCTGGATTAGTTTACCCCGGATCAAATGATTTCAGAGAAATCTACAGGTCAGATCACAAAGACAGAGTCAACAATCAACAGAATCCCAGTTAAGTAGCCTATTATGTATTATTTACATTAGACAAGCAGTGATCCTCCCTCCTGGTCCTGGAGATCCACAGTACTGCAGGATTCTGTCCCAGCTCAGCAGTGACACACCTGATTCAGCTAATCAAGGTTTTGAAGATCAGAATCAGAATCAGAATCAGAATCAGAATTATTTTATTTGGCCAAGTATATTTGCCCATACAGGAAATTGACTTGGTGAGGTTGGTGAATAGACATGAAAAACAAATAGCAAATATTGACGAGAAATTTACAAAATAGCAAAATATTAACAAAATCTCTGTGGGAGACTAAGTTGCAATGAGGCTAGAGGCTGTGAAATGGTTATGGGGCATGTACACTATACATTTAATCATAATATAATAATTATAAATTACACTGTTAGTGCATTGAGTGTGTGACAGGGTGGGGGGGGTGGAAGTCCCAGAGTCAGTGAGAGGCAGAGTGGCTTGATTGTGAGCCCCACTGCCATGGGGAAGAAACTGTTAAGGTGGCGCGAGGTTTTAGTCTTGATTGACTGGAACCTTTTGCTGGATGGAAGTCTCTGGAAGATGGTGTGACCAGGATGGGAAGGATCAGCGATGATCTTTCCTGCTCTCTTACTGGTCCTGGAGTGGAACAGGTCCAGGAGAGATGGCAGGTTGCAGCCGATGACCTTCTCAGCTGACAGAATGATCCGCTGCAGTGGATACCCAATGGCGTATGAAATAGGGATATTATTTAGCAAATTGCCCAGAAAAAAAAATTTCATTTACAGAACAAGTCCTTTACTGCCCCCTTCTGGCTGATCCAGTCTAAACCTACTTTGACTTCACATAACAAGTTGACCATAATGTGAGATTTGAACTTTTACTTGAAGGTCAAGAGGAAGACTAGTGGTAAGAGGGCCTCAGCTGAGAAGACTACCAACACCGATGCAGGTGAGAGGGTTTTCTGTTGTTACATTTTCTGTTGTAACCCTAATACAATTTGTAGACTTGTTTGAAAAACATTTATTTCATTACATTAGCATCCAATCACAGCCAATGATAAAGACTTGAACATTGTACTTGTGTGTACAGTATGAACATAGCTGGGTCATTTGTGGCAATAAAACCCAATATTTCTGCTCCCTCTGTGGCGTGCGTTCTCTCCATCAGGAACTAAGTCTCCTGATAAATATGAGGACAGAGCAGCAGTGATCAAACTGCTGGAGGAGGAAGGTCTGACGAGGTTTGGTGCCCTCTCAAATATCAACATCGATCAGGACTGCTTCCCCATCCTGATCAACTTCCTGAAGGGTCTCACTGATAAGTCAGTATGATGCGTTCTACTGTATCTATGTTTTGAATCTAAGTTTACCTGTATGTTTGTTAAACCGTGAATCTAAATGATTATCTTCAGGCTGAACACCTCACATCACAGCCTCACAAACTAATTCTTCACTCTGTTTTAAATGAATACAGGTAACCAAGGCTAAGTTTGATATCACGTGCCGGAGGATAGTGAAACCGATCGGCATGGCCATAGAGGTCCTCCTCCCGAATCTACAGTAGAGCTGAATGAGGCCAGGGATGCTGCGGCCTCAGAGAGTGGGTCAGGACTCTCCTCCAGACGTCCTAAAGCAGGTGAACTCTGACGCGTCCTTGATAATATCATTATCAAGCTCAGATAAGTCCAACCAGATAGCCTGCGATAGGGACAGCTCCATGTACACAGCTAGGAGGATGATGCGTGTGGTGTCCACCAAGCTCCAGGAGTTTGGGATCACCAGACCAGTGGTACCAAAGGTCATGGTCATGACCTCGAACTACCACCCTGATCTCGGCTGCGAAGCAGGGTCGGGCAGGGTTAGTACTTGGATGGGAGACATCCTGGAAATACCTGGTGCCATAACCTTTTCACAACTTCCACCAGTAGCGTGCACTAATGTGTCCTTTTAACAACTGGAACTATATCATAGTTGTTACTGGGCTGTGTCAACTAGGAACCCAGCGTCATTTACTCCAGACTAGTTGCTTCCCATCGTTTTGGAATAAATGGCAGTAGATATTCATCTATCGAATAGTTGTGAAACAAAATCCTTACTACAATATCATATTTCATGGACTGTCTGAGTGAATTATGAGTTGGTGTTGATGACAAACTCCTTTTATTTTCAATGGACAAAAGCTCTCATTTCAGTGAGGGTGCTGCAGTCACTTTTTAGGATGAATGACTGACTGATGTATTAAGCTTTACATTTGGGATGTAGTGTAAGATGTATACATTTACAACACATTGTTCCTTTATCAGGTGGCCTACATAACGTAAAGTGCATGTACAAATTGTATGTCTCTCATTGTCAAACTGTATGTCTCTCATTGTCAATGTTGTGTTTCTGGGCTCACTGTTGACTGCATGTGTGGGGCTTGATCCCCTGTGTTCCATATAATTTGCAGCTTATCTTTTCTATAATAGCCTTTTCATAATTAAATAATTTTTGCTTCAGCAAGACCAACTTTTGTTCTTGCTCAGACTTATTATTGGGCTTGATTAAGCAAGACCAACAAGTGTTATTGCTCATACTTATTCTTATTATTCAAATTCTTCCGATTTTTCAAGTATGCTACTCCTCCTACAGTTTTTAAGCTAGGTCTAATTTGAGTTGCTTACATTTATATTTTTTTCGAACTCATTATACTTTTTAAAATATTCAGCTTTTTGTAACGCAAAAACTCCTATCTTTTAACATGGTGAATGCGTGACTGTTGTTGCTAGGCTACCCGATGCAGTGCCTTAGCTGGCAAGGTAGCTATCAACGATTAGCGATTATGCTAACACGAACTTCGTAGGCATTTCTATGCTAGTAACAGAGTAGCTTGCTAGTGAGAGAATGTGTTTAGAAAGTGTTTATTTCATAGAAAAAACGTGTATATTTCTTTCAGAAACTGTAGTGGAAGATATCCTCATTTTCCACCCAAGTAGCAGCCATCTTGTTGTGACATTTTTGTTTCTCCCGCTCCTCCGTCCATTTGGCCAATGAGACCACAGATAATGTCTCCGTCAATAGTGACGTCTGCTATTCATTCATCCATTTTGTTTCATACCATTTATACTTTTTGCGCTGAACGCCATTTTGTCTGAAATCCTATTCATTCGTATGGCCATTTGATATGAATGGGGACATTTTAAAATGTATCCAATTCTTCGTCCTCGGTAAAATAACCTGATATTTCAACCATTTCCAGTCTTCATCTCTGCAATTCATGAGCTGCTATAATAAACTAGATTTTTGCCAATCTATCTGATAAGGCAAACCATTGTCTTTGTCATGGCCTCGGTCGGCTAAAAAGGTTGGTCTAGCTTTTATACGGTAGTTTGACTTCATCTTCAATTTTGCCTGTATTGGATATCCAACAAATTTATATGAGGGGGCTACAGCCTAAAATGTTGGGAGGGGGTGAAGGCGTGGCTGTGTTGAATACCACATGGTAAACAAGTAATTCTGGTGACTTTTGACGGGAGAATGGGTGAATGGAATATTTATATTACGGAGGATGGCTATTGACGACTGGTGCCGTTTAAGATTCGGGAGGACGATTATTTGTTTTTTTGTGTGAGCACGGTGTTATTTCTATTACAGCCAGAGACGGATTGGTGGGGGGGGGGGTACTGATTCCAGCGAACCCATACTGCATGAGTCATTGTATTATTCCTTTTTGCGAAATACACTTCCTACAGTATGTCCCTTCCCTCAAGTGTTTGAGCAGAGTGGGAGTGAGTAAGTTTACATTTGTAAATGTGTTATTGCTATTTTGTTAATATTTTGCTTTTTGTAAATTTTGTGTCAATATTTGCTCTTGTTATTTATGTCCCATGCGCCAACATCACCAAGTCAATTTCCTGTATATGCAAATATACTTGGCCAAATAAAAGAATTCTGATTCTGATTCTGATTCTGTTATGTAAGACTGCCTGGAAATACCCAGTGCCATAAGCTTTTTACAACTTCCACCAGAGAGTGCACTAATGTATCCTTTTAACAACTGGAACTAGATCATAGTTGTTACTGGGCAGTGTCAACTAGGAACCCAGCTTCATTTACTCCAGACTAGTTGATGAAAAACTCCTTTTATTTTCAATGGACAAAAGCTCTTATTTCAGTGAGGTTGCTGCAGTCACTTTTTAGGATGAATGACTGGCTGATGTATTAAGCATTACATTTGGGATATAGCGTACTATGTATACATTTACAACACATTGTTCCTTTATCAGGTGGCCTACATGACGTAAATTGCATGTACAAACTGTCTTTCTGTCCAATGGTCCAACCTGTGTTCCATGTAATTTGCAGCTTATCTTTTCTATAATAGCCTATGCTTATTATTCTTATTATTTGGGCTTGTTTCAGAAAGTCCAACTATTGTTCTTGCTCATATTTATAAGTGGGCTTGATTCAGCAAGACCAACATTTGTTCTTGCTCAGAGTTATTAATGGGCTTGCTTAAGCAAGACCAACTATTGTTATTGCTCATACTTAATTCTTATTATTCAAATTCTTCCGATTTTTCAGGTGTGCTACTCCTCCTACAACTTTTAAGCTAGGTCTAATTTGAGTTGCTTAAATTTATATTCATCAAACTCATTATACTTTTTAAAATATTCAGCTTTTTGTAACTCAAAAACTCCTATCTTTCAGCATGGTGAATGCGTGATGTGTTCTTGTAGGCTACCCGATGCAGTGCCTTAGCTGGCAATGTAGCTAGCAACGATTAGCGATTATGCTAACACGAACTTCGTAAGCATTTCTATGCTAGTAACAGAGTAGCTTGCTAGTAAGAGAGCGTGTTTAGAAAGTGTTTATTTCATAGAAAAAGAGTGTATATTTGTTTCAGAAACTGTAGTGGAAGATATCCTAATTTTCCACTTTAGTAGCAGCCATCTTGTTGTGACATTTGTTTGTCCCGCCCCTCCGTCCATTTGGCCAATGAGACCACAGATAATGTCTCCGTCAATAGTGACGTCTGCTATTCATTCTCCATGTTGTTTCATACCATTCATACTTTTTGCGCTGTACGCCATTTTGTCTGAAATCCTATTCATTCCTATGACCATTTCCTTGAATGGGGACATTTAAAAATGTGTCCACTTTTTCATATTTTAAGCTTGACACCTCAATTAAACTTTACAATGTGTAGACTGACTAACTTACATTCAGAGTTTTGATACTATTTAGACTTTTTAAGTTTCATAAACAAACATGGGTTTCTATGAGGATCATTGGGTTCCGATGACACATTATATCTGAACTTCCTCTCTTTAATCTATCCATCCACTCATCTATCCATTCATCCATCCAACCAAGCCAGTTTCTATCTATCTATCCTTCTCTCATCTATATATCTTTCCCTCATTTATCAAACTTAATCTGTCTATCTATCTACATTATCTATCTATACAACATACTCTCGTCTATCGATCTACAGTGTCTATCGATGGCAGCAACACTGTGACCCCATCAAGGCTCTCTCTGCTCGCGAGGACAACGTGCTAGCAATCGACACAGCCGATATGAGGAAGGCTGTTAAACGGGTCAACACCCGCAAAGCTGCCGGTCCAGGCGGCATCCCTGGCCGTGTCCTCAGAGTAGCTGTCAGCTGTCTTCACGGACACGTTCTATCTGTCGCTGTCCCAGTCTGTAATATCCACCTGTTTCAAAGCGACCACTATCATCCCTGTCCCCAAGACGAACAAGGTAACCTGCCTCAACGACTACTGCCCTGTTGCACTATGTATCACCTCATCCACTCTGACTCTCAACAAAGGGGCTCCCTAGGGCTGTGTGCTCACGGATCATGCCCCCATCCACATCGGCGGGGCTGTAGTGGAGAGAGTCAGCAGCTTCTAGTTCCTTGGTATCCACATCACCGAGGACTTAACATGGTCACACCCCACCCACGCTGTGATCAAGACGGTGCGCCACCGCCTGTTTTTCTTCAGGCATCTGAGAAAAGTCTGTATGGACACCCAGATCCTTAGAAACTTTTACAGATGCACCACAGAGAGTATCCTGACAGGCTGTATCACTGCCTGGTACGGCAACTGCACCGCCCTCGACCGTAAAGCTTGATGGTGAAAACAGCCCAGTACATCACGGGCCGCAAGCTACCAGCCATTCAGGTCCTCTACTCTGAGAGGTGCAAGAGGAAGGCTGGGAAGATCATCAGGGACAATTTCTACCCCCAGGCCATAAGACTGCTCATAAGACTTTGATCAGAAGACCTCTGATATTAGCGCACATATTATTGCACTGACATTTTTGCACTAGTACTCTTGTTACTTTATTGTCACTTTTATTAATTATTATTGAATTGACAAATAAAATGTGATTTGATCATCTATCAGTTCATCCATACAACCAACCAACCAACAAACCATTCATCCATCCACCCAATGCACCAATCAAACCATCTTTAACTGTATCCTCTACTAAAATAAGAGTCTCACTTTCTTTCAACTACCCAGCAAATCTATCTGTCGTCTAAACCATCTTAAAACTTTTTTCTATTACCAATATAAGATTTTGGGAGCCCAGAAAATTTCTTCTGGAACTTATTTTTCTAATTATTATTATTATTCCAATGCCACTCCTCATACAGCTTTTAAGCTATTCGCACCAATCAAACTTTAAAATGTGCAGAGAGGTTTCTTACATTCATATTTTTTTAAATTCATTATACATTTTACACTCTTCAGCTCAAGAACTCCCATCTTTTAACATGTAAAATGTTGATGTACTGGAGTGCAAAGTTTAGAGCCACTGTGATGATGTCGCAAAAGCTTGTGACGCCACTGTTGAGTTTTCTTTTTTATATAATTTACATGATCAAAACCACAGGAGGCATCGTTGAGCATGATGCATATGTTTTCAGTGTGTTATAGTGTGTTTACAAACATTGCTGCCTGATTAATTATGTGATGAGGAGCTTATGTTTCCATTTGGATGGATAATTCTTCTTAGTTGATTCCGCGCATTTCAGCAGTAGGCTGAAATTTTCACTTGACTTGACTCTTTGTATGACTGTTATTATAGCCCTCATATACTTTTAATTCCAAATTCCAAATATGAACACGTACTGTATAAGGCCTGCCCAATCTGCTCAAATACATTTCAATTGAATTAGGGGGGAGATGGGCGGATTGTAGCGAATTTGGCATTCATAATCGTTTCCCATTAACAAACAAAAATTATGACAATTCATCTAGACACTGAAAACAATTTGAATGATCGCACTCTTCCCCTAGAACAGGACAGTTCTTCATTTAACTAATTCCGTTAGTTCATAGAAGATTGACAGCACCTACCAAATAGGCAATGACATCATGTTAAGAAAGATGTGCACAAAACAAAATTACATGACACTATTTTATTTGCTCCCTGTTTTAGCGTAAATCGAAATTCAAACTACTTGTGATAGTTGTTCTCAACTGTATTAAACAGACCTGAGATGCGCGAAACAAATCTCACTTTGGGAGCGATCAAATGATCCCTCAAAAAGTTACAGTATAAAAAATAAATGTATAATTATTATTATTACATTGTGTGAACTAGAGAAGGTTGCCCTTGGTGAAAATGTGGACGTTCGCACCCTATTATAACAGAAGGCTACTTTTCTACCCAGTCCCAATCCCACTGAAACCCAACATACTGTATTTACTGCTGTCACGCATGAAAATTCCGAACTTAATTCTGTAATTATTCTGTTATATTATTATAGCCGACTCGCGTTTCTTCATGTTAGACTGTGCAAAAACATTTCCCCCTTTCTCTGCGCTGTGAGAGAATGTGTGATCTGCAATTCATGAAACTTGATTTTGCCAATCTACAGTACATGTACATGTATCTGATAAGGCAAACCATTTTCTTTTCAAACATCCTTCACAACTCTTCTCACCATCTTGTCACTCCACACGCGTGTACGGCGGTGTGCAGCGGCAATGTAAGGGGGTTAAACCCATGCCAACTGTAGCAAGACATTGTAAAAGCTTTTACAGGGAGAGATCCAATTGAATTGTCTGTTTTGCATGTGGTAAGATCAGGTATATTGCTAGACAGTTTAAAAGTGTTGTTTGTTTTGCATGTGACAAAACTGGGCATATCCCAAGTGTCTCCCCGTATTGGACCCTATACAGGAGTCCCGGTCCAGCCCTCTGTCCAACGGGTTAAATCCTCAGCCTAAAGTTTCCCCTGCTGCAGCTTAATGTTATGCTCTGTAAGTGACCTACAAATCAGAACTCAGCATATGAAAGCCCCAATGGTTAAGGACCGCTCTATTGTTATATGAGTGCCAGTTGGTGTGGTTGCAGGAATTTAATTTATAGATGAGGACAATTCATCCAAAAGGGATATTTCAATAAAGTGGCTAGAATAACCATTTCGATCCTTTGGTGTAATATGTACAGTGTAATCTATCTTTTTATGTTTAGCAAGGAGAATAACACTCCATTTCAGGTGGTGAGTACTATACTGAGTATAAATCTACTGAAACATCTCCTTGGTTTGCAGAGTTGTTCTTTAACCAAGCTTTAAACATGACAGCAGGATAATACAAGATATCAATAAAGTGATTCAATTGAAAAAGAATAAAATACTGAAGAAGATGAAAAGTAATTTCTGTAAGTCTAAATACCGAGAACAAATTCTCCTGTTCTCTCGTTCTGGTCCATCACTGCCTCCTCAGTCGAGTAAGTTCCCGATCTCCAAGTGAAAAGAAAGAAAAGATGTTGAAAAAGCGTTTCTGGTCGATCATCATCCGACAAAAAGAAAGGTTTAAGGAAAAAAATAAAATAAATAGAAGATCCAAAGTAGTTAAAGTAAACCCACGCAATATAACGTAAAATCAAAGGAATTAAAGAAATCATTGAAATTAACTAAAATAAAAGAAATCAAAGAAATTAAAGTGAAAGTAAACAAATTGGAGTGGATGGACTTACCGAAAATTAAGTAAATAAGTCCAAATACAAATAGATAATATAGTTCTTGAAGTAAAATAAAGAAGATAAGTCGAAATCTGGCTGTCCCTAGTCTGTCTAACTTGTAATAATTTTAGATAGGCTCTGTACAGCATCGACAGTGGCCATTGCCGATATACTCTCAAATCCTCTATCAGCCCGGGCTATTCCTCCGAAGCAGAACTGTACCCTCAGCTGAGGATCTACAATGGCCCACTTCCCAGTACAATTGAAGTGGTCACTCAACCCCAAGCAATCGTTTTCGCTAAATATAGGCAGCCAAACGAGTGAGCCTACTTCTGATACTAACAATAATTCACACTGGGTGCTTCCCATTTTGAAAACTCTCTCCAGAGAGGAATTTGGTCACAGAACCCCCATTGGGCTAGAACTCCTGGTCTCTATAGGGATCCGTCCTTCTGGGAGATCTGGGGAAAATGTCCATAAACATATGCCTAACAACAAGTTTTGTATAACCCCTGTCATGAGCTCCTCTGAGCATAACTGTTTCACATGAGCAAAGCTTCTAGGTCCCCGTGACATTTAGTCCCCCCCCCTCCCCTTTGAGTCATCCTTGACTATCACTTTATCGGAACCCATTGCCTTCTGGACCGTCCTGGACGATGCAGTCTTCCAGGTCCTCCACACCACTCTCTCTCACCTTGACAGTCAGAAGGGGGGCTATGTGAGAATGCTGTTTATAGACTACAGCTCAGCGTTCAATACCATAGTCTCCACCGGACTGGCTGAAAAGATGATTGGATTAGGACTAAACATTCCCCTGTGTGCCTGGATCCTGGACTTGCTAACGGCCAGGCCACAGGTGGTCAGGGTGGGTAGACACACCTCCAGCATACTCATCCTGAGCACAGGGTCCCCCCAGGGCTGCGTCCTTAGCCCCCTCCTCTACTCCCTGTACACCCACAACTGTGTGGCGACAAGTCCAGCGACAACTCCATCATCAAGTTTGCTGACGACACAGTTGTGGTGGGGCTGATCTCAGATAACAATGAGGAAGCCTACCTGGACGAGGTGGCGGACCTGTCACTCTGGTGTCAGGAGAATAGGCTCATCCTGAATGTCTCCAAGACAAAGGAGCTGAGTGTGGACTTAAGGAGAGCACAACATCCAAGGACCTACACACCGCTGGACATCGGTGGGACTGCTGTGGACAGGGTGAGCAGTTTTAAATACCTGGGAATCCACATCACAGAAGACCTGGCCTGGACTACCCACATCAGTACACTGGTGGGAAAGGCAAGGCAACGCCTGTTCCATCTCAGGCAGCTGAGGAAATTCAAAGTCTCCCGGAGGATCCTTCAGTCCTTCTACTCTGGAGCTGTGGAGAGCATCCTGGCTGGCAACATCACCGTCTGGTACGGTAACAGCACGGCCCAGGACAGGCGAGCTCTGCAAAGGGTGGTACGCCTGGCAGAAAAGACCATGGGAGCTCCAACCCCCCCTCTCCATGTCCTGTACACCAGGAGGTGTAGGACCAGAGGCTACAGGATAATGAAGGACCCTCACCACCTGAAAAACGGACTGTTCCAGCTGCTGCAGTCAGGCAAACGCCTTCGCTGTCATGTAGCAAGAACAGATAGACTAAGACTGAGTTTCTTCCCCCATGCCATCAGGATCATCAACGATGACCCCACCAGTGCCCCCTTCAAGTCACTCACACACTCACTGACATCATAACACTTATGCACACACATAATCACCCATTGCAGACTCATCCTCCACTGTAATTATCTGTACTGTCAACCTGTCATTGCCATTGTATATTGCCATTCCATTGCGTACATTGCTTCACCACTGTTTATACTGCTTATACTGTTTATACTGTTTATATTTTTTATTACTTCTATTTTATTTTATTTTATCTATTTTAAAACTTATTGTTGCACTACTCTGTGGCACTGTCACTTTTGCATTTCACTGTATACTTGTATGCACGTGACAAATAAAGAATCTTGAATCTTGAATCTTGACTCACCCAAACCTCTCTCAACTTTGACTCAATTCCCCTTTCTCTCCTTCCTTTTCCAATTCATTTAATTTCAACTTTATTTGTTACACATAGTTAGACAGATCAGTTTCATCCTTCAAATCATAAAACAGGCAAAACTCCTTTCAACACAAATTAGTTATTTGATCAGTTTTATGTCTGAATAGTATTTCTTGCCATTAGACATTCAGTATCTTAGTAGCACATCACTTGTAGTATATAATATGTTTTGCTGGTTATACTTTAGCATATTAGTAGTACAAAACATCAGTAGTATATAGTGTGCTTTTTTGCTGGTTATATTTCAATGTGTTAGTAGCACATACCATCAATATTATATAGTATGTTTTGGCAGATTATGTTTCAGTGATTTAGTACAGACATCAAGCATCAAAATCCAGCAGCGGGAACTCCAGGTCACAAATAAGCCCTATGACATCCCGTCCCAGGGAGGTCCCCAGGAGAGACACCGACATCACCATCTTCCTCTCCCCCCTCTGGCTCAACAACCTCCTCTTTAAACCCATCCTGAATCATCCCCTGAGCTGAGCTCTCCGCTTCCCCAGACACTTCTAGCTGAGAACACTAGATGGAGCCAGCCCCCCTAGCCAGGGCGCCCTACCAGGACTCCACCGGTACCCCTGTGACACCGCCATCCCTGCTCATCCATAAGGGTTCCTGCCATGATTTAAGCGCTGAATCCCCCCTCTGAAGTTCTGAGCGGCCTGCTCTGGTGGAGATGCAGGTCGGGGGAGGGCCAGACTTTTAGACATCCCCTCCATGGCCTGAATCCCGACCTGTCTACCTCCCATAGACCCCCCACAGTTTCCAGACAATCCCCTCATATTTGATCACCGTCCATAGATGCACACTAGTGCGATAACACCCATTATCCAGCTCCCAATTCTTAACCATCAAGGGACGTAAGACAACAATTCCATACATCCTTATTTTCAACTCATCCCCGGGCTGTGACCGATGACCAGATTACCTTTGCTGTCTCCTCCATCCGTCCAATAGCCCGCTCATAAGCCACGGAATGATTGGCCTGTCCGTGAGCACATAAAACAGCATGTGCTGAATCCACCAGGAACCTTTGCTCATAGCAGGTGTGGCACCACAGAGTCAGACCAAAGAGCTGGAGTGTGGTAGGGGGGACGACCCACAGATAGCCGGCCATCACCAGGGGTACCTCACAAGTATCACATTTTGCGTTAACCTAATGAAAACATAAAGTGATAAAAGCATATTTAACCTAAGACATTTCATTTAAAATGCCAGCCCTCGAGGAGTTAAAAAAAAAAAAAAAAAAAAAAACACTTATTATAAGTAGTCCATTTTTGTGGAGACAAATCATCGTTTCAAGACATTCTTCACCCCAACAACACATATCACCAGGCAGCGCACCAGACTCCAGGCCCATCCGGCAGTCCCCCGTCAAATTCTAGATATCATAACCCTTTTCTCCAAATCCAAATCACCGATGGCAAGCTTAAGCAAAACATATCCTCAGTTTTGTCTTCCTCTCATCCAGAAGAAAAACAGGAAAATAATAAGTTTTAGTGGTCTCCCAAGCATAGCCCCCAGGCCAGGCCTGTAACACCCCTTTCACTGTTCTGTTATTCTTAATGTGAGTGCAATCATTCTTCCAAAAGCCCCATTTGTCTTTCCACACCTGCCACAGTTCACATTTCGGCATAGCCCCCTCACTCACTTAATTTGTTGCATTTACTTATGCGAACACATTACCTGCAACACATTCATCAGGTCCTCTGGGGTTGGCATGCGCTGCACCTACATTTCTTGTTCGACGGGACCCGCCAGACTGCTCCCAGATACAATGTAACCTGCCTGATATGCCATTTCTAGGTGTTTTACCTGAGTAATCCACACCCAGGGAAAGGTCTCATTTAACCATCGATCAAATGACACCCACATCTGGCACCCAAAGGTGTATCTGTCCCAGTAGAAGATCTTTTTTGTTGACTGGACCAAGCATCAGTCATTGCTGTCCCTCAGAACAGGGGACACCCAGGTTACAAAAGCAACTCTGTCTCATTAAGGGCATCAGTTTTTCCTGGAGACATTCCTGATACATCCTGTCCTCTGTCAGCGTTTGTGGTTGGTCAGTAGTTATCAGTAGAGTGGTCAGTAGAGTTATCACCCACCCTCTGGATCTGTCCTAGCTCCTCCAACGATGTACTGTTCTTTCCGTATTCCATCAACCCAGGTTCCTGTTGGCATGTCAGATTATACTTCCCCCAAAACAACCCTTGCTTTGGGAGTATTGTTACGCAGGATTGATTCTTGTTGGGAGCATTATACACCATCTCCTTCGTCCAATAGCCTATACCACTATCGTTTTTGCCCATGCCAGGGCACAGAGCCATCGGAACAATAGCATCTAGGATTCTAGGAGCATCTCTGAGTGTATCCAGTTACACTGCGGACTCTTTCTTATTTTGCTAGTAGGCCTAAGAAAAAACTTCACCAGCTCTCCCCCCTCAGGCTGTACCCCCTCCAGGACATCTCGCTCTCGGGTCTCATTTACCAAAACCCCAATCCAGGCGTTCAGGGTTTCATTGTTTATCTCATAAAGGGCCATGATATCATTCTCCCATCGCGTAATATAGCTTGTTTCCCCGGTCCCAGTCCACATCTGCAGCATTATTTTCAGTGCTAAAATAGTGATGTTCCCACCTCCTGGTGGTAGCAGATCCCATCCGGGAAGGGTAATTACCCTCTGCTCAACTTGCCAGCATGTCTGGTTGAACCTCTTTGTATTACTAAAATGCACTTTGACATGGGTTTCCTCCCATGGTTTATCTCCACAAAAATAGAGGATGGCTAGGACTGCCACCAATCCTGTGAATCCTATCATCAGATTCCCTAACATTTTCCCTCTCATCGTCGTTGCCAGTGCTGTGGTCGTATCTTTTTGTCAGTCTGGTTATGGTTCGTCTCCTCACCGAACTACTATGAATGATTTGTTAATGGAAAAGCCCCAGTATGGAACCTGCACCCCTGTACAGGTTTCAATTGTTATGCACGGCCTATAATGCCACTCGATCTCTGCACTCTGCTGTAGATCCCACTTCAAGTGCCTTCTCCATTTTGGCTTATGAGGCGGTGTATCCTCACCTATATAGCGCATCTCTTTCTCCAAGGGTTGGTCGAACCTTTGCCACACCCACATCCACGTTATCACTGACATCTTTTCAGGGCGCGGACAAGGTGCCATGTTACGCTCATTCCTCAAACTTACAAAGTCCCATGCCAGGGATGTCCCAGGGGATAGCGATCCACTGTATGTGCCATCAGAGTCATCAAAGGCATGATTGGTGCAATACCTCCACTATGTCCTTGTCAAGTTACTCTTAATAAGAGGTTCGCATAACGACGTATTCGGAATGTATTTATTCAGCAACTCAGTACAGCAGCAGCCGGCTAGCGTGCATGAACAGAACTCCCGCTCCCGCTCCCGCTCCCGTACCGAAGTGCGTGACGTCACTCCCCATTACTTCAAAATAAAGGCACTGCTTACTCTATTATACCATAATACCACATCTCCCTTTCTTTGAGAACAAAGGGTGGACTACCTTTGTCTCTGCAGGTCTTAAGGGGTTTATTCTGCCCTTTTGCTGGAAGACCTGTCCCTGATCTGTCCCTGTGTCAAGCATGCCAAATTGAAATAAATAACTTACACATTACCATACTGTGAACTATTACTTTAGCAGGCTGTGTTCTTCAAAACTTAAACTCTCAGGTTTCAGATAAATGTAAACAGTAAAGCAGAACAATTTTTTTTTTTTTAAAGCAAATCAATACTTCACATATCAAGTCTCTGCGGCTGTCTAACCTCTCTCCCAGACCTGGTCTGCACAGTCTCTGTGGTGGGGCCCTCTCTGCCGGATGATGTTGTCACTGGTAGAGCTGGCTCTGGTGTAGGTGAATCTTCTCCCACCGGTGGCTCATCAGCGTCGACTACCCCACTGTTGGTCTGCAGTGGCACCAAGTGATGCCGGTTCCTCCTCAGTGTGCCCTGAGGCCCCTGGACGATATAAGAGCGAGGGGTGTTGTGTGTAGATAGCACTGTGCCCTGGACTCGTGCATCGGTGATCCACACATCCTCCCCAGGTACGAGTGGCTCCAGGTTTCTTGTACCGTGCCTCTTGTCGAAGGATTTTGCGTCGTTCCTCCTCTTCTCCCTTTCTTTGGCCTCCAGTGCGTTGTAGTCAGGCAAAACTGGATTCAGCAGGGTTGGAAGGGCAGGAACTGTAGTGCGGAGGCGGCGACCCATCAACAGCTCGGCCGGGCTATAGCCGTTCTGTAGAGGGGTTGCTCTGTAAGCCAGCAATGCAAGATATGGGTCTGATGCCTTTGTTAGCAGGTTTTTCACGGTTTGTACGGCGCGTTCCGCCTCCCCATTGCTCTGCGGAAACTTGGGGCTGCTCGTGATGTGCACAAAGCCATACTCTGCTGCAAAGGCTTTAAAGTGGCTACCTGAGAACTGGGGTCCATTGTCACTTTTAAAAAAATCACAAATTCCATGACGAGCAAACATGGATTTCAGGTGCAACACCACATCTGTGGACCTTGTGGGTGACAACAATGCAATTTCCACATACCTTGAGAAATAATCTACTACTAGTAGATAGGTCTTGCCTTTCAGCGTGAACAGGTCAGCTCCCAAGGTTTGCCAAGGTCTGTCTGGCTTCTCCGTTGGTATCAGCGGCTCTTTGACGTTCCTTCTCTCTTGAATGCAGGTTCTACATTTCAGCACCATGTTATTTAGCTGGCTGCTGAGTCCTGGCCACCATACTGTCTGTTTGGCCCGGCCCCTGCACTTTGTCACCCCCAGGTGTCCCTCATGTAGTCTCTGCAGCACATTACCTTGTAATGCTGATGGGATGACGAGCCTCGTGCCCCGCAGCAGCAGTCCATCGTGCACAGTCAGCACTGCTCTATCAGCCCAGTAATGTTTCAGCACTCCATGCAGTTGGGTTTTCTCAGGCCAGCCATCTGTGCAGTACTCCATCAGTGCAGAGCATGTGCTGTCTGCCTTCAGGTGCTCACGTAGGCTGCTCAGATAATCTCCACTGACAGGAATGTTGCTGATGACAGAGTCTACATAGATGTTGGTGTCCTCCAGTAGGCTTGTATCTGTGTGTGCTCTTGCGGCCCTCAGAGGAGCACGAGATAAGGTGTCGGCTGTCCACAGGCTTTTGCCAGGGACATGATTGACTGTATAGTTGTACCTCATGAGTCGCATCCTAAATCTTTGGATTCTTGGTGGGAGGTCATCCAAAGCCTTCCCTCCCAGCAGACTCACCAACGGCTTATGGTCCGTTTCCAGCTCGAATGGTCTTCCCAGGATGAAACAGCTGAACCTTTCACAAGCCCACGTTGCAGCCAATGCCTCCTTCTCTACTTGAGCGTAGCGCTGCTCAGTTGGCGTCATTGACCTGGACGCATAAGCCACAGGTGACCACCTGGCATCGCTCTTCTGCAGCAGGACTGCCCCCAGGCCAAAGGAAGAGGCATCAGCAGAGATTTTAAGTGCACTGTTTGGGTTGTATAGTGCGAGCACTGGTATGGATGACAGCTCTGTTTTTAACTGATCAAAGGCGGCCTGCTGCTCTGTCCCCCAGTACCAGTGGTTCTTCTTGGAGAGCAGGTCTCTTAGCACTTTGTCTTTTTCAGCCAGGTTAGGCAAGAAGCGGCCCAGCTGATTGACCATGCCGAGAAAACTCCTGACTCCACTGACATTTTTGGGTGCATCCATCTCTTGCACAGCTCTTGTCTTCTCTGGATCTGCTTTCACTCCATCTGCTGAAATCACATGACCCAGGAATCTGACTGTGTGGCGTGTGAGCTCACATTTGTCCATGTTGAGCGTAATGCCGGCCTTATGTGCCTTCTCTAGCACCGCATGTAGCCGCATATCATGCTCGTCCTGCGTCTGTCCCCAGACCAGGATGTCATCCATGTGACAGAGTACCCCCTCCAGGCCACCGGTCACTTCTGTCACCATCATTCTTTGAAAGTGCTCGGGGGCGGAAGCTATGCCGAAAGGTAGCCGGTTAAAATAGTAGCGCCCAAAAGGCGTGATGAAGGTGGTGTATTTGGCAGACTCTTTTGTCAATGGTACTTGCCAAAAGTGGGGGGGTCTTTTCCAGCATCCATGCGGGTCTTTTCCAGCATCCATGGCTCCCAGGAAATAACTCTCTTCTTCCTCTGTAGTGACAGCATTCAGAGAATTTGCACTGCTTCTGCACACTTTGCCATAATGTCCCTTTTTGCCACAGTTGTGACACACAGCATCTGTAGCAGGGCATTCTAATTTCCCATGTGAGGGCATTTTTCCACATCTATAGCAGGCCTTTGAACCTTGCTGTGGCCATGCATTAGGTTTGTATTTGCTTGGTGTTTGTGCTTGTGGCTGAGGCTTTGAGGGAAATTTGGGTTTTCTGTAGCTTTTAGCATGCACAGCGTCAACATTGGAGCACTTCCTAGCACCGCCAGTTTCTCCTCTTAAGTCAGACTGCTGTCGTCTAACTTCTTCAGACTGCCTTGTCTTTGTTATAGCAGTTTCAAGGGTTAAGTCTCTGTCTAGTGTTAGAAATTATTTTTATAAAAACAGTTGCATCATAATGCTCAATAGCAGACGAGTAAATAAAGCTATTCAGTTCTTTATTTAGGGTGATTAAATTTACTAATTGTATTTGATATTCCATATGCAAATCAATTGAATTTATATGTTTTTTAATCATCTGAAATTTACTAATGTGATGGCCTGTTGAGATGAATCAAGCATTAAATGAGATGAATCAAGCATTAGTTCCATGGTACTTGGATTAATACATGAAGAGGTAAGGGTCAGGTCATCAAGATAGATGCTCCAACACACACATAACATAAGAATGATGTAATGGAAAAATACTAGGGTAGGAAAGGACAAATCAGAGTAGGTGTATGTTTTCTTCAACAGGTCAACTCGTCCCTCAAAGGGAACGGACCGGCGATATCTCCACCTGGAACGGATCGAGTGTCAGGGGCTGGGACCAGCCTAAAACACCAACGAGAGGAGAGCCAAGTCTAAACCGCGGCTCCTCCCCAACCAAATAGCCAATCATAATCATTCTGTTTACTGTAAAATGCTTGGTTTGACATTTTGAATGTATCCATTTTTGGAAGGTTGGTTACAGATTAACAGCTTGCTGACTGTGATTTTCTTCGCCAAAAGTGGTCCTTGTACAAGTCTAGAATTTTGACATATAAATAAATAGCTAAAATTAAGAAGTAGTTTGTCTTCTCCTTCAAATAAAGAAATCGTTTTCTCACAAATTTGGTGACGTCCCGACGTGATTTGAAGAGAAGAAATTGGACCGAATTGAACCGACGGCGAAGTCCGGGAGACGGAAGCCAGACGGAGTTGTTTTCTTGTAACCCCTCAACACTCACAGAGGCGCCAAAAACAAAAGGTAAGCAGAAACCTGTTGTTATAAACCGAATTCTGCATAGTTAACTTTGAATACTGTAGACTGTGAGTGTGGAGGAGGTAAGAGTAAACCAACTACCAAATTTACAAATCTATGTATATGTAATGAAACCGTTAATGAAAATTTAACAATCAAAGTAATATATGTCAGAATTCTATTGTTCAGGGTTAAAGTCCCTGTACATTTTTGTTTTAGGTTCAAGTCCTTTCAGGTTAAAGTCCTGATAAATGGGTTAGAGGCCCTCAGGGTTAAAGTCCCTGTAAATTTTTTGTTTTAGGTTCAAGTCCTTTCAGGTTAAAGTCCTGATAAATGGGTTAGAGGCCCTCAGGGTTAAAGTCCCTGTAAATTTTTTGTTTTAGGTTCAAGTCCTTTCAGGTTAAAGTCCTGATAAATGGGTTAGAGGCCCTCAGGGTTAAAGTCCCTGTAAATTTTTTGTTTTAGGTTCAAGTCCTTTCAGGTTAAAGTCCTGATAAATGGGTTAGAGGCCCTCAGGGTTAAAGTCCCTGTAAATTTTTTGTTTTAGGTTCAAGTCCTTTCAGGTTAAAGTCCTGATAAATGGGTTAGAGGCCCTCAGGGTTAAAGTCCCTGTAAATTTTTTGTTTTAGGTTCAAGTCCTTTCAGGTTAAAGTCCTGATAAATGGGTTGGAGGCCCTCAGGGTTAAAGTCCCTGTAAATTCTATTGTTCTGGGTTGGAGGCCCTCAGGGTTAGAGTCCCTGTAAATTCTATTGTTCTGGGTTGGAGGCCCTCAGGGTTAGAGTCCCTGTAAATTCTATTGTTCTGGGTTGGAGGCCCTCAGGGTTAAAGTCCCTGTAAATTCTATTGTTCTGGGTTGGAGGCCCTCAGGGTTAGAGTCCCTGTAAATTCTATTGTTCTGGGTTGGAGGCCCTCAGGGTTAAAGTCCCTGTAAATTCTATTGTTCTGGGTTAGAGGCCCTCAGGGTTAAAGTCCCTGTAAATTTTTTGTTTTGGGTTAAAGTCCCATTCAGGTTAAAGTCCTGATAAATTGTATTGTTTTATCAGGACTTGTGTGTTAGAGTTAATCTTGTTGTGAGTGGAGAGCGTATGGGACCAGGTTGTGTGAGTAAGTAAAGCATTGAAGCTGAGGGAGGTGAGAGCGTTTGGAGAATAATTGTGTTTGAAAGTAAAAGAAAGTGACATACTGATGAAAACATGTTGGTGTAAACTGTTATAAAAATTGTGCGAGCGTTCGCTCTACTGTTGTTGTGGTTGTTCAGTAAGTGGGAGGCCGGCCCCACCCTGAAAAGTTTTCTTTGTCTCGTTACTTCCTTAAAGCAGAGCAACTAGTGTTTTGGCTTCATCAAGTGTTCAAGTTCAGCTGTATTGATTAGCTCCATTTAATGTTCATGTTTAGCAATTATTGATTAGCTCCAACTAGTGTTCATGTTCAGTAATTAATGATTAAGCTCCATTTAATGTTTATGTTCAGCAATTACTGATTATCTCCATATAGTGTTCAAGTTTTGGAACTACTGCTTGACCCCATCTATACAGGCCGGTGATTGACACTAATTTGATTAAAATCAAAATTCATCCATACATGACCAGCATGGTGGAAAACTATGTGACAGAATGTGACACATGCAATGACCACGACCCAAAGATGGTCTACAAGTGTCCCATGGGAAAGTTCCCAGTACCAGACGCACCATTCAAGGACATCAGATATGGGTGCAGACAACAGAGTGAAAGGCTACAGATACCTACTAGTAATGGTGGATAGGCTCACTAAGTGGGTGGAAGCCACTCCCTGTAAAAAAGAGACAGCCAGCACTGAAGTAAAATGGCTAAGGAATGAACTCATTCCCAACCAGTATGCCACGACACCAGATTGACATGGCTAGATGCACTTCCCCAAGCACTGATGTTGATGAGGAACTCATCAAACAGCAAAACACATCTAACGCCCCATGAGTTGTTGACAGGTCGCTCAAATGCCAGGTCCTCCAAGACATGGAGGCCACCTGCCGTCCTTAGACATTTGGCACATAAATTGCAATGACTACATGGATGCATTGACTAACTTGTCTCGAGTTTTGTCTAACCAGGTACGGCAGGTGGAGGCAGAGCCTGAGACCGCAACACCCAAGACTCCTGTGGTAAAGGTTTAGTTCACACCTTAAGGGGTGTGAAAGGAGGGTTTTGTTGAGAATTTTTTATAAAAAACAATTTATTTTTGGTTCACACCTTAAAAGGTGTGAAAGGAGGGTTTTGTTAGAAATTATTTTTATAAAAACAGTTGCATCATAATGCTCAATAGCAGACGAGTAAATAAAGCTATTCAGTTCTTTATTTAGGGTGATTAAATTTACTAATTGTATTTGATATTCCATATGCAAATCAATTGAATTTATATGTTTTTTAATCATCTGAAATTTACTAATGTGATGGCCTGTTGAGATGAATCAAGCATTAAATGAGATGAATCAAGCATTAGTTCCATGGTACTTGGATTAATACATGAAGAGGTAAGGGTCAGGTCATCAAGATAGATGCTCCAACACACACATAACATAAGAATGATGTAATGGAAAAATACTAGGGTAGGAAAGGACAAATCAGAGTAGGTGTATGTTTTCTTCAACAGGTCAACTCGTCCCTCAAAGGGAACGGACCGGCGATATCTCCACCTGGAACGGATCGAGTGTCAGGGGCTGGGACCAGCCTAAAACACCAACGAGAGGAGAGCCAAGTCTAAACCGCGGCTCCTCCCCAACCAAATAGCCAATCATAATCATTCTGTTTACTGTAAAATGCTTGGTTTGACATTTTGAATGTATCCATTTTTGGAAGGTTGGTTACAGATTAACAGCTTGCTGACTGTGATTTTCTTCGCCAAAAGTGGTCCTTGTACAAGTCTAGAATTTTGACATATAAATAAATAGCTAAAATTAAGAAGTAGTTTGTCTTCTCCTTCAAATAAAGAACACGTTTTCTCACACTAGCTGTAGCTTTTCTGACAATGAGACATTACTCAACCCGACCACTAACCTGTCACGTATCAGCTCTTTCTGTAACTGTCCGTAGTTGCAATGTTCAGCTAATCCGTATAGAGCAGTGATGAAGGAATCCACCGTTTCTCCCGGCAGTTGCACACGCTGATTGAACTTGGCTCTTTCGTAGATAACGTTCTTTTTAGGCACAAAAAATGCATCCAAGCCCGCCTTAACATCCGTGTATTTCTTCCTCTCTTCTGCAGTCAGCGTTAGCCCCTTTAGCACATCTTCGGCTTCATCGCCCATGCAATACACTAGCGTGTTTACCTGGTTTTCTTCCGACGATACGTTCAAATTGCTTGCAAGCCGAAAGCGGTCGAATCTCCTAATCCAACGCTCCCATTCTTGAGGCTTGGTAAAATCAAATGGCTCTGGAGGTTGTATCGTGAACGTAGCAGTTGGTGTTGGTGGCGCCATATCTGCCGGCTCATCTCCCATTCCTCTGCCAAAACGATAAACTTTCCTCTTCTTTTTTTTCTTTCTCTTTCTCCGCTTACAAGTCGCCCAGTTCTGACACCATGTCAAGTTACTCTTAATAAGAGGTTCGCACAACGACGTATTCGGAATGTATTTATTCAGCAACTCAGTACAGCAGCAGTCGGCTAGCGTGCATGAACAGAACTCCCGCTCCCGCTCCCGTACCGACGTGCGTGACGTCACTCCCCATTACTTCAAAATAAAGGCACTGCTTACTCTATTATACCATAATACCACAGTCCTGTCTATGCCCATTCCCCGGGATGGCCACTGGCATTTCAGTAAACAGCCTGAAGAACTCATCATCATCGTTGTTTTCGTGGGATCCACAATTGCACTGATAGCTCCGGCTAGCCTACCGACAATACCACTCCATCTTCACCCAGAGACGACTAGTACTCTGGTTATAGGCCTCGACAACGTCCTCCTGCTTCCCAGAGCACAACCATTTCCACATGTGAGGGCTATTGGTCCAAATCAGATTAGATTAGATTAGATTAAATTAGATTCAACTTTATTGTCATTGTGCAGAGTACAAGTACAGAGACAACGAAATGCAGTTAGCGTCTAACCAGAAGTGCAAAATAGCAGAAAGTGCAATGAACAGTATATACAGGTAGTGCAATATATGAGCAGTAAGTAGTGCAGTATAGTATGAGTAGTGCAGTGTAAGCAGTATATGAGTAAGCAGTAGCATTATAAGCAGAATAAATAGGTTACAGTATGAACAGTGTAGCAGCATATGAGCTGTATAGGTAATGCAGTCTAGCAGTATATATGTATTAACAGTAGCATAAGGTAGCTGGCAGAATAAATATAAATATGGAATGCCGTATGAACAGTATAAACAGGTATGTACAGATATGTGCAGTGTATTAACAGTAGTATTAAAGAAAATATAGGGATATGTGCATTATGTGCATTATGAACAGTATAGACAGATTATGAACAGTATAGACAGATATGTACAGAAGAGCAGTGGTATTGAGTAAGAGCAGTGGCACAGTAATAGTGCTATTGTCCGGGTGGGGGGGTGCAGGGGTTGCAGGGGTTGGTAGGTTGTCACGTAGGTGCAGTGTTCGAGTTCAGTAGGGTGACAGCCGCAGGGAAGAAGCTGCCTCTGAACCTGCTGGTTCGGGTGCGGAGAGACCTGTAGCACCTCCCGGAGGGGAGTGGGGTGAACAGTCTATGGTTGGGGTGAGAAATGTCCTTGACGATGCTGCGTGCCTTACGCAAGCATCGTTTGCCCTGGACAGCCTCAATGGAGGGGAGTGAGGAACCAGTGATGCGTTGGGCAGTTTTCACCACCCTCTGCAGTGCTTTCCGGTCAGATGCCGAGCAGTTGCCATACCATACTGTGACACAGTTGGTAAGGATGCTCTCGATGGTGCAGCGGTAGAAGTTCACCAGGATCTGAGGAGACAGGTGGACCTTCTTTAGTCTCCTCAGGAAGAAGAGACGCTGGTGAGTCTTCTTGATCAGGGTAGAGGTGTTGAGGGTCCAGGAGAGATCCTCAGAGATGTGGACACCCAGGAACTTGAAGCTGGTGACTCGCTCCACCTCAGTCCCGTTGATGAGGATGGGGGTGTGTGTGCCAGCTCTTGATTTCCTGAAGTCCACAAAGAGCTCTTTGGTCTTCCTGGTGTTGAGAGCCAGGTTGTTGTCGTCGCACCACATTGTTAGGTGCTGGACCTCCTCCCTGTAGGCCGACTCATCGTTGTTGCTGATGAGACCAATCACCGTTGTGTCGTCTGCAAACTTGACAATGGTGTTTGAGCCATGGACAGGTGTGCAGTCGTAGGTGAAGAGGGAGTAGAGGAGGGGGCTCAGCACACAGCCTTGCGGAACGCTGGTGTTCAGGGTGAGGGTTGAAGAGGTGTGATTGTGTAGCCTAACAGACTGCGGCCTGTTGGTTAGGAAGTCCAGAATCCAGTTGCAGAGGGAGGAGTTGATGCCCAGTTGACTGAGTTTGGAGATCAGTTTGGAGGGGATGATGGTGTTGAATGCTGAACTGAAGTCAATGAACAGAATTCTCACATAAGAGTTGGTCTTGTCGAGGTGGGACAGGGCGGAGTGAAGTGCCGTTGAGATGGCATCTTCTGTACTCCTGTTCTGCCGGTAGACGAATTGGAAGGGGTCCAGTGTGGGTGGTAGACAGGTCTTGAGTTGAGCTAAGACCAGCCTCTCGAAGCACTTCATGATGATGGGCGTGAGTGCCACTGGGCGGAAGTCATTTAAGCTCGTTGCCTTGGAGTGTTTTGGCACCGGCACGATGGAGGTGGTTTTGAAGCACGCGGGGACAGCTGCTTGGGCTAGGGACAGGTTGAATATGTCAGTCCAAACCTCAGTCAGCTGCACAGCACAGGCCCTGAGGACGCGTCCGGGGATCCCATCAGGACCAGCAGCCTTGCGTGCATTAGTCCTGCTCAGTGCCGCACACACGTCGGTGGGAGATAGAGTGAGGGGCTGGTGATCCGCAGGGAGCACAGTCTTGATGGCCACCCCCTTGTTGTCCCTGTCAAAGCGGCCATAGAAGTGGTTCAGCTCATCAGGCAGGGAGGCGTCGACGGAGAGGGGTGAGGTGTTTGTAATCAGTGATGGCCTGGATGCCTTGCCACATGCGTAGGGGGTCAGAGTTGTTCTTGAAGTGGTCCTCTATCCTCAGCTTGTGGTTGTGCTTGGCCTTTTTGATGCCCCTCTGCAGGTTAGCCCTGGATGAGCTATAGGCCTGAGCATCCCCTGATCTGAAGGCAATGTCGCGTGCCTTCAGCAGTAGTCGGACCTCACTGTTCATCCATGGCTTCTGATTGGGGAAAGTGGTGATCCGTTTGAGTGTGGTGACACTATTGATGTTGGAATTGATGTAGTCCAAAACAGAGGAGGCATATGAATCAATGTCCGTGTGGGAGTCATGTGTGGCCTGTGTGGCAAACACACCCCAGTCAGTGTTTCCGAAACGCTGCTGGAGCGCTGAGTCAGCACCCTCTGGCCAGACCTTGACTGTCCTCACTGTAGGTTTCACCCGTTTGATGAGTGCTGAGTACTTGGGCAGTAGGAACAATGAGAGGTGGTCAGATTGACCTAGATTCCCGGCCAGGGTAATATCAATGTACTCCCCCTGAAGTATATCGGCATAATTAGGACCCCAGCGCACCGTCAGTCGCATATTACCCACCTTCCGATGGAGGACATTCAGGGCAATTGGGAAAGGACCTAGTGCACTCCTCCCAGGACAAGCCCCATACAGGCCATTGATTTTCTGTTCTATGGTACTCTTTTGGCTGCTTTCTTGCGTGTCTACTGATGCTATTTGCCTTACACATCACCAGGCTCATCTCCTCTGTCCAATAACTACAGTAGTAGCTGGGAGTGTTACACCATTGCTGGAAAATAAGCTCACCATATGTGCCTCTCCTATTCGATTTCACATCATATTCTCTATCAGGGGATCGAAACAGCTCTCTCCTGGGGTCCTCCCAAATCTAAAGGGCCCTTGCCAGGGAATTTATTTCTTTTTTTACAGCATTCTCATTTTTATTTTTATTTCTAAAGGCATGATTTGATGACCGAACCAGACTTGACGAGGAGGATGCCATTCTATTTTCTCCTGAAGTAGCGAGACAAACCTTTTCCTAGTTGTGGTGGTTTAGGCTGGTCTAGCTTTTGCTCTGCTTCTGAGCTCCACTCTGGAGGCTTTGCTATTTCTGGCTTCACCTCTGCTATCTCCGTCCCCTGGGAGTATACGCCCTCAAATGGCACCATCACGAATCTCACTATTATCTCTACTTCCAGTGTCTCCTCTGGTCTACTGGGGGCAGGCGCCCTCGACACATGTGTCCCAAGAAATTGCCACGGCGCCAGTCCTCTGGCGTGACCCTTCTAGTCGCTCTTTTCTCCTTAATAACTGCTCCTGCATGCCCCCAGGCATCCAGGCTGGTTACATTATGCAGTAGGTCATTACCCTGTATCTCTTTTTCTCGAGGGATATTTTGCTCTACCTATTCTACCGGGATCTCCTGATCCCTGAACACCTCCTCGATCAGCTTTCCCCATGTAATCAACTCCCAGGGCCCTTTCCACCTCCCCTGGAGAGCACTCTCCCTTAAATGATCGGGCAACTCCTCCTACCCCTCAGTTTCCCCTGAGGTTGTCGGCTCTCTGTATACTCGAATGGTCAGCGGTATCTGACTGGTGGACATAGGAGGATGAAGAACCACCCCAACCCCAGGCTATATAGGACAATAGTGGGACAATAAACTTCCTTCCCACACCCTTGCCACTCAATGCAAAGGGTTATTGGAATAAGGCACACCACATATTCATTCACGATTCGTTTCCACTCCAACAACTCCTCATCCCTGGATAGAAACCCTTCTTTAGCATATCCTAATGTCTCCCCACCCAAAGCTACCTCAGTCCTCTCCTTGTAACGACCAGCCCCTTAACTGTGGCCACACGGACCCAGGCTGGTGGATTCTGCACATTCGTGGCCATTTATGGATCCTGGTTCTGGTTCTAGCTAAGAATTGGTTTCAACTGCTCCATTCCACTATGCCTGTATACGATACGCCAGTCCTCTCATTAAAGAGTATCTTTATTTTTATTTCTGTCGTCCAGAGTTTCCCTCCGCACTCGGGTCCATCCTACCAATACCATAACACCCACTTCAGGTACATAGGTTTTACAATCCCTGGACACTATGGTCCGCAGAGTGAGATCCCTCACTCGCCGTTCTGATGCTTTTAACAGGTCTACCAGTCTCACCTCCTTTTTTGGTTTTGTAGATTTCATTCGGAGACATCGTGGATCTGAATGAGGGGGCCATTCCCAACCGATAAACTCTGAAGTCTCTGAAACCTCATCTCCATCCAATTCTCCCTCCGATCCACTCTCTCTTTGTTTTGTCAACGTCTCTCTATCCACCATGATAGAGGACCGCTGCCCACTGCAGACCATCCCTGGGCCGATGCCCTGAGGTGTATTGAGATAGCTCCCTGATTCCCCTAGGTAACCCAGGGGAACACACAGCCCCCTGTGTCTACAGGTCGGACCTGCGAGGCTCCCCGACTGCTCCTGTGTTCCAGCACCCCCAGCGCTCCAGCCTCTGGACCCGAGGGGGTACTCCGTATTATTAAATAAAATGAATACCTACTGAGATCAGCTCCAGCGTCTCCCGTCCCCGTCTGGAGGCTCCCTAGGGCACTGGTCGTAGGCTTTAAAGTAAGCGTCTGCTTAGCACACGCTCTCTCTCCCCAGTGACACACACCCACATGACTGCACTGTCTCTCTCCATCTAATTACTCCTCCCGATCCTCCCTTCTACTGATTGGCACAAATGCTTTGGGAGGCTCCTGGCAGTTAACTAGATCCTCCTTTTCATCCTACCAAGGTTTCGATGCTTTCTCCAAATTCCTAAATCCAAGCTCCAACTGTGAGTCGATTGTAGTCGTATTATTAATATCACAGGCAATGATTCCCTTTCTGAATATAACTACTCTGGATCCAAGCCCCAGGAGCTCGGACCAACTTACTCCAGACCCCGTTTGAAGGTTTTTAGGTCACTTATCATAGGGTTAAAATAATCGCCTGCAGAGTGCTCTTTCAACACAGTCACACACTCACACAACTAAACTGAGTCTCAGTCTAATCTCTCCCCCCGATCAACTCCCGTACTGATCCGTACGTGGGAGTTGGTGGTCTTACAACCCAGGTTTTACCCCGCCTGGGTTTTTCCTCTAGTGATCTGGATCTCCTGATCCTGATCACCTAAGCCTCTAAATGGCTATCTGGATTTCATAAGCCCCAGCGTCTATCTGGATTTCATAAGCCCCAGCGGCTATCTAGATTTCATTAGCCCCGGCAACTATGTGGATTTCATAAACCCCAGCGTCTATCTGGATTTCATAAGCCACAGCGACTATCTGGATTTCATAAGCCCCAGTGGGTATCAGCCTCCAGGTCGTCGTCACACTTGATCAGCAATCCAGCACCATAAGCCCCTCGATTAGTGCTCCAGCACTGAGAGTCGACTGTCACACTTGGTCAGCACCGGACAGCGCTCCAGCACTGAGAGACAAGCCTCCACACTCGATCAGCACCGGACAGCGCTTCAACACTGTGAGCCCCTCACTCGGTCAGCGCTCCTGTACTGAGAGTCAAACCGTCACACCCAATCAGTACTGCTGTACTGAGAGTCAAACCGCCCCACCCAACCAATGTTCCAGCCCCAAGCCCCCTGCTCCTTCAGTCCCGGTCCAGCCCTCCGTCTAACAGGATAAATTCTCTGTCTAAAGGGTTTTACCCTAATAGATTTCGAAAGATATATATATATATATATATAGGCTGGTGTCGAATAGACTCACCCTGCTGTTAACTGTCTACTTCCCACAGTTTCCCTTGCTTCAGCTTCATGTTATGGTCTGAAAGTGACCTACAAATCAGAGCCTGGCATATGAAAGCCCCAATGGTTAGTTCGATGAGGACAATTCATCCAAAGGGGATATTTCAATACAGGGGCCAGAATAATCATTCAGATCCTTGGTGTAATATACACAGTGTAATCTATCTTTTTCTGTTTAGCAAGGAGAGTAACACATAATTTCAGGTGATAAGTACTATACTAAGTATAAGTCTACTAAAAATTCTACTTGGTTTTCAGAGTTGTTCTTTATTCAAGCATAAAACAGGTCAGCAGGATAATACATGATATCAATAAAATGATTTAAGAGTAAAAGAATAAAAATACTATAGAAAGAAGGATGAAAAGTAATTACTGTCAGTCTAAGTACTGTGGGTTCCAAATTCGCCCGATCTCCACGTAAAAAAAGAAAGAAAACCTAAAATAAAAATAAGCTTCTGGTCGATCACCACATCCTCAGCCGAGGGTTTCCAGATCTCCAAGTAAAAAGAACGAAAAGATAAAGTAAAAATAAGCTTCTGGTCGATCACCACATCCTCAGCCGAGGTTTTCCAGATCTCCAACCGAAAGAAAAGGATTTAGGAAATATAAAAATGGAAAAAATATAGAAGATCCAAAGTAGTTAAAGTAAACCCATACGTAAGTAACATCTAAAGAATCAAAGAAATCATCGAAATGAACTAAAATAAAAGAAATGAAAGTGAAATGAAATTGAAATTGAAATGAAAGTGAAAGTAAGTAAATTGGAGTGAATGGACTTACCGAAAATTAATAAAATTAGTAATAATACTTTAGTAGCACATATCACTTGTAGTATACAGTATATTTTGCTGGTTACATTTACCATATTAGTCATACATAACATTAGTAGTATATAGTGTTTTTTTTTAGTAGATCATGTTTCAGTGGTGTTAGTAAAACATATTCTCAGCACCAAAATCCAGTAGCAGGTACTGCAGGTCACATAGAAGCCCCAAAACATATTCAGCGAAGGCACCCCCCCATTCTCCACTCCCGCCCCCACCTGCCACACTAGGACTGGAGCGGGAACAGGAAGGTCAGGGAGGTTCTTCAGAGAAACACCAACAACCCCATCATCCAGCTCAATAACCACAATATGGAGCTCATGATGGAGCAGCTGGAGCATTACACTTGAAGGACTCCTAGATGGCCAGAACAATCATGGATTACTGGTAGAATGAGACAATACAAGGTTTTGGATTTGGACAGAACCAGCACACAATTTCACATTTCCTTGTATCAAATTGTTATCAGTGATTACTATCTTTGTTAATACTTTGTAAATGTTTTGTCCATGTTTTGTTTTTGCCCAATTCTGATTGATGAGGCAGACCTATTTTTAGGAATTTGGTTTAAAAGCAACTATTTGATATTTCCTGTCAAAAATATATGTGAAAATACGGGTCATAGATCAAAACGGGTAAAACACTAGAAGAGTGGATGTAAAACTCAATTTTCGGCTTAGACCACATGGCTGGGCCCAGAGCATAGACTACTCTGCTGCCGATTACACCAAGTAAAATATTCCTTAAACACAGAAGTTGTCACTGTCCTTTTATTTTCTTAGGTTTGATAGTTCTGGTCATACCTACATCCGGTCATACCATCCCAGGATGTTGTGAAAACCGCTTCCAAATGGTTGGACTGATTAGCATGTCTTCTAACAGTCTACATCTCACATTCCACCCTTTGATGGTGTTTTCACTTCATTGAAACTGCATCACAACAATTGAAAGTTCTTCAGTTTTAGTGAATATACCATTCTGCTTACGGTTGTCTCCCTCTTGCTAGGGAAATGTTACTTGTCTCTGGATTAGTTTACCCCGGATCAAATGATTTCAGAGAAATCTACAGGTCAGATTACAAAGACAGAGTCAACAATCAACAGAATCCCAGTTAAGTAGCCTATTATGTATTATTTACATTAGACAAGCAGTGATCCTCCCTCCTGGTCCTGGAGATCCACAGTACTGCAGGATTCTGTCCCAGCTCAGCAGTGACACACCTGATTCAGCTAATCAAGGTTTTGAAGATCAGAATCAGAATCAGAATCAGAATCAGAATTCTTTTATTTGGCCAAGTATATTTGCCCATACAGGAAATTGACTTGGTGAGGTTGGTGAATAGACATGAAAAACAAATAGCAAATATTGACGAGAAATTTACAAAATAGCAAAATATTAACAAAATCTCTGTGGGAGACTAAGTTGCAATGATGCTAGAGGCTGTGAAATGGTTATGGGGCATGTACACTATACATTTAATCATAATATAATAATTATAAATTACACTGTTAGTGCATTGAGTGTGTGACAGGGTGGGGGGGGTGGAAGTCCCAGAGTCAGTGAGAGGCAGGGTGGCTTGATTGTGAGCCCCACTGCCATGGGGAAGAAACTGTTAAGGTGGCGCGAGGTTTTAGTCTTGATTGACTGGAACCTTTTGCTGGATGGAAGTCTCTGGAAGATGGTGTGACCAGGATGGGAAGGATCAGCGATGATCTTTCCTGCTCTCTTACTGGTCCTGGAGTGGAACAGGTCCAGGAGAGATGGCAGGTTGCAGCCGATGACCTTCTCAGCTGACAGAATGATCCGCTGCAGTGGATACCCAATGGCGTATGAAATAGGGATATTATTTCGCAAATTGCCCAGAAAAAAAAATTTCATTTACAGAACAAGTCCTTTACTGCCCCCTTCTGGCTGATCCAGTCTAAACCTACTTTGACTTCACATAACAAGTTGACCATAATGTGAGATTTGAACTTTTACTTGAAGGTCAAGAGGAAGACTAGTGGTAAGAGGGCCTCAGCTGAGAAGACTACCAACACCGATGCAGGTGAGAGGGTTTTCTGTTGTTACATTTTCTGTTGTAACCCTAATACAATTTGTAGACTTGTTTGAAAAACATTTATTTCATTACATTAGCATCCAATCACAGCCAATGATAAAGACTTGAACATTGTACTTGTGTGTACAGTATGAACATAGCTGGGTCATTTGTGGCAATAAAACCCAATATTTCTGCTCCCTCTGTGGCGTTCTCTCCATCAGGAACTAAGTCTCCTGATAAATATGAGGACAGAGCAGCAGTGATCAAACTGCTGGAGGAGGAAGGTCTGACGAGGTTTGGTGCCCTCTCAAATATCAACATCGATCAGGACTGCTTCCCCATCCTGATCAACTTCCTGAAGGGTCTCACTGATAAGTCAGTATGATGCGTTCTACTGTATCTATGTTTTGAATCTAAGTTTACCTGTATGTTTGTTAAACCGTGAATCTAAATGATTATCTTCAGGCTGAACACCTCACATCACAGCCTCACAAACTAATTCTTCACTCTGTTTTAAATGAATACAGGTAACCAAGGCTAAGTTTGATATCACGTGCCGGAGGATAGTGAAACCGATCGGCATGGCCATAGAGGTCCTCCTCCCGAATCTACAGTAGAGCTGAATGAGGCCAGGGATGCTGCGGCCTCAGAGAGTGGGTCAGGACTCTCCTCCAGACGTCCTAAAGCAGGTGAACTCTGACGCGTCCTTGATAATATCATTATCAAGCTCAGATAAGTCCAACCAGATAGCCTGCGATAGGGACAGCTCCATGTACACAGCTAGGAGGATGATGCGTGTGGTGTCCACCAAGCTCCAGGAGTTTGGGATCACCAGACCAGTGGTACCAAAGGTCATGGTCATGACCTCGAACTACCACCCTGATCTCGGCTGCGAAGCAGGGTCGGGCAGGGTTAGTACTTGGATGGGAGACATCCTGGAAATACCTGGTGCCATAACCTTTTCACAACTTCCACCAGTAGCGTGCACTAATGTGTCCTTTTAACAACTGGAACTATATCATAGTTGTTACTGGGCTGTGTCAACTAGGAACCCAGCGTCATTTACTCCAGACTAGTTGCTTCCCATCGTTTTGGAATAAATGGCAGTAGATATTCATCTATCGAATAGTTGTGAAACAAAATCCTTACTACAATATCATATTTCATGGACTGTCTGAGTGAATTATGAGTTGGTGTTGATGACAAACTCCTTTTATTTTCAATGGACAAAAGCTCTCATTTCAGTGAGGGTGCTGCAGTCACTTTTTAGGATGAATGACTGACTGATGTATTAAGCTTTACATTTGGGATGTAGTGTAAGATGTATACATTTACAACACATTGTTCCTTTATCAGGTGGCCTACATAACGTAAAGTGCATGTACAAATTGTATGTCTCTCATTGTCAAACTGTATGTCTCTCATTGTCAATGTTGTGTTTCTGGGCTCACTGTTGACTGCATGTGTGGGGCTTGATCCCCTGTGTTCCATATAATTTGCAGCTTATCTTTTCTATAATAGCCTTTTCATAATTAAATAATTTTTGCTTCAGCAAGACCAACTTTTGTTCTTGCTCAGACTTATTATTGGGCTTGATTAAGCAAGACCAACGAGTGTTATTGCTCATACTTATTCTTATTATTCAAATTCTTCCGATTTTTCAAGTATGCTACTCCTACAGTTTTTAAGCTAGGTCTAATTTGAGTTGCTTACATTTATATTTTTCGAACTCATTATACTTTTTAAAATATTCAGCTTTTTGTAACGCAAAAACTCCTATCTTTTAACATGGTGAATGCGTGACTGTTGTTGCTAGGCTACCCGATGCAGTGCCTTAGCTGGCAAGGTAGCTAGCAACGATTAGCGATTATGCTAACACGAACTTCGTAGGCATTTCTATGCTAGTAACAGAGTAGCTTGCTAGTGAGAGAATGTGTTTAGAAAGTGTTTATTTCATAGAAAAAACGTGTATATTTCTTTTAGAAACTGTAGTGGAAGATATCCTCATTTTCCACCCAAGTAGCAGCCATCTTGTTGTGACATTTTTGTTTCTCCCGCTCCTCCGTCCATTTGGCCAATGAGACCACAGATAATGTCTCCGTCAATAGTGACGTCTGCTATTCATTCATCCATTTTGTTTCATACCATTTATACTTTTTGCGCTGAACGCCATTTTGTCTGAAATCCTATTCATTCGTATGGCCATTTGATATGAATGGGGACATTTTAAAATGTATCCAATTCTTCGTCCTCGGTAAAATAACCTGATATTTCAACCATTTCCAGTCTTCATCTCTGCAATTCATGAGCTGCTATAATAAACTAGATTTTTGCCAATCTATCTGATAAGGCAAACCATTGTCTTTGTCATGGCCTCGGTCGGCTAAAAAGGTTGGTCTAGCTTTTATACGGTAGTTTGACTTCATCTTCAATTTTGCCTGTATTGGATATCCAACAAATTTATATGAGGGGGCTACAGCCTAAAATGTTGGGAGGGGGTGAAGGCGTGGCTGTGTTGAATACCACATGGTAAACAAGTAATTCTGGTGACTTTTGACGGGAGAATGGGTGAATGGAATATTTATATTACGGAGGATGGCTATTGACGGCTGGTGCCGTTCAAGATTCGGGAGGACGATTATTTGTTTTTTTGTGTGAGCACGGTGTTATTTCTATTACAGCCAGAGACGGATTGGTGGGGGGGGGGGGTACTGATTCCAGCTAACCCATACTGCATGAGTCATTGTATTATTCCTTTTCGCGAAATACACTTCCTACAGTATGTCCCTTCCCTCAAGTGTTTGAGCAGAGTGGGAGTGAGTAAGTTTACATTTGTAAATGTGTTATTGCTATTTTGTTAATATTTTGCTTTTTGTAAATTTTGTGTCAATATTTGCTCTTGTTATTTATGTCCCATGCGCCAACCTCACCAAGTCAATTTCCTGTATATGCAAATATACTTGGCCAAATAAAAGAATTCTGATTCTGATTCTGATTCTGATTCTGATTCTGATTCTGTTATGTAAGACTGCCTGGAAATACCCAGTGCCATAAGCTTTTTACAACTTCCACCAGAGAGTGCACTAATGTATCCTTTTAACAACTGGAACTAGATCATAGTTGTTACTGGGCAGTGTCAACTAGGAACCCAGCTTCATTTACTCCAGACTAGTTGATGAAAAACTCCTTTTATTTTCAATGGACAAAAGCTCTTATTTCAGTGAGGTTGCTGCAGTCACTTTTTAGGATGAATGACTGGCTGATGTATTAAGCATTACATTTGGGATATAGCGTACTATGTATACATTTACAACACATTGTTCCTTTATCAGGTGGCCTACATGACGTAAATTGCATGTACAAACTGTCTTTCTGTCCAATGGTCCAACCTGTGTTCCATGTAATTTGCAGCTTATCTTTTCTATAATAGCCTATGCTTATTATTCTTATTATTTGGGCTTGTTTCAGAAAGTCCAACTATTGTTCTTGCTCATATTTATAAGTGGGCTTGATTCAGCAAGACCAACATTTGGTCTTGCTCAGAGTTATTAATGGGCTTGCTTAAGCAAGACCAACTATTGTTATTGCTCATACTTAATTCTTATTATTCAAATTCTTCCGATTTTTCAGGTGTGCTACTCCTCCTACAACTTTTAAGCTAGGTCTAATTTGAGTTGCTTAAATTTATATTCATCAAACTCATTATACTTTTTAAAATATTCAGCTTTTTGTAACTCAAAAACTCCTGTCTTTCAGCATGGTGAATGCGTGATGTGTTCTTGTAGGCTACCCGATGCAGTGCCTTAGCTGGCAATGTAGATAGCAACGATTAGCGATTATGCTAACACGAACTTCGTAAGCATTTCTATGCTAGTAACAGAGTAGCTTGCTAGTAAGAGAGCGTGTTTAGAAAGTGTTTATTTCATAGAAAAAGAGTGTATATTTGTTTCAGAAACTGTAGTGGAAGATATCCTAATTTTCCACTTTAGTAGCAGCCATCTTGTTGTGACATTTTTGTTTGTCCCGCCCCTCCGTCCATTTGGCCAATGAGACCACAGATAATGTCTCCGTCAATAGTGACGTCTGCTATTCATTCTCCATGTTGTTTCATACCATTCATACTTTTTGCGCTGTACGCCATTTTGTCTGAAATCCTATTCATTCCTATGACCATTTCCTTGAATGGGGACATTTAAAAATGTGTCCACTTTTTCATATTTTAAGCTTGACACCTCAATTACACTTTACAATGTGTAGACTGACTAACTTCCATTCAGAGTTTTGATACTATTTAGACTTTTTAAGTTTCATAAACAAACATGGGTTTCTATGAGGATCATTGGGTTCCGATGACACATTATATGAACTTCCTCTCTTTAATCTATCCATCCACTCATCTATCCATTCATCCATCCAACCAAGCCAGTTTCTATCTATCTATCCTTCTCTCATCTATATATCTTTCCCTCATTTATCAAACTTAATCTGTCTATCTATCTACATTATCTATCTATACAACATACTCTCGTCTATCGATCTACAGTGTCTATCGACGGCAGCAACACTGTGACCCCATCAAGGCTCTCTCTGCTCGCGAGGACAACGTGCTAGCAATCGACACAGCCGATATGAGGAAGGCTGTTAAACGGGTCAACACCCGCAAAGCTGCCGGTCCAGGCGGCATCCCTGGCCGTGTCCTCAGAGTAGCTGTCAGCTGTCTTCACGGACACGTTCTATCTGTCGCTGTCCCAGTCTGTAATATCCACCTGTTTCAAAGCGACCACTATCATCCCTGTCCCCAAGACGAACAAGGTAACCTGCCTCAACGACTACTGCCCTGTTGCACTATGTATCACCTCATCCACTCTGACTCTCAACAAAGGGGCTCCCTAGGGCTGTGTGCTCACGGATCATGCCCCCATCCACATCGGCGGGTCTGTAGTGGAGAGAGTCAGCAGCTTCTAGTTCCTTGGTATCCACATCACCGAGGACTTGACATGGTCACACCCCACCCACGCTGTGATCAAGACGGTGCGCCACCGCCTGTTTTTCTTCAGGCATCTGAGAAAAGTCTGTATGGACACCCAGATCCTTAGAAACTTTTACAGATGCACCACAGAGAGTATCCTGACAGGCTGTATCACTGCCTGGTACGGCAACTGCACCGCCCTCGACCGTAAAGCTTGATTGTGAAAACAGCCCAGTACATCACGGGCCGCAAGCTACCAGCCATTCAGGTCCTCTACTCTGAGAGGTGCAAGAGGAAGGCTGGGAAGATCATCAGGGACAATTTCTACCCCCAGGCCATAAGACTGCTCATAAGACTTTGATCAGAAGACCTCTGATATTAGCGCACATATTATTGCACTGACATTTTTGCACTAGTACTCTTGTTACTTTATTGTCACTTTTATTAATTATTATTGAATTGACAAATAAAATGTGATTTGATCATCTATCAGTTCATCCATACAACCAACCAACCAACAAACCATTCATCCATCCACCCAATGCACCAATCAAACCATCTTTAACTGTATCCTCTACTAGAATAAGAGTCTCACTTTCTTTCAACTACCCAGCAAATCTATCTGTCGTCTAAACCATCTTAAAACTTTTTTCTATTACCAATATAAGATTTTGGGAGCCCATAAAATTTCTTCTGGAACTTATTTTTCTAATTATTATTATTATTCCAATGCCACTCCTCATACAGCTTTTAAGCTATTCGCACCAATCAAACTTTAAAATGTGCAGAGAGGTTTCTTACATTCATATTTTTTTAAATTCATTATACATTTTACACTGTTCAGCTCAAGAACTCCCATCTTTTAACATGTAAAATGTTGATGTACTGGAGTGCAAAGTTTAGAGCCACTGTTATGATGTCGCAAAAGCTTGTGACGCCACTGTTGAGTTTTCTTTTTTATATAATTTACATTATCAAAACCACAGGAGGCATCGTTGAGCATGATGCATATGTTTTCAGTGTGTTATAGTGTGTTTACAAACATTGCTGCCTGATTAATTATGTGAAGAGGAGCTTATGTTTCCATTTGGATGGATAATTTTTCTTAGTTGATTCCGCGCATTTCAGCAGTAGGCTGACATTTTCACTTGACTTGACTCTTTATATGACTGTTATTATAGCCCTCATATACTTTTAATTCCAAATTCCAAATATGAACACGTACTGTATAAGGCCTGCCCAATCTGCTCAAATACATTTCAATTGAATTAGGGGGGAGATGGGCGGATTGTAGCGAATTTGGCATTCATAATCGTTTCCCATTAACAAACAAAAATTATGACAATTCATCTAGACACTGAAAACAATTTGAATGATCGCACTCTTCCCCTAGAACAGGACAGTTCTTCATTTAACGAATTCCGTTAGTTCATAGAAGATTGACAGCACCTACCAAATAGGCAATGACATCATGTTAAGAAAGATGTGCACAAAACAAAATTACATGACACTATTTTATTTGCTCCCTGTTTTAGCGTAAATCGAAATTCAAACTACTTGTGATAGTTGTTCTCAACTGTATTAAACAGACCTGTGTCATGACAACAGAGATGCGCGAAACAAATCTCACTTTGGGAGCGATCAAATGATCCCTCAAAAAGTTACAGTATAAAAAATAAATGTATAATTATTATTATTACATTGTGTGAACTAGAGAAGGTTGCCCTTGGTGAAAATGTGGACGTTCGCACCCTATTATAACAGAAGGCTACTTTTCTACCCAGTCCCAATCCCACTGAAACCCAACATACTGTATTTACTGCTGTCACGCATGAAAATTCCGAACTTAATTCTGTAATTATTCTGTTATATTATTATAGCCGACTCGCGTTTCTTCATGTTAGACTGTGCAAAAACATTTCCCCCTTTCTCTGCGCTGTGAGAGAATGTGTGATCTGCAATTCATGAAACTTGATTTTGCCAATCTACAGTACATGTACATGTATCTGATAAGGCAAACCATTTTCTTTTCAAACATCCTTCACAACTCTTCTCACCATCTTGTCACTCCACACGCGTGTACGGCGGTGTGCAGCGGCAATGTAAGGGGGTTAAACCCATGCCAACTGTAGCAAGACATTGTAAAAGCTTTTACAGGGAGAGATCCAATTGAATTGTCTGTTTTGCATGTGGTAAGATCAGGTATATTGCTAGACAGTTTAAAAGTGTTGTTTGTTTTGCATGTGACAAAACTGGGCATATCCCAAGTGTCTCCCCGTATTGGACCCTATACAGGAGTCCCGGTCCAGCCCTCTGTCCAACGGGTTAAATCCTCAGCCTAAAGTTTCCCCTGCTGCAGCTTAATGTTATGCTCTGTAAGTGACCTACAAATCAGAACTCAGCATATGAAAGCCCCAATGGTTAAGGACCGCTCTATTCTTATATGAGTGCCAGTTGGTGTGGTTGCAGGAATTTAATTTATAGATGAGGACAATTCATCCAAAAGGGATATTTCAATAAAGTGGCTAGAATAACCATTTCGATCCTTTGGTGTAATATGTACAATGTAATCTATCTTTTTATGTTTAGCAAGGAGAATAACACTCCATTTCAGGTGGTGAGTACTATACTGAGTATAAATCTACTGAAACATCTCCTTGGTTTGCAGAGTTGTTCTTTAATCAAGCTTTAAACATGACAGCAGGATAATACAAGATATCAATAAAGTGATTCAATTGAAAAAGAATAAAATACTGAAGAAGATGAAAAGTAATTTCTGTAAGTCTAAATACCGAGAACAAATTCTCCTGTTCTCTCGTTCTGGTCCATCACTGCCTCCTCAGTCGAGTAAGTTCCCGATCTCCAAGTGAAAAGAAAGAAAAGATGTTGAAAAAGCGTTTCTGGTCGATCATCACCCGACAAAAAGAAAGGTTTAAGGAAAAAAATAAAATAAATAGAAGATCCAAAGTAGTTAAAGTAAACCCACGCAATATAACGTAAAATCAAAGGAATTAAAGAAATCATTGAAATTAACTAAAATAAAAGAAATCAAAGAAATGAAAGTGAAAGCAAAAAAATTGAAGTGAATGGACCTACCAAAAATTACACGATATAAAGCAAAATCTAAAGAATCAAAGAAATTATTGAAATGAACTAAAATAAAAGAAATCAAATAAATTAAAGTGAAAGTAAACAAATTGGAGTGGATGGACTTACCGAAAATTAAGTAAATAAGTCCAAATACAAATAGATAATATAGTTCTTGAAGTAAAATAAAGAAGATAAGTCGAAATCTGGTTGTCCCTAGTCTGTCTAACTTGTAATAATTTTAGATAGGCTCTGTACAGCATTGACAGTGGCCATGGCCGATATACTCTCAAATCCTCTATCAGCCCGGCCTATTCCTCCGAAGCAGAACTGTACCCTCAGCTGAGGATCTACAATGGCCCTCATCCCAGTACAATTGAAGTGGTCACTCAACCCCAAGCAATCGTTTTCGCTAAATATAGGCAGCCAAACGAGTGAGCCTACTTCTGATACTAACAATAATTCACACTGGGTGCTTCCCATTTTGAAAACTCTCTCCAGAGAGGAATTTGGTCACAGAACCCCCATTGGGCTAGAACTCCTGGTCTCTATAGGGATCCGTCCTTCTGGGAGATCTGGGGAAAATGTCCATAAACATATGCCTAACAACAAGTTTTGTATAACCCCTGTCATGAGCTCCTCTGAGCATAACTGTTTCACATGAGCAAAGCTTCTAGGTCCCCGTGACATTTAGTCCCCCCCCCTCCCCTTTGAGTCATCTTTGACTATCACTTTATCGGAACCCATTGCCTTCTGGACCGTCCTGGACGATGCAGTCTCCCAGGTCCTCCACACCACTCTCTCTCACCTTGACAGTCAGAAGGGGGGCTATGTGAGAATGCTGTTTATAGACTACAGCTCAGCGTTCAATACCATAGTCTCCACCGGACTGGCTGAAAAGATGATTGGATTAGGACTAAACATTCCCCTGTGTGCCTGGATCCTGGACTTCCTAACGGCCAGGCCACAGGTGGTCAGGGTGGGTAGACACACCTCCAGCATACTCATCCTGAGCACAGGGTCCCCCCAGGGCTGCGTCCTTAGCCCCCTCTTCTACTCCCTGTACACCCACAACTGTGTGGCTAAGTCCAGCGACAACTCCATCATCAAGTTTGCTGACGACACAGTTGTGGGGGGGCTGATCTCAGATAACAATGAGGAAGCCTACCTGGACGAGGTGGCGGACCTGTCACTCTGGTGTCAGGAGAATAGCCTCATCCTGAATGTCTCCCAGACAAAGGAGCTGAGTGTGGACTTCAGGAGAGCACAACATCCAAGGACATACACGCCGCTGGACATCGGTGGGACTGCTGTGGACAGGGTGAGCAGTTTTAAATACCTGGGAGTCCACATCACAGAAGACCTGGCCTGGACTACCCACATCAGTACACTGGTGGGAAAGGCAAGGCAACGCCTGTTCCATCTCAGGCAGCTGAGGAAATTCAAAGTCTCCCGGAGGATCCTTCAGTCCTTCTACTCTGGAGCTGTGGAGAGCATCCTGGCTGGCAACATCACCGTCTGGTACGGTAACAGCACGGCCCAGGACAGGCGAGCTCTGCAAAGGGTGGTACGCCTGGCAGAAAAGACCATGGGAGCTCCAACCCCCCCTCTCCATGTCCTGTACACCAGGAGGTGTAGGACCAGAGGCTACAGGATAATGAAGGACCCTCACCACCTGAAAAACGGACTGTTCCAGCTGCTGCAGTCAGGCAAACGCCTTCGCTGTCATGTAGCAAGAACAGATAGACTAAGACTGAGTTTCTTCCCCCATGCCATCAGGATCATCAACGATGACCCCACCAGTGCCCCCTTCAAGTCACTCACACACTCACTGACATCATAACACTTATGCACACACATAATCACCCATTGCAGACTCATCCTCCACTGTAATTATCTGTACTGTCAACCTGTCATTGCCATTGTATATTGCCATTCCATTGCGTACATTGCTTCACCGCTGTTTATACTGCTTATACTGTTTATACTGTTTATATTTTTTATTACTTCTATTTTATTTTATTTTATCTATTTTAAAACTTATTGTTGCACTACTCTGTGGCACTGTCACTTTTGCATTTCACTGTATACTTGTATGCACGTGACAAATAAAGAATCTTGAATCTTGAATCTTGACTCACCCAAACCTCTCTCAACTTTGACTCAATTCCCCTTTCTCTCCTTCCTTTTCCAATTCATTTAATTTCAACTTTATTTAAATTGTTACACATAGTTAGACAGATCAGTTTCATCCTTCAAATCATAAAACAGGCAAAACTCCTTTCAACACAAATTAGTTATTTGATCAGTTTTATGTCTGAATAGTATTTCTTGCCATTAGACATTCAGTATCTTAGTAGCACATATCACTTGTAGTATATAATATGTTTTGCTGGTTATACTTTAGCATATTAGTAGTACAAAACATCAGTAGTATATAGTGTGCTTTTTTGCTGGTTATATTTCAATGTGTTAGTAGCACATACCATCAGTAGTATATAGTATGTTTTGGCAGATTATGTTTCAGTGATTTAGTAGTACAGACATCAAGCATCAAAATCCAGCAGCGGGAACTCCAGGTCACAAAGAAGCCCTATGACATATTCCTCCATAACCTCCGTAGCCGTGATCCCACCTGCCCCTCCTCAGAGAGCGGAGCGGGAGTGGGAACCGTCCCAGGGAGGTCCCCAGGAGAGACACCGACATCACCATCTTCCTCTCCCCCCTCTGGTTCAACAACCTCCTCTTTAAACCCATCCTGAATCATCCCCTGAGCTGAGCTCTCCGCTTCCCCAGACACTTCTAGCTGAGAACACTAGATGGAGCCAGCCCCCCTAGCCAGGGCGCCCTACCAGGACTCCACCGGTACCCCTGTGACACCGCCATCCCTGCTCATCCATAAGGGTTCCTGCCATGATTTAAGCGCTGAATCCCCCCTCTGAAGTTCTGAGCGGCCTGCTCTGGTGGAGATGCAGGTCGGGGGAGGGCCAGACTTTTAGACATCCCCTCCATGGCCTGAATCCCGACCTGTCTACCTCCCATAGACCCCCCACAGTTTCCAGACAATCCCCTCATATTTGATCACCGTCCATAGATGCACACTAGTGCGATAACGCCCATTATCCAGCTCCCAATTCTTAACCATCAAGGGACGTAAGACAACAATTCCATACATCCTTATTTTCAACTCATCCCCGGGCTGTGACCGATGACCAGATTACCTTTGCTGTCTCCTCCATCCGTCCAATAGCCCGCTCATAAGCCACGGAATGATTGGCCTGTCCGTGAGCGCATAAAACAGCATGTGCTGAATCCACCAGGAACCTTTGCTCATAGCAGGTGTGGCACCACAGAGTCAGACCAAAGAGCTGGAGTGGGGTAGGGGGGACGACCCACAGATAGCCGGCCATCACCAGGGGTACCTCACAAGTATCACATTTTGCGTTAACCTAATGAAAACATAAAGTGATAAAAGCATATTTAACCTAAGACATTTCATTTAAATTGCCAGCCCTCGAGGAGTTAAAAAAAACAACAACAAAAAAACACTTATTATAAGTAGTCCATTTTTGTGGAGACAAATCATCGTTTCAAGACATTCTTCACCCCAACAACACATATCACCAGGCAGCGCACCAGACTCCAGGCCCATCCGGCAGTCCCCCGTCAAATTCTAGATATCATAACCCTTTTCTCCAAATCCAAATCACCGATGGCAAGCTTAAGCAAAACATATCCTCAGTTTTGTCTTCCTCTCCTCCAGAAGAAAAACAGGAAAAAAATAAGTTTTAGTGGTCTCCCAAGCATAGCCCCCAGGCCAGGCCTGTAACACCCCTTTCACTGTTCTGTTATTCTTAATGTGAGTGCAATCATTCTTCCAAAAGCCCCATTTGTCTTTCCACACCTGCCACAGTTCACATTTCGGCATAGCCCCCTCACTCACTTAATTTGTTGCATTTACTTATGCGAACACATTACCTGCAACACATTCATCCAACTTCCGGAATTCCCCCAATGGGACATTCATCAGGTCCTCTGGGGTTGGCATGCGCTGCACATACATTTCTTGTTCGACGGGACTCGCCAGACTGCTCCCAGATACAATGTAACCTGCCTGATATGCCATTTCTAGGTGTTTTACCTGAGTAATCCACACCCAGGGAAAGGTCTCATTTAACCATCGATCAAATGACACCCACATCTGGCACCCAAAGGTGTATCTGTCCCAGTAGAAGACTTTTTTGTTGACTGGACCAAGCATCAGTCGTTGCTGTCCCTCAGAACAGGGGACACCCAGGTTACAAAAGCAACTCTGTCTCATTAAGGGCATCAGTTTTTCCTGGAGACATTCCTGATACATCCTGTCCTCCTGTCCTCTGTCAGCGTTTGTGGTTGGTCAGTAGTTATCAGTAGAGTGGTCAGTAGAGTTATCACCCACCCTCTGGATCTGTCCTAGCTCCTCCAACGATGTACTGCTCTTTCCGTATTCCATCAACCCAGGTTCCTGTTGGCATGTCAGATTATACTTCCCCCAAAACAACCCTTGCTTTGGGAGTATTGTTACGCAGGATTGATTCTTGTTGGGAGCATTATACACCATCTCCTTCGTCCAATAGCCTATACCACTATCGTTTTTGCCCATGCCAGGGCACAGAGCCATCGGAACAATAGCATCTAGGATTCTAGGAGCATCTCTGAGTGTATCCAGTTACACTGCGGACTCTTTCTTATTTTGCTAGTAGGCCTAAGAAAAAACTTCACCAGCTCTCCCCCCTCAGGCTGTACCCCCTCCAGGACATCTCGCTCTCGGGTCTCGTTTACCAAAACCCCAATCCAGGCGTTCAGGGTTTCATTGTTTATCTCATACAGGGCCATGATATCATTCTCCCATCGCGTAATATAGCTTGTTTCCCCGGTCCCAGTCCACATCTGCAGCATTATTTTCAGTGCTAAAATAGTGATGTTCCCACCTCCTGGTGGTAGCAGATCCCATCCGGGAAGGGTAATTACCCTCTGCTCAACTTGCCAGCATGTCTGGTTGAACCTCTTTGTATTACTAAAATGCACTTTGACATGGGTTTCCTCCCATGGTTTATCTCCACAAAAATAGAGGATGGCTAGGACTGCCACCAATCCTGTGAATCCTATCATCAGATTCCCTAACATTTTCCCTCTCATCGTCGTTGCCAGTGCTGTGGTCGTATCTTTTTGTCAGTCTGGTTATGGTTCGTCTCCTCACCGAACTACTATGAATGATTTGTTAATGGAAAAGCCCCAGTATGGAACCTGCACCCCTGTACAGGTTTCAATTGTTATGCACGGCCTATAATGCCACTCGATCTCTGCGCTCTGCTGTAGATCCCACTTCAAGTGCCTTCTCCATTTTGGCTTATGAGGCGGTGTATCCTCACCTATATAGCGCATCTCTTTCTCCAAGGGTTGGTCGAACCTTTGCCACACCCACATCCACGTTATCACTGACATCTTTTCAGGGCGCGGACAAGGTGCCATGTTACGCTCGTTCCTCAAACTTACAAAGTCCCATGCCAGGGATGTCCCAGGGGATAGCGATCCACTGTATGTGCCATCAGAGTCATCAAAGGCATGATTGGTGCAATACCTCCACTATGTCCTGTCTATGCCCATTCCCCGGGATGGCCACTGGCATTTCAGTAAACAGCCTGAAGAACTCGTCATCATCGTTGTTTTCGTGGGATCCACAATTGCACTGATAGCTCCGGCTAGCCTACCGACAATACCACTCCATCTTCACCCAGAGACGACTAGTACTCTGGTTATAGGCCTCGACAACGTCCTCCTGCTTCCCAGAGCACAACCATTTCCACATGTGAGGGCTATTGGTCCAAATCAGATTAGATTAGATTAGATTAAATTAGATTCAACTTTATTGTCATTGTGCAGAGTACAAGTACAGAGACAACAAAATGCAGTTAGCGTCTAACCAGAAGTGCAAAATAGCAGAAAGTGCAATGAACAGTATATACAGGTAGTGCAATATATGAGCAGTAAGTAGTGCAGTATAGTATGAGTAGTGCAGTGTAAGCAGTATATGAGTAAGCAGTAGCATTATAAGCAGAATAAATAGGTTACAGTATGAACAGTGTAGCAGCATATGAGCTGTATAGGTAATGCAGTCTAGCAGTATATATGTATTAACAGTAGCATAAGGTAGCTGGCAGAATAAATATAAATATGGAATGCCGTATGAACAGTATAAACAGGTATGTACAGTATGTACAGATATGTGCAGTGTATTAACAGTAGTATTAAAGAAAATATAGGGATATGTGCATTATGTGCATTATGAACAGTATAGACAGATTATGAACAGTATAGACAAATATGTACAGAAGAGCAGTGGTATTCAGTAAGAGCAGTGGCACAGTAATAGTGCTATTGTCCGGGTGGGGGGGTGCAGGGGTTGCAGGGGTTGGTAGGTTGTCACGTAGGTGCAGTGTTCGAGTTCAGTAGGGTGACAGCCGCAGGGAAGAAGCTGCCTCTGAACCTGCTGGTTCGGGTGCGGAGAGACCTGTAGCGCCTCCCGGAGGGGAGTGGGGTGAACAGTCTATGGTTGGGGTGAGAAATGTCCTTGACGATGCTGCATGCCTTACGCAAGCATCGTTTGCCCTGGACAGCCTCAATGGAGGGGAGTGAGGAACCAGTGATGCGTTGGGCAGTTTTCACCACCCTCTGCAGTGCTTTCCGGTCAGATGCCGAGCAGTTGCCATACCATACTGTGACACAGTTGGTAAGGATGCTCTCGATGGTGCAGCGGTAGAAGTTCACCAGGATCTGAGGAGACAGGTGGACCTTCTTTAGTCTCCTCAGGAAGAAGAGACGCTGGTGAGCCTTCTTGATCAGGGTAGAGGTGTTGAGGGTCCAGGAGAGATCCTCAGAGATGTGGACACCCAGGAACTTGAAGCTGGTGACTCGCTCCACCTCAGTCCCGTTGATGAGGATGGGGGTGTGTGTGCCAGCTCTTGATTTCCTGAAGTCCACAAAGAGCTCTTTGGTCTTCCTGGTGTTGAGAGCCAGGTTGTTGTCGTCGCACCACATTGTTAGGTGCTGGACCTCCTCCCTGTAGGCCGACTCATCGTTGTTGCTGATGAGACCAATCACCGTTGTGTCGTCTGCAAACTTGACAATGGTGTTTGAGCCATGGACAGGTGTGCAGTCGTAGGTGAAGAGGGAGTAGAGGAGGGGGCTCAGCACACAGCCTTGCGGAACGCTGGTGTTCAGGGTGAGGGTTGAAGAGGTGTGATTGTGTAGCCTAACAGACTGCGGCCTGTTGGTTAGGAAGTCCAGAATCCAGTTGCAGAGGGAGGAGTTGATGCCCAGTTGACTGAGTTTGGAGATCAGTTTGGAGGGGATGATGGTGTTGAATGCTGAACTGAAGTCAATGAACAGCATTCTCACATAAGAGTTGGTCTTGTCGAGGTGGGACAGGGCGGAGTGAAGTGCCGTTGAGATGGCATCTTCTGTACTCCTGTTCTGCCGGTAGACGAATTGGAAGGGGTCCAGTGTGGGTGGTAGACAGGTCTTGAGTTGAGCTAAGACCAGCCTCTCGAAGCACTTCATGATGATGGGCGTGAGTGCCACTGGGCGGAAGTCATTTAAGCTCGTTGCCTTGGAGTGTTTTGGCACCGGCACGATGGAGGTGGTTTTGAAGCACGCGGGGACAGCTGCTTGGGCTAGGGACAGGTTGAATATGTCAGTCCAAACCTCAGTCAGCTGCACAGCACAGGCCCTGAGGACGCGTCCGGGGATCCCATCAGGACCAGCAGCCTTGCGTGCATTAGTCCTGCTCAGTGCCGCACACACGTCGGTGGGAGATAGAGTGAGGGGCTGGTGATCCGCAGGGAGCACAGTCTTGATGGCCACCCCCTTGTTGTCCCTGTCAAAGCGGCCATAGAAGTGGTTCAGCTCATCAGGCAGGGAGGCGTCGACGGAGAGGGGTGAGGTGTTTGTAATCAGTGATGGCCTGGATGCCTTGCCACATGCGTCGGGGGTCAGAGTTGTTCTTGAAGTGGTCCTCTATCCTCAGCTTGTGGTTGTGCTTGGCCTTTTTGATGCCCCTCTGCAGGTTAGCCCTGGATGAGCTATAGGCCCGAGCATCCCCTGATCTGAAGGCAATGTCGCGTGCCTTCAGCAGGAGTCGGACCTCACTGTTCATCCATGGCTTCTGATTGGGGAAAGTGGTGATCCGTTTGAGTGTGGTGACACTATTGATGTTGGAATTGATGTAGTCCAAAACAGAGGAGGCATATGAATCAATGTCCGTGTGGGAGTCATGTGTGGCCTGTGTGGCAAACACACCCCAGTCAGTGTTTCCGAAAGCTGCTGGAGCGCTGAGTCAGCACCCTCTGGCCAGACCTTGACTGTCCTCACTGTAGGTTTCACCCGTTTGATGAGTGCTGAGTACTTGGGCAGTAGGAACAATGAGAGGTGGTCAGATTGACCTAGATTCCCGGCCAGGGTAATATCAATGTACTCCCCCTGAAGTATATCGGCATAATTAGGACCCCAGCGCACCGTCAGTCGCATATTACCCACCTTCCGATGGAGGACATTCAGGGCAATTGGGAAAGGACCTAGTGCACTCCTCCCAGGACAAGCCCCATACAGGCCATTGATTTTCTGTTCTATGGTACTCTTTTGGCTGCTTTCTTGCGTGTCTACTGATGCTATTTGCCTTACACATCACCAGGCTCATCTCCTCTGTCCAATAACTACAGTAGTAGCTGGGAGTGTTACACCATTGCTGGAAAATAAGCTCACCATATGTGCCTCTCCTATTCGATTTCACATCATATTCTCTATCAGGGGATCGAAACAGCTCTCTCCTGGGGTCCTCCCAACTCTAAAGGGCCCTTGCCAGGGAATTTATTTCTTTTTTTACAGCATTCTCATTTTTATTTCTAAAGGCATGATTTGATGACCGAACCAGACTTGACGAGGAGGATGCCATTCTATTTTCTCCTGAAGTAGCGAGACAAACCTTTTCCTAGTTGTGGTGGTTTAGGCTGGTCTAGCTTTTGCTCTGCTTCTGAGCTCCACTCTGGAGGCTTTGCTATTTCTGGCTTCACCTCTGCTATCTCCGTCCCCTGGGAGTATACGCCCTCAAATGGCACCATCACAAATCTCACTATTATCTCTACTTCCAGTGTCTCCTCTGGTCTACTGGGGGCAGGTGCCCTCGACACATGTGTCCCAAGAAATTGCCACGGTGCCAGTCCTCTGGCGTGACCCTTCTAGTCGCTCTTTTCTCCTTAATAACTGCTCCTGCATGCCCCCAGGCATCCAGGCTGGTTACATTATGCAGTAGGTCATTACCCTGTATCTCTTTTTCTCGAGGGATATTTTGCTCTACCTATTCTACCGGGATCTCCTGATCCCTGAACACCTCCTCGATCAGCTTTCCCCATGTAATCAACTCCCAGGGCCCTTTCCACCTCCCCTGGAGAGCACTCTCCCTTAAATGATCGGGCAACTCCTCCTACCCCTCAGTTTCCCCTGAGGTTGTCGGCTCTCTGTATACTCGAATGGTCAGCGGTATCTGACTGGTGGACATAGGAGGATGAAGAACCACCCCAACCCCAGGCTATATAGGACAATAGTGGGACAATAAACTTCCTTCCCACACCCTTGCCACTCAATGCAAAGGGTTATTGGAATAAGGCACACCACATATTCATTCACGATTCGTATCCACTCCAACAACTCCTCATCCCTGGATAGAAACCCTTCTTTAGCATATCCTAATGTCTCCCCACCCAAAGCTACCTCAGTCCTCTCCTTGTAACGACCAGCCCCTTAACTGTGGCCACACGGACCCAGGCTGGTGGATTCTGCACATTCGTGGCCATTTATGGATCCTGGTTCTGGTTCTAGCTAAGAATTGGTTTCAACTGCTCCATTCCACTATGCCTGTATACGATACACCAGTCCTCTCATTAAAGAGTATCTTTATTTTTATTTCTGTCGTCCAGAGTTTCCCTCCGCACTCGGGTCCATCCTACCAATACCATAACACCCACTTCAGGTACATAGGTTTTACAATCCCTGGACACTATGGTCCGCAGAGTGAGATCCCTCACTCGCCGTTCTGATGCTTTTAACAGGTCTACCAGTCTCACCTCCTTTTTTGGTTTTGTAGATTTCATTCGGAGACATCGTGGATCTGAATGAGGGGGCCATTCCCAACCGATAAACTCTGAAGTCTCTGAAACCTCATCTCCATCCAATTCTCCCTCCGATCCACTCTCTCTTTGTTTTGTCAACGTCTCTCTATCCACCATGATAGAGGACCGCTGCCCACTGCAGACCATCCCTGGGCCGATGCCCTGAGGTGTATTGAGATAGCTCCCTGATTCCCCTAGGTAACCCAGGGGAACACACAGCCCCCTGTGTCTACAGGTCGGACCTGCGAGGCTCCCCGACTGCTCCTGTGTTCCAGCACCCCCAGCGCTCCAGCCTCTGGACCCGAGGGGGTACTCCGTATTATTAAATAAAATGAATACCTACTGAGATCAGCTCCAGCGTCTCCCGTCCCCGTCTGGAGGCTCCCTAGGGCACTGGTCGTAGGCTTTAAAGTAAGCGTCTGCTTAGCACACGCTCTCTCTCCCCAGTGACACACACCCACATGACTGCACTGTCTCTCTCCATCTAATTACTCCTCCCGATCCTCCCTTCTACTGATTGGCACAAATGCTTTGGGAGGCTCCTGGCAGTTAACTAGATCCTCCTTTTCATCCTACCAAGGTTTCGATGCTTTCTCCAAATTCCTAAATCCAAGCTCCAACTGTGAGTCGATTGTAGTCGTATTATTAATATCACAGGCAATGATTCCCTTTCTGAATATAACTACTCTGGATCCAAGCCCCAGGAGCTCGGACCAACTTACTCCAGACCCCGTTTGAAGGTTTTTAGGTCACTTATCATAGGGTTAAAATAATCGCCTGCAGAGTGCTCTTTCAACACAGTCACACACTCACACAACTAAACTGAGTCTCAGTCTAATCTCTCCCCCCGATCAACTCCCGTACTGATCCGTACGTGGGAGTTGGTGGTCTTACAACCCAGGTTTTACCCCGCCTGGGTTTTTCCTCTAGTGATCTGGATCTCCTGATCCTGATCACCTAAGCCTCTAAATGGCTATCTGGATTTCATAAGCCCCAGCGTCTATCTGGATTTCATAAGCCCCAGCGGCTATCTAGATTTCATTAGCCCCGGCAACTATGTGGATTTCATAAACCCCAGCGTCTATCTGGATTTCATAAGCCACAGCGACTATCTGGATTTCATAAGCCCCAGTGGGTATCAGCCTCCAGGTCGTCGTCACACTTGATCAGCAATCCAGCACCATAAGCCTCTCGATTAGTGCTCCAGCACTGAGAGTCGACTGTCACACTTGGTCAGCACCGGACAGCGCTCCAGCACTGAGAGACAAGCCTCCACACTCGATCAGCACCGGACAGCGCTTCAACACTGTGAGCCCCTCACTCGGTCAGCGCTCCTGTACTGAGCGTCAAACCGTCACACCCAATCAGTACTCCTGTACTGAGAGTCAAACCGCCCCACCCAACCAATGTTCCAGCCCCAAGCCCCCTGCTCCTTCAGTCCCGCTCCAGCCCTCCGTCTAACAGGATAAATTCTCTGTCTAAAGGGTTTTACCCTAATAGATTTCGAAAGATATATATATATATATATATAGGCTGGTGTCGAATAGACTCACCCTGCTGTTAACTGTCTACTTCCCACAGTTTCCCTTGCTTCAGCTTCATGTTATGGTCTGAAAGTGACCTACAAATCAGAGCCTGGCATATGAAAGCCCCAATGGTTAGTTCGATGAGGACAATTCATCCAAAGGGGATATTTCAATACAGGGGCCAGAATAATCATTCAGATCCTTGGTGTAATATACACAGTGTAATCTATCTTTTTCTGTTTAGCAAGGAGAGTAACACATAATTTCAGGTGATAAGTACTATACTAAGTATAAGTCTACTAAAAATTCTACTTGGTTTTCAGAGTTGTTCTTTATTCAAGCATAAAACAGGTCAGCAGGATAATACATGATATCAATAAAATGATTTAAGAGTAAAAGAATAAAAATACTATAGAAAGAAGGATGAAAAGTAATTACTGTCAGTCTAAGTACTGTGGGTTCCAAATTCGCCCGATCTCCACGTAAAAAAAGAAAGAAAACCTAAAATAAAAATAAGCTTCTGGTCGATCACCACATCCTCAGCCGAGGGTTTCCAGATCTCCAAGTAAAAAGAACGAAAAGATAAAGTAAAAATAAGCTTCTGGTCGATCACCACATCCTCAGCCGAGGTTTTCCAGATCTCCAACCGAAAGAAAAGGATTTAGGAAATATAAAAATGGAAAAAATATAGAAGATCCAAAGTAGTTAAAGTAAACCCATACGTAAGTAACATCTAAAGAATCAAAGAAATCATCGAAATGAACTAAAATAAAAGAAATGAAAGTGAAATGAAATTGAAATTGAAATGAAAGTGAAAGTAAGTAAATTGGAGTGAATGGACTTACCGAAAATTAATAAAATTAGTAATAATACTTTAGTAGCACATATCACTTGTAGTATACAGTATATTTTGCTGGTTACATTTACCATATTAGTCATACATAACATTAGTAGTATATAGTGTTTTTTTTTAGTAGATCATGTTTCAGTGGTGTTAGTAAAACATATTCTCAGCACCAAAATCCAGTAGCAGGTACTGCAGGTCACATAGAAGCCCCAAAACATATTCAGCGAAGGCACCCCCCCATTCTCCACTCCCGCCCCCACCTGCCACACTAGGACTGGAGCGGGAACAGGAAGGTCAGGGAGGTTCTTCAGAGAAACACCAACAACCCCATCATCCAGCTCAATAACCACAATATGGAGCTCATGATGGAGCAGCTGGAGCATTACACTTGAAGGACTCCTAGATGGCCAGAACAATCATGGATTACTGGTAGAATGAGACAATACAAGGTTTTGGATTTGGACAGAACCAGCACACAATTTCACATTTCCTTGTATCAAATTGTTATCAGTGATTACTATCTTTGTTAATACTTTGTAAATGTTTTGTCCATGTTTTGTTTTTGCCCAATTCTGATTGATGAGGCAGACCTATTTTTAGGAATTTGGTTTAAAAGCAACTATTTGATATTTCCTGTCAAAAATATATGTGAAAATACGGGTCATAGATCAAAACGGGTAAAACACTAGAAGAGTGGATGTAAAACTCAATTTTCGGCTTAGACCACATGGCTGGGCCCAGAGCATAGACTACTCTGCTGCCGATTACACCAAGTAAAATATTCCTTAAACACAGAAGTTGTCACTGTCCTTTTATTTTCTTAGGTTTGATAGTTCTGGTCATACCTACATCCGGTCATACCATCCCAGGATGTTGTGAAAACCGCTTCCAAATGGTTGGACTGATTAGCATGTCTTCTAACAGTCTACATCTCACATTCCACCCTTTGATGGTGTTTTCACTTCATTGAAACTGCATCACAACAATTGAAAGTTCTTCAGTTTTAGTGAATATACCATTCTGCTTACGGTTGTCTCCCTCTTGCTAGGGAAATGTTACTTGTCTCTGGATTAGTTTACCCCGGATCAAATGATTTCAGAGAAATCTACAGGTCAGATTACAAAGACAGAGTCAACAATCAACAGAATCCCAGTTAAGTAGCCTATTATGTATTATTTACATTAGACAAGCAGTGATCCTCCCTCCTGGTCCTGGAGATCCACAGTACTGCAGGATTCTGTCCCAGCTCAGCAGTGACACACCTGATTCAGCTAATCAAGGTTTTGAAGATCAGAATCAGAATCAGAATCAGAATCAGAATTCTTTTATTTGGCCAAGTATATTTGCCCATACAGGAAATTGACTTGGTGAGGTTGGTGAATAGACATGAAAAACAAATAGCAAATATTGACGAGAAATTTACAAAATAGCAAAATATTAACAAAATCTCTGTGGGAGACTAAGTTGCAATGATGCTAGAGGCTGTGAAATGGTTATGGGGCATGTACACTATACATTTAATCATAATATAATAATTATAAATTACACTGTTAGTGCATTGAGTGTGTGACAGGGTGGGGGGGGTGGAAGTCCCAGAGTCAGTGAGAGGCAGGGTGGCTTGATTGTGAGCCCCACTGCCATGGGGAAGAAACTGTTAAGGTGGCGCGAGGTTTTAGTCTTGATTGACTGGAACCTTTTGCTGGATGGAAGTCTCTGGAAGATGGTGTGACCAGGATGGGAAGGATCAGCGATGATCTTTCCTGCTCTCTTACTGGTCCTGGAGTGGAACAGGTCCAGGAGAGATGGCAGGTTGCAGCCGATGACCTTCTCAGCTGACAGAATGATCCGCTGCAGTGGATACCCAATGGCGTATGAAATAGGGATATTATTTAGCAAATTGCCCAAAAAAAAAAATTTCATTTACAGAACAAGTCCTTTACTGCCCCCTTCTGGCTGATCCAGTCTAAACCTACTTTGACTTCACATAACAAGTTGACCATAATGTGAGATTTGAACTTTTACTTGAAGGTCAAGAGGAAGACTAGTGGTAAGAGGGCCTCAGCTGAGAAGACTACCAACACCGATGCAGGTGAGAGGGTTTTCTGTTGTTACATTTTCTGTTGTAACCCTAATACAATTTGTAGACTTGTTTGAAAAACATTTATTTCATTACATTAGCATCCAATCACAGCCAATGATAAAGACTTGAACATTGTACTTGTGTGTACAGTATGAACATAGCTGGGTCATTTGTGGCAATAAAACCCAATATTTCTGCTCCCTGTGTGGCGTTCTCTCCATCAGGAACTAAGTCTCCTGATAAATATGAGGACAGAGCAGCAGTGATCAAACTGCTGGAGGAGGAAGGTCTGACGAGGTTTGGTGCCCTCTCAAATATCAACATCGATCAGGACTGCTTCCCCATCCTGATCAACTTCCTGAAGGGTCTCACTGATAAGTCAGTATGATGCGTTCTACTGTATCTATGTTTTGAATCTAAGTTTACCTGTATGTTTGTTAAACCGTGAATCTAAATGATTATCTTCAGGCTGAACACCTCACATCACAGCCTCACAAACTAATTCTTCACTCTGTTTTAAATGAATACAGGTAACCAAGGCTAAGTTTGATATCACGTGCCGGAGGATAGTGAAACCGATCGGCATGGCCATAGAGGTCCTCCTCCCGAATCTACAGTAGAGCTGAATGAGGCCAGGGATGCTGCGGCCTCAGAGAGTGGGTCAGGACTCTCCTCCAGACGTCCTAAAGCAGGTGAACTCTGACGCGTCCTTGATAATATCATTATCAAGCTCAGATAAGTCCAACCAGATAGCCTGCGATAGGGACAGCTCCATGTACACAGCTAGGAGGATGATGCGTGTGGTGTCCACCAAGCTCCAGGAGTTTGGGATCACCAGACCAGTGGTACCAAAGGTCATGGTCATGACCTCGAACTACCACCCTGATCTCGGCTGCGAAGCAGGGTCGGGCAGGGTTAGTACTTGGATGGGAGACATCCTGGAAATACCTGGTGCCATAACCTTTTCACAACTTCCACCAGTAGCGTGCACTAATGTGTCCTTTTAACAACTGGAACTATATCATAGTTGTTACTGGGCTGTGTCAACTAGGAACCCAGCGTCATTTACTCCAGACTAGTTGCTTCCCATCGTTTTGGAATAAATGGCAGTAGATATTCATCTATCGAATAGTTGTGAAACAAAATCCTTACTACAATATCATATTTCATGGACTGTCTGAGTGAATTATGAGTTGGTGTTGATGACAAACTCCTTTTATTTTCAATGGACAAAAGCTCTCATTTCAGTGAGGGTGCTGCAGTCACTTTTTAGGATGAATGACTGACTGATGTATTAAGCTTTACATTTGGGATGTAGTGTAAGATGTATACATTTACAACACATTGTTCCTTTATCAGGTGGCCTACATAACGTAAAGTGCATGTACAAATTGTATGTCTCTCATTGTCAAACTGTATGTCTCTCATTGTCAATGTTGTGTTTCTGGGCTCACTGTTGACTGCATGTGTGGGGCTTGATCCCCTGTGTTCCATATAATTTGCAGCTTATCTTTTCTATAATAGCCTTTTCATAATTAAATAATTTTTGCTTCAGCAAGACCAACTTTTGTTCTTGCTCAGACTTATTATTGGGCTTGATTAAGCAAGACCAACGAGTGTTATTGCTCATACTTATTCTTATTATTCAAATTCTTCCGATTTTTCAAGTATGCTACTCCTCCTACAGTTTTTAAGCTAGGTCTAATTTGAGTTGCTTACATTTATATTTTTCGAACTCATTATACTTTTTAAAATATTCAGCTTTTTGTAACGCAAAAACTCCTATCTTTTAACATGGTGAATGCGTGACTGTTGTTGCTAGGCTACCCGATGCAGTGCCTTAGCTGGCAAGGTAGCTAGCAACGATTAGCGATTATGCTAACACGAACTTCGTAGGCATTTCTATGCTAGTAACAGAGTAGCTTGCTAGTGAGAGAATGTGTTTAGAAAGTGTTTATTTCATAGAAAAAACGTGTATATTTCTTTCAGAAACTGTAGTGGAAGATATCCTCATTTTCCACCCAAGTAGCAGCCATCTTGTTGTGACATTTTTGTTTCTCCCGCTCCTCCGTCCATTTGGCCAATGAGACCACAGATAATGTCTCCGTCAATAGTGACGTCTGCTATTCATTCATCCATTTTGTTTCATACAATTTATACTTTTTGCGCTGAACGCCATTTTGTCTGAAATCCTATTCATTCGTATGGCCATTTGATATGAATGGGGACATTTTAAAATGTATCCAATTCTTCGTCCTCGGTAAAATAACCTGATATTTCAACCATTTCCAGTCTTCATCTCTGCAATTCATGAGCTGCTATAATAAACTAGATTTTTGCCAATCTATCTGATAAGGCAAACCATTGTCTTTGTCATGGCCTCGGTCGGCTAAAAAGGTTGGTCTAGCTTTTATACGGTAGTTTGACTTCATCTTCAATTTTGCCTGTATTGGATATCCAACAAATTTATATGAGGGGGCTACAGCCTAAAATGTTGGGAGGGGGTGAAGGCGTGGCTGTGTTGAATACCACATGGTAAACAAGTAATTCTGGTGACTTTTGACGGGAGAATGGGTGAATGGAATATTTATATTACGGAGGATGGCTATTGACGGCTGGTGCCGTTCAAGATTCGGGAGGACGATTATTTGTTTTTTTGTGCGAGCACGGTGTTATTTCTATTACAGCCAGAGACGGATTGGTGGGGGGGGTACTGATTCCAGCTAACCCATACTGCATGAGTCATTGTATTATTCCTTTTCGCGAAATACACTTCCTACAGTATGTCCCTTCCCTCAAGTGTTTGAGCAGAGTGGGAGTGAGTAAGTTTACATTTGTAAATGTGTTATTGCTATTTTGTTAATATTTTGCTTTTTGTAAATTTTGTGTCAATATTTGCTCTTGTTATTTATGTCCCATGCGCCAACCTGACCAAGTCAATTTCCTGTATATGCAAATATACTTGGCCAAATAAAAGAATTCTGATTCTGATTCTGATTCTGATTCTGATTCTGTTATGTAAGACTGCCTGGAAATACCCAGTGCCATAAGCTTTTTACAACTTCCACCAGAGAGTGCACTAATGTATCCTTTTAACAACTGGAACTAGATCATAGTTGTTACTGGGCAGTGTCAACTAGGAACCCAGCTTCATTTACTCCAGACTAGTTGATGAAAAACTCCTTTTATTTTCAATGGACAAAAGCTCTTATTTCAGTGAGGTTGCTGCAGTCACTTTTTAGGATGAATGACTGGCTGATGTATTAAGCATTACATTTTGGATATAGCGTACTATGTATACATTTACAACACATTGTTCCTTTATCAGGTGGCCTACATGACGTAAATTGCATGTACAAACTGTCTTTCTGTCCAATGGTCCAACCTGTGTTCCATGTAATTTGCAGCTTATCTTTTCTATAATAGCCTATGCTTATTATTCTTATTATTTGGGCTTGTTTCAGAAAGTCCAACTATTGTTCTTGCTCATATTTATAAGTGGGCTTGATTCAGCAAGACCAACATTTGTTCTTGCTCAGAGTTATTAATGGGCTTGCTTAAGCAAGACCAACTATTGTTATTGCTCATACTTAATTCTTATTATTCAAATTCTTCCGATTTTTCAGGTGTGCTACTCCTCCTACAACTTTTAAGCTAGGTCTAATTTGAGTTGCTTAAATTTATATTCATCAAACTCATTATACTTTTTAAAATATTCAGCTTTTTGTAACTCAAAAACTCCTATCTTTCAGCATGGTGAATGCGTGATGTGTTCTTGTAGGCTACCCGATGCAGTGCCTTAGCTGGCAATGTAGCTAGCAACGATTAGCGATTATGCTAACACGAACTTCGTAAGCATTTCTATGCTAATAACAGAGTAGCTTGCTAGTAAGAGAGCGTGTTTAGAAAGTGTTTATTTCATAGAAAAAGAGTGTATATTTGTTTCAGAAACTGTAGTGGAAGATATCCTAATTTTCCACTTTAGTAGCAGCCATCTTGTTGTGACATTTTTGTTTGTCCCGCCCCTCCGTCCATTTGGCCAATGAGACCACAGATAATGTCTCCGTCAATAGTGACGTCTGCTATTCATTCTCCATGTTGTTTCATACCATTCATACTTTTTGCGCTGTACGCCATTTTGTCTGAAATCCTATTCCTTCCTATGACCATTTCCTTGAATGGGGACATTTAAAAATGTGTCCACTTTTTCATATTTTAAGCTTGACACCTCAATTAAACTTTACAATGTGTAGACTGACTAACTTCCATTCAGAGTTTTGATACTATTTAGACTTTTTAAGTTTCATAAACAAACATGGGTTTCTCTGAGGATCATTGGGTTCCGATGACACATTATATCTGAACTTCCTCTCTTTAATCTATCCATCCACTCATCTATCCATTCATCCATCCAACCAAGCCAGTTTCTATCTATCTATCCTTCTCTCATCTATATATCTTTCCCTCATTTATCAAACTTAATCTGTCTATCTATCTACATTATCTATCTATACAACATACTCTCGTCTATCGATCTACAGTGTCTATCGATGGCAGCAACACTGTGACCCCATCAAGGCTCTCTCTGCTCGCGAGGACAACGTGCTAGCAATCGACACAGCCGATATGAGGAAGGCTGTTAAACGGGTCAACACCCGCAAAGCTGCCGGTCCAGGCGGCATCCCTGGCCGTGTCCTCAGAGTAGCTGTCAGCTGTCTTCACGGACACGTTCTATCTGTCGCTGTCCCAGTCTGTAATATCCACCTGTTTCAAAGCGACCACTATCATCCCTGTCCCCAAGACGAACAAGGTAACCTGCCTCAACGACTACTGCCCTGTTGCACTATGTATCACCTCATCCACTCTGACTCTCAACAAAGGGGCTCCCTAGGGCTGTGTGCTCACGGATCATGCCCCCATCCACATCGGCGGGTCTGTAGTGGAGAGAGTCAGCAGCTTCTAGTTCCTTGGTATCCACATCACCGAGGACTTAACATGGTCACACCCCACCCACGCTGTGATCAAGACGGTGCGCCACCGCCTGTTTTTCTTCAGGCATCTGAGAAAAGTCTGTATGGACACCCAGATCCTTACAAACTTTTACAGATGCACCACAGAGAGTATCCTGACAGGCTGTATCACTGCCTGGTACGGCAACTGCACCGCACTCGACCGTAAAGCTTGATGGTGAAAACAGCCCAGTACATCACGGGCCGCAAGCTACCAGCCATTCAGGTCCTCTACTCTGAGAGGTGCAAGAGGAAGGCTGGGAAGATCATCAGGGACAATTTCTACCCCCAGGCCATAAGACTGCTCATAAGACTTTGATCAGAAGACCTCTGATATTAGCGCACATATTATTGCACTGACATTTTTGCACTAGTACTCTTGTTACTTTATTGTCACTTTTATTAATTATTATTGAATTGACAAATAAAATGTGATTTGATCATCTATCAGTTCATCCATACAACCAACCAACCAACAAACCATTCATCCATCCACCCAATGCACCAATCAAACCATCTTTAACTGTATCCTCTACTAGAATAAGAGTCTCACTTTCTTTCAACTACCCAGCAAATCTATCTGTCGTCTAAACCATCTTAAAACTTTTTTCTATTACCAATATAAGATTTTGGGAGCCCAGAAAATTTCTTCTGGAACTTATTTTTCTAATTATTATTATTATTCCAATGCCACTCCTCATACAGCTTTTAAGCTATTCGCTTCAGTGTGTTATAGTGTGTTTACAAACATTGCTGCCTGATTAATTATGTGATGAGGAGCTTATGTTTCCATTTGGATGGATAATTTTTCTTAGTTGATTCCGCGCATTTCAGCAGTAGGCTGAAATTTTCACTTGACTTGACTCTTTATATGACTGTTATTATAGCCCTCATATACTTTTAATTCCAAATTCCAAATATGAACACGTACTGTATAAGGCCTGCCCAATCTGCTCAAATACATTTCAATTGAATTAGGGGGGAGATGGGCGGATTGTAGCGAATTTGGCATTCATAATCGTTTCCCATTAACAAACAAAAATTATGACAATTCATCTAGACACTGAAAACAATTTGAATGATCGCACTCTTCCCCTAGAACAGGACAGTTCTTCATTTAACGAATTCCGTTAGTTCATAGAAGATTGACAGCACCTACCAAATAGGCAATGACATCATGTTAAGAAAGATGTGCACAAAACAAAATTACATGACACTATTTTATTTGCTCCCTGTTTTAGCGTAAATCGAAATTCAAACTACTTGTGATAGTTGTTCTCAACTGTATTAAACAGACCTGTGTCATGACAACAGAGATGCGCGAAACAAATCTCACTTTGGGAGCGATCAAATGATCCCTCAAAAAGTTACAGTATAAAAAATAAATGTATAATTATTATTATTACATTGTGTGAACTAGAGAAGGTTGCCCTTGGTGAAAATGTGGACGTTCGCACCCTATTATAACAGAAGGCTACTTTTCTACCCAGTCCCAATCCCACTGAAACCCAACATACTGTATTTACTGCTGTCACGCATGAAAATTCCGAACTTAATTCTGTAATTATTCTGTTATATTATTATAGCCGACTCGCGTTTCTTCATGTTAGACTGTGCAAAAACATTTCCCCCTTTCTCTGCGCTGTGAGAGAATGTGTGATCTGCAATTCATGAAACTTGATTTTGCCAATCTACAGTACATGTACATGTATCTGATAAGGCAAACCATTTTCTTTTCAAACATCCTTCACAACTCTTCTCACCATCTTGTCACTCCACACGCGTGTACGGCGGTGTGCAGCGGCAATGTAAGGGGGTTAAACCCATGCCAACTGTAGCAAGACATTGTAAAAGCTTTTACAGGGAGAGATCCAATTGAATTGTCTGTTTTGCATGTGGTAAGATCAGGTATATTGCTAGACAGTTTAAAAGTGTTGTTTGTTTTGCATGTGACAAAACTGGGCATATCCCAAGTGTCTCCCCGTATTGGACCCTATACAGGAGTCCCGGTCCAGCCCTCTGTCCAACGGGTTAAATCCTCAGCCTAAAGTTTCCCCTGCTGCAGCTTAATGTTATGCTCTGTAAGTGACCTACAAATCAGAACTCAGCATATGAAAGCCCCAATGGTTAAGGACCGCTCTATTCTTATATGAGTGCCAGTTGGTGTGGTTGCAGGAATTTAATTTATAGATGAGGACAATTCATCCAAAAGGGATATTTCAATAAAGTGGCTAGAATAACCATTTCGATCCTTTGGTGTAATATGTACAATGTAATCTATCTTTTTATGTTTAGCAAGGAGAATAACACTCCATTTCAGGTGGTGAGTACTATACTGAGTATAAATCTACTGAAACATCTCCTTGGTTTGCAGAGTTGTTCTTTAATCAAGCTTTAAACATGACAGCAGGATAATACAAGATATCAATAAAGTGATTCAATTGAAAAAGAATAAAATACTGAAGAAGATGAAAAGTAATTTCTGTAAGTCTAAATACCGAGAACAAATTCTCCTGTTCTCTCGTTCTGGTCCATCACTGCCTCCTCAGTCGAGTAAGTTCCCGATCTCCAAGTGAAAAGAAAGAAAAGATGTTGAAAAAGCGTTTCTGGTCGATCATCACCCGACAAAAAGAAAGGTTTAAGGAAAAAAATAAAATAAATAGAAGATCCAAAGTAGTTAAAGTAAACCCACGCAATATAACGTAAAATCAAAGGAATTAAAGAAATCATTGAAATTAACTAAAATAAAAGAAATCAAAGAAATGAAAGTGAAAGCAAAAAAATTGAAGTGAATGGACCTACCAAAAATTACACGATATAAAGCAAAATCTAAAGAATCAAAGAAATTATTGAAATGAACTAAAATAAAAGAAATCAAATAAATTAAAGTGAAAGTAAACAAATTGGAGTGGATGGACTTACCGAAAATTAAGTAAATAAGTCCAAATACAAATAGATAATATAGTTCTTGAAGTAAAATAAAGAAGATAAGTCGAAATCTGGTTGTCCCTAGTCTGTCTAACTTGTAATAATTTTAGATAGGCTCTGTACAGCATTGACAGTGGCCATGGCCGATATACTCTCAAATCCTCTATCAGCCCGGCCTATTCCTCCGAAGCAGAACTGTACCCTCAGCTGAGGATCTACAATGGCCCTCATCCCAGTACAATTGAAGTGGTCACTCAACCCCAAGCAATCGTTTTCGCTAAATATAGGCAGCCAAACGAGTGAGCCTACTTCTGATACTAACAATAATTCACACTGGGTGCTTCCCATTTTGAAAACTCTCTCCAGAGAGGAATTTGGTCACAGAACCCCCATTGGGCTAGAACTCCTGGTCTCTATAGGGATCCGTCCTTCTGGGAGATCTGGGGAAAATGTCCATAAACATATGCCTAACAACAAGTTTTGTATAACCCCTGTCATGAGCTCCTCTGAGCATAACTGTTTCACATGAGCAAAGCTTCTAGGTCCCCGTGACATTTAGTCCCCCCCCCTCCCCTTTGAGTCATCTTTGACTATCACTTTATCGGAACCCATTGCCTTCTGGACCGTCCTGGACGATGCAGTCTCCCAGGTCCTCCACACCACTCTCTCTCACCTTGACAGTCAGAAGGGGGGCTATGTGAGAATGCTGTTTATAGACTACAGCTCAGCGTTCAATACCATTGTCTCCACCGGACTGGCTGAAAAGATGATTGGATTAGGACTAAACATTCCCCTGTGTGCCTGGATCCTGGACTTCCTAACGGCCAGGCCACAGGTGGTCAGGGTGGGTAGACACACCTCCAGCATACTCATCCTGAGCACAGGGTCCCCCCAGGGCTGCGTCCTTAGCCCCCTCTTCTACTCCCTGTACACCCACAACTGTGTGGCTAAGTCCAGCGACAACTCCATCATCAAGTTTGCTGACGACACAGTTGTGGGGGGGCTGATCTCAGATAACAATGAGGAAGCCTACCTGGACGAGGTGGCGGACCTGTCACTCTGGTGTCAGGAGAATAGCCTCATCCTGAATGTCTCCCAGACAAAGGAGCTGAGTGTGGACTTCAGGAGAGCACAACATCCAAGGACATACACGCCGCTGGACATCGGTGGGACTGCTGTGGACAGGGTGAGCAGTTTTAAATACCTGGGAGTCCACATCACAGAAGACCTGGCCTGGACTACCCACATCAGTACACTGGTGGGAAAGGCAAGGCAACGCCTGTTCCATCTCAGGCAGCTGAGGAAATTCAAAGTCTCCCGGAGGATCCTTCAGTCCTTCTACTCTGGAGCTGTGGAGAGCATCCTGGCTGGCAACATCACCGTCTGGTACGGTAACAGCACGGCCCAGGACAGGCGAGCTCTGCAAAGGGTGGTACGCCTGGCAGAAAAGACCATGGGAGCTCCAACCCCCCCTCTCCATGTCCTGTACACCAGGAGGTGTAGGACCAGAGGCTACAGGATAATGAAGGACCCTCACCACCTGAAAAACGGACTGTTCCAGCTGCTGCAGTCAGGCAAACGCCTTCGCTGTCATGTAGCAAGAACAGATAGACTAAGACTGAGTTTCTTCCCCCATGCCATCAGGATCATCAACGATGACCCCACCAGTGCCCCCTTCAAGTCACTCACACACTCACTGACATCATAACACTTATGCACACACATAATCACCCATTGCAGACTCATCCTCCACTGTAATTATCTGTACTGTCAACCTGTCATTGCCATTGTATATTGCCATTCCATTGCGTACATTGCTTCACCGCTGTTTATACTGCTTATACTGTTTATACTGTTTATATTTTTTATTACTTCTATTTTATTTTATTTTATCTATTTTAAAACTTATTGTTGCACTACTCTGTGGCACTGTCACTTTTGCATTTCACTGTATACTTGTATGCACGTGACAAATAAAGAATCTTGAATCTTGAATCTTGACTCACCCAAACCTCTCTCAACTTTGACTCAATTCCCCTTTCTCTCCTTCCTTTTCCAATTCATTTAATTTCAACTTTATTTAAATTGTTACACATAGTTAGACAGATCAGTTTCATCCTTCAAATCATAAAACAGGCAAAACTCCTTTCAACACAAATTAGTTATTTGATCAGTTTTATGTCTGAATAGTATTTCTTGCCATTAGACATTCAGTATCTTAGTAGCACATATCACTTGTAGTATATAATATGTTTTGCTGGTTATACTTTAGCATATTAGTAGTACAAAACATCAGTAGTATATAGTGTGCTTTTTTGCTGGTTATATTTCAATGTGTTAGTAGCACATACCATCAGTAGTATATAGTATGTTTTGGCAGATTATGTTTCAGTGATTTAGTAGTACAGACATCAAGCATCAAAATCCAGCAGCGGGAACTCCAGGTCACAAAGAAGCCCTATGACATATTCCTCCATAACCTCCGTAGCCGTGATCCCACCTGCCCCTCCTCAGAGAGCGGAGCGGGAGTGGGAACCGTCCCAGGGAGGTCCCCAGGAGAGACACCGACATCACCATCTTCCTCTCCCCCCTCTGGTTCAACAACCTCCTCTTTAAACCCATCCTGAATCATCCCCTGAGCTGAGCTCTCCGCTTCCCCAGACACTTCTAGCTGAGAACACTAGATGGAGCCAGCCCCCCTAGCCAGGGCGCCCTACCAGGACTCCACCGGTACCCCTGTGACACCGCCATCCCTGCTCATCCATAAGGGTTCCTGCCATGATTTAAGCGCTGAATCCCCCCTCTGAAGTTCTGAGCGGCCTGCTCTGGTGGAGATGCAGGTCGGGGGAGGGCCAGACTTTTAGACATCCCCTCCATGGCCTGAATCCCGACCTGTCTACCTCCCATAGACCCCCCACAGTTTCCAGACAATCCCCTCATATTTGATCACCGTCCATAGATGCACACTAGTGCGATAACGCCCATTATCCAGCTCCCAATTCTTAACCATCAAGGGACGTAAGACAACAATTCCATACATCCTTATTTTCAACTCATCCCCGGGCTGTGACCGATGACCAGATTACCTTTGCTGTCTCCTCCATCCGTCCAATAGCCCGCTCATAAGCCACGGTATGATTGGCCTGTCCGTGAGCGCATAAAACAGCATGTGCTGAATCCACCAGGAACCTTTGCTCATAGCAGGTGTGGCACCACAGAGTCAGACCAAAGAGCTGGAGTGGGGTAGGGGGGACGACCCACAGATAGCCGGCCATCACCAGGGGTACCTCACAAGTATCACATTTTGCGTTAACCTAATGAAAACATAAAGTGATAAAAGCATATTTAACCTAAGACATTTCATTTAAATTGCCAGCCCTCGAGGAGTTAAAAAAAACAACAACAAAAAAACACTTATTATAAGTAGTCCATTTTTGTGGAGACAAATCATCGTTTCAAGACATTCTTCACCCCAACAACACATATCACCAGGCAGCGCACCAGACTCCAGGCCCATCCGGCAGTCCCCCGTCAAATTCTAGATATCATAACCCTTTTCTCCAAATCCAAATCACCGATGGCAAGCTTAAGCAAAACATATCCTCAGTTTTGTCTTCCTCTCCTCCAGAAGAAAAACAGGAAAAAAATAAGTTTTAGTGGTCTCCCAAGCATAGCCCCCAGGCCAGGCCTGTAACACCCCTTTCACTGTTCTGTTATTCTTAATGTGAGTGCAATCATTCTTCCAAAAGCCCCATTTGTCTTTCCACACCTGCCACAGTTCACATTTCGGCATAGCCCCCTCACTCACTTAATTTGTTGCATTTACTTATGCGAACACATTACCTGCAACACATTCATCCAACTTCCGGAATTCCCCCAATGGGACATTCATCAGGTCCTCTGGGGTTGGCATGCGCTGCACATACATTTCTTGTTCGACGGGACTCGCCAGACTGCTCCCAGATACAATGTAACCTGCCTGATATGCCATTTCTAGGTGTTTTACCTGAGTAATCCACACCCAGGGAAAGGTCTCATTTAACCATCGATCAAATGACACCCACATCTGGCACCCAAAGGTGTATCTGTCCCAGTAGAAGACTTTTTTGTTGACTGGACCAAGCATCAGTCGTTGCTGTCCCTCAGAACAGGGGACACCCAGGTTACAAAAGCAACTCTGTCTCATTAAGGGCATCAGTTTTTCCTGGAGACATTCCTGATACATCCTGTCCTCCTGTCCTCTGTCAGCGTTTGTGGTTGGTCAGTAGAGTTATCAGTAGAGTGGTCAGTAGAGTTATCACCCACCCTCTGGATCTGTCCTAGCTCCTCCAACGATGTACTGCTCTTTCCGTATTCCATCAACCCAGGTTCCTGTTGGCATGTCAGATTATACTTCCCCCAAAACAACCCTTGCTTTGGGAGTATTGTTACGCAGGATTGATTCTTGTTGGGAGCATTATACACCATCTCCTTCGTCCAATAGCCTATACCACTATCGTTTTTGCCCATGCCAGGGCACAGAGCCATCGGAACAATAGCATCTAGGATTCTAGGAGCATCTCTGAGTGTATCCAGTTACACTGCGGACTCTTTCTTATTTTGCTAGTAGGCCTAAGAAAAAACTTCACCAGCTCTCCCCCCTCAGGCTGTACCCCCTCCAGGACATCTCGCTCTCGGGTCTCGTTTACCAAAACCCCAATCCAGGCGTTCAGGGTTTCATTGTTTATCTCATACAGGGCCATGATATCATTCTCCCATCGCGTAATATAGCTTGTTTCCCCGGTCCCAGTCCACATCTGCAGCATTATTTTCAGTGCTAAAATAGTGATGTTCCCACCTCCTGGTGGTAGCAGATCCCATCCGGGAAGGGTAATTACCCTCTGCTCAACTTGCCAGCATGTCTGGTTGAACCTCTTTGTATTACTAAAATGCACTTTGACATGGGTTTCCTCCCATGGTTTATCTCCACAAAAATAGAGGATGGCTAGGACTGCCACCAATCCTGTGAATCCTATCATCAGATTCCCTAACATTTTCCCTCTCATCGTCGTTGCCAGTGCTGTGGTCGTATCTTTTTGTCAGTCTGGTTATGGTTCGTCTCCTCACCGAACTACTATGAATGATTTGTTAATGGAAAAGCCCCAGTATGGAACCTGCACCCCTGTACAGGTTTCAATTGTTATGCACGGCCTATAATGCCACTCGATCTCTGCGCTCTGCTGTAGATCCCACTTCAAGTGCCTTCTCCATTTTGGCTTATGAGGCGGTGTATCCTCACCTATATAGCGCATCTCTTTCTCCAAGGGTTGGTCGAACCTTTGCCACACCCACATCCACGTTATCACTGACATCTTTTCAGGGCGCGGACAAGGTGCCATGTTACGCTCGTTCCTCAAACTTACAAAGTCCCATGCCAGGGATGTCCCAGGGGATAGCGATCCACTGTATGTGCCATCAGAGTCATCAAAGGCATGATTGGTGCAATACCTCCACTATGTCCTGTCTATGCCCATTCCCCGGGATGGCCACTGGCATTTCAGTAAACAGCCTGAAGAACTCGTCATCATCGTTGTTTTCGTGGGATCCACAATTGCACTGATAGCTCCGGCTAGCCTACCGACAATACCACTCCATCTTCACCCAGAGACGACTAGTACTCTGGTTATAGGCCTCGACAACGTCCTCCTGCTTCCCAGAGCACAACCATTTCCACATGTGAGGGCTATTGGTCCAAATCAGATTAGATTAGATTAGATTAAATTAGATTCAACTTTATTGTCATTGTGCAGAGTACAAGTACAGAGACAACAAAATGCAGTTAGCGTCTAACCAGAAGTGCAAAATAGCAGAAAGTGCAATGAACAGTATATACAGGTAGTGCAATATATGAGCAGTAAGTAGTGCAGTATAGTATGAGTAGTGCAGTGTAAGCAGTATATGAGTAAGCAGTAGCATTATAAGCAGAATAAATAGGTTACAGTATGAACAGTGTAGCAGCATATGAGCTGTATAGGTAATGCAGTCTAGCAGTATATATGTATTAACAGTAGCATAAGGTAGCTGGCAGAATAAATATAAATATGGAATGCCGTATGAACAGTATAAACAGGTATGTACAGTATGTACAGATATGTGCAGTGTATTAACAGTAGTATTAAAGAAAATATAGGGATATGTGCATTATGTGCATTATGAACAGTATAGACAGATTATGAACAGTATAGACAAATATGTACAGAAGAGCAGTGGTATTCAGTAAGAGCAGTGGCACAGTAATAGTGCTATTGTCCGGGTGGGGGGGTGCAGGGGTTGCAGGGGTTGGTAGGTTGTCACGTAGGTGCAGTGTTCGAGTTCAGTAGGGTGACAGCCGCAGGGAAGAAGCTGCCTCTGAACCTGCTGGTTCGGGTGCGGAGAGACCTGTAGCGCCTCCCGGAGGGGAGTGGGGTGAACAGTCTATGGTTGGGGTGAGAAATGTCCTTGACGATGCTGCATGCCTTACGCAAGCATCGTTTGCCCTGGACAGCCTCAATGGAGGGGAGTGAGGAACCAGTGATGCGTTGGGCAGTTTTCACCACCCTCTGCAGTGCTTTCCGGTCAGATGCCGAGCAGTTGCCATACCATACTGTGACACAGTTGGTAAGGATGCTCTCGATGGTGCAGCGGTAGAAGTTCACCAGGATCTGAGGAGACAGGTGGACCTTCTTTAGTCTCCTCAGGAAGAAGAGACGCTGGTGAGCCTTCTTGATCAGGGTAGAGGTGTTGAGGGTCCAGGAGAGATCCTCAGAGATGTGGACACCCAGGAACTTGAAGCTGGTGACTCGCTCCACCTCAGTCCCGTTGATGAGGATGGGGGTGTGTGTGCCAGCTCTTGATTTCCTGAAGTCCACAAAGAGCTCTTTGGTCTTCCTGGTGTTGAGAGCCAGGTTGTTGTCGTCGCACCACATTGTTAGGTGCTGGACCTCCTCCCTGTAGGCCGACTCATCGTTGTTGCTGATGAGACCAATCACCGTTGTGTCGTCTGCAAACTTGACAATGGTGTTTGAGCCATGGACAGGTGTGCAGTCGTAGGTGAAGAGGGAGTAGAGGAGGGGGCTCAGCACACAGCCTTGCGGAACGCTGGTGTTCAGGGTGAGGGTTGAAGAGGTGTGATTGTGTAGCCTAACAGACTGCGGCCTGTTGGTTAGGAAGTCCAGAATCCAGTTGCAGAGGGAGGAGTTGATGCCCAGTTGACTGAGTTTGGAGATCAGTTTGGAGGGGATGATGGTGTTGAATGCTGAACTGAAGTCAATGAACAGCATTCTCACATAAGAGTTGGTCTTGTCGAGGTGGGACAGGGCGGAGTGAAGTGCCGTTGAGATGGCATCTTCTGTACTCCTGTTCTGCCGGTAGACGAATTGGAAGGGGTCCAGTGTGGGTGGTAGACAGGTCTTGAGTTGAGCTAAGACCAGCCTCTCGAAGCACTTCATGATGATGGGCGTGAGTGCCACTGGGCGGAAGTCATTTAAGCTCGTTGCCTTGGAGTGTTTTGACACCGGCACGATGGAGGTGGTTTTGAAGCACGCGGGGACAGCTGCTTGGGCTAGGGACAGGTTGAATATGTCAGTCCAAACCTCAGTCAGCTGCACAGCACAGGCCCTGAGGACGCGTCCGGGGATCCCATCAGGACCAGCAGCCTTGCGTGCATTAGTCCTGCTCAGTGCCGCACACACGTCGGTGGGAGATAGAGTGAGGGGCTGGTGATCCGCAGGGAGCACAGTCTTGATGGCCACCCCCTTGTTGTCCCTGTCAAAGCGGCCATAGAAGTGGTTCAGCTCATCAGGCAGGGAGGCGTCGACGGAGAGGGGTGAGGTGTTTGTAATCAGTGATGGCCTGGATGCCTTGCCACATGCGTCGGGGGTCAGAGTTGTTCTTGAAGTGGTCCTCTATCCTCAGCTTGTGGTTGTGCTTGGCCTTTTTGATGCCCCTCTGCAGGTTAGCCCTGGATGAGCTATAGGCCCGAGCATCCCCTGATCTGAAGGCAATGTCGCGTGCCTTCAGCAGGAGTCGGACCTCACTGTTCATCCATGGCTTCTGATTGGGGAAAGTGGTGATCCGTTTGAGTGTGGTGACACTATTGATGTTGGAATTGATGTAGTCCAAAACAGAGGAGGCATATGAATCAATGTCCGTGTGGGAGTCATGTGTGGCCTGTGTGGCAAACACACCCCAGTCAGTGTTTCCGAAAGCTGCTGGAGCGCTGAGTCAGCACCCTCTGGCCAGACCTTGACTGTCCTCACTGTAGGTTTCACCCGTTTGATGAGTGCTGAGTACTTGGGCAGTAGGAACAATGAGAGGTGGTCAGATTGACCTAGATTCCCGGCCAGGGTAATATCAATGTACTCCCCCTGAAGTATATCGGCATAATTAGGACCCCAGCGCACCGTCAGTCGCATATTACCCACCTTCCGATGGAGGACATTCAGGGCAATTGGGAAAGGACCTAGTGCACTCCTCCCAGGACAAGCCCCATACAGGCCATTGATTTTCTGTTCTATGGTACTCTTTTGGCTGCTTTCTTGCGTGTCTACTGATGCTATTTGCCTTACACATCACCAGGCTCATCTCCTCTGTCCAATAACTACAGTAGTAGCTGGGAGTGTTACACCATTGCTGGAAAATAAGCTCACCATATGTGCCTCTCCTATTCGATTTCACATCATATTCTCTATCAGGGGATCGAAACAGCTCTCTCCTGGGGTCCTCCCAACTCTAAAGGGCCCTTGCCAGGGAATTTATTTCTTTTTTTACAGCATTCTCATTTTTATTTTTATTTCTAAAGGCATGATTTGATGACCGAACCAGACTTGATGAGGAGGATGCCATTCTATTTTCTCCTGAAGTAGCGAGACAAACCTTTTCCTAGTTGTGGTGGTTTAGGCTGGTCTAGCTTTTGCTCTGCTTCTGAGCTCCACTCTGGAGGCTTTGCTATTTCTGGCTTCACCTCTGTTATCTCCGTCCCCTGGGAGTATACGCCCTCAAATGGCACCATCACGAATCTCACTATTATCTCTACTTCCAGTGTCTCCTCTGGTCTACTGGGGGCAGGTGCCCTCGACACATGTGTCCCAAGAAATTGCCACGGCGCCAGTCCTCTGGCGTGACCCTTCTAGTCGCTCTTTTCTCCTTAATAACTGCTCCTGCATGCCCCCAGGCATCCAGGCTGGTTACATTATGCAGTAGGTCATTACCCTGTATCTCTTTTTCTCGAGGGATATTTTGCTCTACCTATTCTACCGGGATCTCCTGATCCCTGAACACCTCCTCGATCAGCTTTCCCCATGTAATCAACTCCCAGGGCCCTTTCCACCTCCCCTGGAGAGCACTCTCCCTTAAATGATCGGGCAACTCCTCCTACCCCTCAGTTTCCCCTGAGGTTGTCGGCTCTCTGTATACTCGAATGGTCAGCGGTATCTGACTGGTGGACATAGGAGGATGAAGAACCACCCCAACCCCAGGCTATATAGGACAATAGTGGGACAATAAACTTCCTTCCCACACCCTTGCCACTCAATGCAAAGGGTTATTGGAATAAGGCACACCACATATTCATTCACGATTCGTTTCCACTCCAACAACTCCTCATCCCTGGATAGAAACCCTTCTTTAGCATATCCTAATGTCTCCCCACCCAAAGCTACCTCAGTCCTCTCCTTGTAACGACCAGCCCCTTAACTGTGGCCACACGGACCCAGGCTGGTGGATTCTGCACATTCGTGGCCATTTATGGATCCTGGTTCTGGTTCTAGCTAAGAATTGGTTTCAACTGCTCCATTCCACTATGCCTGTATACGATACGCCAGTCCTCTCATTAAAGAGTATCTTTATTTTTATTTCTGTCGTCCAGAGTTTCCCTCCGCACTCGGGTCCATCCTACCAATACCATAACACCCACTTCAGGTACATAGGTTTTACAATCCCTGGACACTATGGTCCGCAGAGTGAGATCCCTCACTCGCCGTTCTGATGCTTTTAACAGGTCTACCAGTCTCACCTCCTTTTTTGGTTTTGTAGATTTCATTCGGAGACATCGTGGATCTGAATGAGGGGGCCATTCCCAACCGATAAACTCTGAAGTCTCTGAAACCTCATCTCCATCCAATTCTCCCTCCGATCCACTCTCTCTTTGTTTTGTCAACGTCTCTCTATCCACCATGATAGAGGACCGCTGCCCACTGCAGACCATCCCTGGGCCGATGCCCTGAGGTGTATTGAGATAGCTCCCTGATTCCCCTAGGTAACCCAGGGGAACACACAGCCCCCTGTGTCTACAGGTCGGACCTGCGAGGCTCCCCGACTGCTCCTGTGTTCCAGCACCCCCAGCGCTCCAGCCTCTGGACCCGAGGGGGTACTCCGTATTATTAAATAAAATGAATACCTACTGAGATCAGCTCCAGCGTCTCCCGTCCCCGTCTGGAGGCTCCCTAGGGCACTGGTCGTAGGCTTTAAAGTAAGCGTCTGCTTAGCACACGCTCTCTCTCCCCAGTGACACACACCCACATGACTGCACTGTCTCTCTCCATCTAATTACTCCTCCCGATCCTCCCTTCTACTGATTGGCACAAATGCTTTGGGAGGCTCCTGGCAGTTAACTAGATCCTCCTTTTCATCCTACCAAGGTTTCGATGCTTTCTCCAAATTCCTAAATCCAAGCTCCAACTGTGAGTCGATTGTAGTCGTATTATTAATATCACAGGCAATGATTCCCTTTCTGAATATAACTACTCTGGATCCAAGCCCCAGGAGCTCGGACCAACTTACTCCAGACCCCGTTTGAAGGTTTTTAGGTCACTTATCATAGGGTTAAAATAATCGCCTGCAGAGTGCTCTTTCAACACAGTCACACACTCACACAACTAAACTGAGTCTCAGTCTAATCTCTCCCCCCGATCAACTCCCGTACTGATCCGTACGTGGGAGTTGGTGGTCTTACAACCCAGGTTTTACCCCGCCTGGGTTTTTCCTCTAGTGATCTGGATCTCCTGATCCTGATCACCTAAGCCTCTAAATGGCTATCTGGATTTCATAAGCCCCAGCGTCTATCTGGATTTCATAAGCCCCAGCGGCTATCTAGATTTCATTAGCCCCGGCAACTATGTGGATTTCATAAACCCCAGCGTCTATCTGGATTTCATAAGCCACAGCGACTATCTGGATTTCATAAGCCCCAGTGGGTATCAGCCTCCAGGTCGTCGTCACACTTGATCAGCAATCCAGCACCATAAGCACCTCGATTAGTGCTCCAGCACTGAGAGTCGACTGTCACACTTGGTCAGCACCGGACAGCGCTCCAGCACTGAGAGACAAGCCTCCACACTCGATCAGCACCGGACAGCGCTTCAACACTGTGAGCCCCTCACTCGGTCAGCGCTCCTGTACTGAGAGTCAAACCGTCACACCCAATCAGTACTGCTGTACTGAGAGTCAAACCGCCCCACCCAACCAATGTTCCAGCCCCAAGCCCCCTGCTCCTTCAGTCCCGGTCCAGCCCTCCGTCTAACAGGATAAATTCTCTGTCTAAAGGGTTTTACCCTAATAGATTTCGAAAGATATATATATATATATATATATATATATATATATATTTAGGCTGGTGTCGAATAGACTCACCCTGCTGTTAACTGTCTACTTCCCACAGTTTCCCTTGCTTCAGCTTCATGTTATGGTCTGAAAGTGACTTCCAAATCAGAGCCTGGCATATGAAAGCCCCAATGGTTAGTTCGATGAGGACAATTCATCCAAAGGGGATATTTCAATACAGGGGCCAGAATAATCATTCAGATCCTTGGTGTAATATACACAGTGTAATCTATCTTTTTCTGTTTAGCAAGGAGAGTAACACATAATTTCAGGTGATAAGTACTATACTAAGTATAAGTCTACTAAAAATTCTACTTGGTTTTCAGAGTTGTTCTTTATTCAAGCATAAAACAGGTCAGCAGGATAATACATGATATCAATAAAATGATTTAAGAGTAAAAGAATAAAAATACTATAGAAAGAAGGATGAAAAGTAATTACTGTCAGTCTAAGTACTGTGGGTTCCAAATTCGCCCGATCTCCACGTAAAAAAAGAAAGAAAACCTAAAATAAAAATAAGCTTCTGGTCGATCACCACATCCTCAGCCGAGGGTTTCCAGATCTCCAAGTAAAAAGAACGAAAAGATAAAGTAAAAATAAGCTTCTGGTCGATCACCACATCCTCAGCCGAGGTTTTCCAGATCTCCAACCGAAAGAAAAGGATTTAGGAAATATAAAAATGGAAAAAATATAGAAGATCCAAAGTAGTTAAAGTAAACCCATACGTAAGTAACATCTAAAGAATCAAAGAAATCATCGAAATGAACTAAAATAAAAGAAATGAAAGTGAAATGAAATTGAAATTGAAATGAAAGTGAAAGTAAGTAAATTGGAGTGAATGGACTTACCGAAAATTAATAAAATTAGTAATAATACTTTAGTAGCACATATCACTTGTAGTATACAGTATATTTTGCTGGTTATGTGGTGAGACGCATGGGCGTAGCCCTTCATAATGATTAGGGCTGTCACAGCCAATGGCTTGCGTCACCGTCCTATTTATTCCGAGGTAGCGTTGTGTCGGGAGGCGCCACAATTTGTCCCCACGTTACTTCCTGCTACGCCCCCCCGGTCAACTGGCTACCGGTATGTACGCTCCTTCTATGTATGCTCTGACTCTGGCTAATTTGGTTGTAGCCTGGTAATTTATTCTTTGCACGCTGTGGTCGCTTTGCAGCGCTTCCACCTGTTGCTTGGCGGTGTCCTGTCTTGGTCAGTGATGCGTGCTGGGCTATTGATCGCGTAACATTCTCTATGGATTCATACCGAACGTAAACATTTAGCGGAGCTCCGTGAGCTCGCTGGTTGGAGTGGGAAGTCGTCAACTTCCTGGTACGTATCCCATAATTTGGATCTCTATTGCTCTTGTTTTTACCATTATGTTTAGCACTAATGGGGTGTCCTGTGTGCCTTCTAGGTACTGCCGGTGGTGGCCGTGCCTACTGCTGTTTTTGCCATACGTAACTTACCTGCATAGCTGCCTCATCCGCCCTGAGCTAGCCACTTGCCTGGAAGATAGCGGCGAAGACGCTAACAACCGCTATTTTTAACTGATACGGCTATCTGTTGTCTTGTCCTTGTGTGTTGTCTGTCTGTGTTGCAATCAGTGTGGGTGTGTTCTGGGGAGGCTTTGGTTACTTTAGGGGATTTTGTTTATGGTGTGCGTTAGTCCTGCTTAAGTTAACCCTCTGCTTGGCCGCCCAACCATAGTTTCTGTCCTTCTGTCTAGTTGTGGGTTTATTGTTTGTTTGTTTGTTTATATATTCCCTCACCTTCTTTCTCCTTTTATTTTTCAGGTGCTGAGTGCCCAAGGCAGGGAGGCAGCTAGATTCTTTCGGTGGTGGTGTCCCTTTTCCCGTGTGTGTTCACGTGTGCCTCCTGGTTTTTCTCTTATTTTGCCATTTTGATCCTGTTTTGCGGTGTGTATGTGCGAGCACGAGTGATTGATTGGTGTTGTTGGATCCTCTCCCTCCGTCTCCTGTTATCTCGCCCCCTGCTGGTAAGCCTCAGCCCTGATAGTTTTGTTTCCCCCCCCCCTACTCTCATACAGTGTGATTGATACTTGTCTTGTATATTATATGTAGAGCCTCTATTTTTATAATAATAAAGATAACTTATTTTTGGAACCTTGTCTCTGGTGCTGTTAGTCAATGAACATGTGTGCCAAAGTCTAATTGAGAGTTCATTGGTTAATATTTCCCTGGGTGCAATTCCCAGGGTGGCGTTGTCTGCTAACCCCCTATTCCTACCGCCACAGTTACATTTACCATATTAGTCATACATAACATTAGTAGTATATAGTGTTTTTTTTTAGTAGATCATGTTTCAGTGGTGTTAGTAAAACATATTCTCAGCACCAAAATCCAGTAGCAGGTACTGCAGGTCACATAGAAGCCCCAAAACATATTCAGCGAAGGCACCCCCCCATTCTCCACTCCCGCCCCCACCTGCCACACTAGGACTGGAGCGGGAACAGGAAGGTCAGGGAGGTTCTTCAGAGAAACACCAACAACCCCATCATCCAGCTCAATAACCACAATATGGAGCTCATGATGGAGCAGCTGGAGCATTACACTTGAAGGACTCCTAGATGGCCAGAACAATCATGGATTACTGGTAGAATGAGACAATACAAGGTTTTGGATTTGGACAGAACCAGCACACAATTTCACATTTCCTTGTATCAAATTGTTATCAGTGATTACTATCTTTGTTAATACTTTGTAAATGTTTTGTCCATGTTTTGTTTTTGCCCAATTCTGATTGATGAGGCAGACCTATTTTTAGGAATTTGGTTTAAAAGCAACTATTTGATATTTCCTGTCAAAAATATATGTGAAAATACGGGTCATAGATCAAAACGGGTAAAACACTAGAAGAGTGGATGTAAAACTCAATTTTCGGCTTAGACCACATGGCTGGGCCCAGAGCATAGACTACTCTGCTGCCGATTACACCAAGTAAAATATTCCTTAAACACAGAAGTTGTCACTGTCCTTTTATTTTCTTAGGTTTGATAGTTCTGGTCATACCTACATCCGGTCATACCATCCCAGGATGTTGTGAAAACCGCTTCCAAATGGTTGGACTGATTAGCATGTCTTCTAACAGTCTACATCTCACATTCCACCCTTTGATGGTGTTTTCACTTCATTGAAACTGCATCACAACAATTGAAAGTTCTTCAGTTTTAGTGAATATACCATTCTGCTTACGGTTGTCTCCCTCTTGCTAGGGAAATGTTACTTGTCTCTGGATTAGTTTACCCCGGATCAAATGATTTCAGAGAAATCTACAGGTCAGATCACAAAGACAGAGTCAACAATCAACAGAATCCCAGTTAAGTAGCCTATTATGTATTATTTACATTAGACAAGCAGTGATCCTCCCTCCTGGTCCTGGAGATCCACAGTACTGCAGGATTCTGTCCCAGCTCAGCAGTGACACACCTGATTCAGCTAATCAAGGTTTTGAAGATCAGAATCAGAATCAGAATCAGAATCAGAATTCTTTTATTTGGCCAAGTATATTTGCCCATACAGGAAATTGACTTGGTGAGGTTGGTGAATAGACATGAAAAACAAATAGCAAATATTGACGAGAAATTTACAAAATAGCAAAATATTAACAAAATCTCTGTGGGAGACTAAGTTGCAATGAGGCTAGAGGCTGTGAAATGGTTATGGGGCATGTACACTATACATTTAATCATAATATAATAATTATAAATTACACTGTTAGTGCATTGAGTGTGTGACAGGGTGGGGGGGGTGGAAGTCCCAGAGTCAGTGAGAGGCAGAGTGGCTTGATTGTGAGCCCCACTGCCATGGGGAAGAAACTGTTAAGGTGGCGCGAGGTTTTAGTCTTGATTGACTGGAACCTTTTGCTGGATGGAAGTCTCTGGAAGATGGTGTGACCAGGATGGGAAGGATCAGCGATGATCTTTCCTGCTCTCTTACTGGTCCTGGAGTGGAACAGGTCCAGGAGAGATGGCAGGTTGCAGCCGATGACCTTCTCAGCTGACAGAATGATCCGCTGCAGTGGATACCCAATGGCGTATGAAATAGGGATATTATTTAGCAAATTGCCCAGAAATTTTTTTTTCATTTACAGAACAAGTCCTTTACTGCCCCCTTCTGGCTGATCCAGTCTAAACCTACTTTGACTTCACATAACAAGTTGACCATAATGTGAGATTTGAACTTTTACTTGAAGGTCAAGAGGAAGACTAGTGGTAAGAGGGCCTCAGCTGAGAAGACTACCAACACCGATGCAGGTGAGAGGGTTTTCTGTTGTTACATTTTCTGTTGTAACCCTAATACAATTTGTAGACTTGTTTGAAAAACATTTATTTCATTACATTAGCATCCAATCACAGCCAATGATAAAGACTTGAACATTGTACTTGTGTGTACAGTATGAACATAGCTGGGTCATTTGTGGCAATAAAACCCAATATTTCTGCTCCCTCTGTGGCGTTCTCTCCATCAGGAACTAAGTCTCCTGATAAATATGAGGACAGAGCAGCAGTGATCAAACTGCTGGAGGAGGAAGGTCTGACGAGGTTTGGTGCCCTCTCAAATATCAACATCGATCAGGACTGCTTCCCCATCCTGATCAACTTCCTGAAGGGTCTCACTGATAAGTCAGTATGATGCGTTCTACTGTATCTATGTTTTGAATCTAAGTTTACCTGTATGTTTGTTAAACCGTGAATCTAAATGATTATCTTCAGGCTGAACACCTCACATCACAGCCTCACAAACTAATTCTTCACTCTGTTTTAAATGAATACAGGTAACCAAGGCTAAGTTTGATATCACGTGCCGGAGGATAGTGAAACCGATCGGCATGGCCATAGAGGTCCTCCTCCCGAATCTACAGTAGAGCTGAATGAGGCCAGGGATGCTGCGGCCTCAGAGAGTGGGTCAGGACTCTCCTCCAGACGTCCTAAAGCAGGTGAACTCTGACGCGTCCTTGATAATATCATTATCAAGCTCAGATAAGTCCAACCAGATAGCCTGTGATAGGGACAGCTCCATGTACACAGCTAGGAGGATGATGCGTGTGGTGTCCACCAAGCTCCAGGAGTTTGGGATCACCAGACCAGTGGTACCAAAGGTCATGGTCATGACCTCGAACTACCACCCTGATCTCGGCTGCGAAGCAGGGTCGGGCAGGGTTAGTACTTGGATGGGAGACATCCTGGAAATACCTGGTGCCATAACCTTTTCACAACTTCCACCAGTAGCGTGCACTAATGTGTCCTTTTAACAACTGGAACTATATCATAGTTGTTACTGGGCTGTGTCAACTAGGAACCCAGCGTCATTTACTCCAGACTAGTTGCTTCCCATCGTTTTGGAATAAATGGCAGTAGATATTCATCTATCGAATAGTTGTGAAACAAAATCCTTACTACAATATCATATTTCATGGACTGTCTGAGTGAATTATGAGTTGGTGTTGATGACAAACTCCTTTTATTTTCAATGGACAAAAGCTCTCATTTCAGTGAGGGTGCTGCAGTCACTTTTTAGGATGAATGACTGACTGATGTATTAAGCTTTACATTTGGGATGTAGTGTAAGATGTATACATTTACAACACATTGTTCCTTTATCAGGTGGCCTACATAACGTAAAGTGCATGTACAAATTGTATGTCTCTCATTGTCAAACTGTATGTCTCTCATTGTCAATGTTGTGTTTCTGGGCTCACTGTTGACTGCATGTGTGGGGCTTGATCCCCTGTGTTCCATATAATTTGCAGCTTATCTTTTCTATAATAGCCTTTTCATAATTAAATAATTTTTGCTTCAGCAAGACCAACTTTTGTTCTTGCTCAGACTTATTATTGGGCTTGATTAAGCAAGACCAACGAGTGTTATTGCTCATACTTATTCTTATTATTCAAATTCTTCCGATTTTTCAAGTATGCTACTCCTACAGTTTTTAAGCTAGGTCTAATTTGAGTTGCTTACATTTATATTTTTCGAACTCATTATACTTTTTAAAATATTCAGCTTTTTGTAACGCAAAAACTCCTATCTTTTAACATGGTGAATGCGTGACTGTTGTTGCTAGGCTACCCGATGCAGTGCCTTAGCTGGCAAGGTAGCTAGCAACGATTAGCGATTATGCTAACACGAACTTCGTAGGCATTTCTATGCTAGTAACAGAGTAGCTTGCTAGTGAGAGAATGTGTTTAGAAAGTGTTTATTTCATAGAAAAAACGTGTATATTTCTTTTAGAAACTGTAGTGGAAGATATCCTCATTTTCCACCCAAGTAGCAGCCATCTTGTTGTGACATTTTTGTTTCTCCCGCTCCTCCGTCCATTTGGCCAATGAGACCACAGATAATGTCTCCGTCAATAGTGACGTCTGCTATTCATTCATCCATTTTGTTTCATACCATTTATACTTTTTGCGCTGAACGCCATTTTGTCTGAAATCCTATTCATTCGTATGGCCATTTGATATGAATGGGGACATTTTAAAATGTATCCAATTCTTCGTCCTCGGTAAAATAACCTGATATTTCAACCATTTCCAGTCTTCATCTCTGCAATTCATGAGCTGCTATAATAAACTAGATTTTTGCCAATCTATCTGATAAGGCAAACCATTGTCTTTGTCATGGCCTCGGTCGGCTAAAAAGGTTGGTCTAGCTTTTATACGGTAGTTTGACTTCATCTTCAATTTTGCCTGTATTGGATATCCAACAAATTTATATGAGGGGGCTACAGCCTAAAATGTTGGGAGGGGGTGAAGGCGTGGCTGTGTTGAATACCACATGGTAAACAAGTAATTCTGGTGACTTTTGACGGGAGAATGGGTGAATGGAATATTTATATTACGGAGGATGGCTATTGACGGCTGGTGCCGTTCAAGATTCGGGAGGACGATTATTTGTTTTTTTGTGTGAGCACGGTGTTATTTCTATTACAGCCAGAGACGGATTGGTGGGGGGGGGGGGGGGGGGTACTGATTCCAGCTAACCCATACTGCATGAGTCATTGTATTATTCCTTTTCGCGAAATACACTTCCTACAGTATGTCCCTTCCCTCAAGTGTTTGAGCAGAGTGGGAGTGAGTAAGTTTACATTTGTAAATGTGTTATTGCTATTTTGTTAATATTTTGCTTTTTGTAAATTTTGTGTCAATATTTGCTCTTGTTATTTATGTCCCATGCGCCAACCTCACCAAGTCAATTTCCTGTATATGCAAATATACTTGGCCAAATAAAAGAATTCTGATTCTGATTCTGATTCTGATTCTGTTATGTAAGACTGCCTGGAAATACCCAGTGCCATAAGCTTTTTACAACTTCCACCAGAGAGTGCACTAATGTATCCTTTTAACAACTGGAACTAGATCATAGTTGTTACTGGGCAGTGTCAACTAGGAACCCAGCTTCATTTACTCCAGACTAGTTGATGAAAAACTCCTTTTATTTTCAATGGACAAAAGCTCTTATTTCAGTGAGGTTGCTGCAGTCACTTTTTAGGATGAATGACTGGCTGATGTATTAAGCATTACATTTGGGATATAGCGTACTATGTATACATTTACAACACATTGTTCCTTTATCAGGTGGCCTACATGACGTAAATTGCATGTACAAACTGTCTTTCTGTCCAATGGTCCAACCTGTGTTCCATGTAATTTGCAGCTTATCTTTTCTATAATAGCCTATGCTTATTATTCTTATTATTTGGGCTTGTTTCAGAAAGTCCAACTATTGTTCTTGCTCATATTTATAAGTGGGCTTGATTCAGCAAGACCAACATTTGTTCTTGCTCAGAGTTATTAATGGGCTTGCTTAAGCAAGACCAACTATTGTTATTGCTCATACTTAATTCTTATTATTCAAATTCTTCCGATTTTTCAGGTGTGCTACTCCTCCTACAACTTTTAAGCTAGGTCTAATTTGAGTTGCTTAAATTTATATTCATCAAACTCATTATACTTTTTAAAATATTCAGCTTTTTGTAACTCAAAAACTCCTATCTTTCAGCATGGTGAATGCGTGATGTGTTCTTGTAGGCTACCCGATGCAGTGCCTTAGCTGGCAATGTAGCTAGCAACGATTAGCGATTATGCTAACACGAACTTCGTAAGCATTTCTATGCTAGTAACAGAGTAGCTTGCTAGTAAGAGAGCGTGTTTAGAAAGTGTTTATTTCATAGAAAAAGAGTGTATATTTGTTTCAGAAACTGTAGTGGAAGATATCCTAATTTTCCACTTTAGTAGCAGCCATCTTGTTGTGACATTTGTTTGTCCCGCCCCTCCGTCCATTTGGCCAATGAGACCACAGATAATGTCTCCGTCAATAGTGACGTCTGCTATTCATTCTCCATGTTGTTTCATACCATTCATACTTTTTGCGCTGTACGCCATTTTGTCTGAAATCCTATTCATTCCTATGACCATTTCCTTGAATGGGGACATTTAAAAATGTGTCCACTTTTTCATATTTTAAGCTTGACACCTCAATTAAACTTTACAATGTGTAGACTGACTAACTTCCATTCAGAGTTTTGATACTATTTAGACTTTTTAAGTTTCATAAACAAACATGGGTTTCTCTGAGGATCATTGGGTTCCGATGACACATTATATCTGAACTTCCTCTCTTTAATCTATCCATCCACTCATCTATCCATTCATCCATCCAACCAAGCCAGTTTCTATCTATCTATCCTTCTCTCATCTATATATCTTTCCCTCATTTATCAAACTTAATCTGTCTATCTATCTACATTATCTATCTATACAACATACTCTCGTCTATCGATCTACAGTGTCTATCGATGGCAGCAACACTGTGACCCCATCAAGGCTCTCTCTGCTCGCGAGGACAACGTGCTAGCAATCGACACAGCCGATATGAGGAAGGCTGTTAAACGGGTCAACACCCGCAAAGCTGCCGGTCCAGGCGGCATCCCTGGCCGTGTCCTCAGAGTAGCTGTCAGCTGTCTTCACGGACACGTTCTATCTGTCGCTGTCCCAGTCTGTAATATCCACCTGTTTCAAAGCGACCACTATCATCCCTGTCCCCAAGACGAACAAGGTAACCTGCCTCAACGACTACTGCCCTGTTGCACTATGTATCACCTCATCCACTCTGACTCTCAACAAAGGGGCTCCCTAGGGCTGTGTGCTCACGGATCATGCCCCCATCCACATCGGCGGGTCTGTAGTGGAGAGAGTCAGCAGCTTCTAGTTCCTTGGTATCCACATCACCGAGGACTTGACATGGTCACACCCCACCCACGCTGTGATCAAGACGGTGCGCCACCGCCTGTTTTTCTTCAGGCATCTGAGAAAAGTCTGTATGGACACCCAGATCCTTAGAAACTTTTACAGATGCACCACAGAGAGTATCCTGACAGGCTGTATCACTGCCTGGTACGGCAACTGCACCGCCCTCGACCGTAAAGCTTGATGGTGAAAACAGCCCAGTACATCACGGGCCGCAAGCTACCAGCCATTCAGGTCCTCTACTCTGAGAGGTGCAAGAGGAAGGCTGGGAAGATCATCAGGGACAATTTCTACCCCCAGGCCATAAGACTGCTCATAAGACTTTGATCAGAAGACCTCTGATATTAGCGCACATATTATTGCACTGACATTTTTGCACTAGTACTCTTGTTACTTTATTGTCACTTTTATTAATTATTATTGAATTGACAAATAAAATGTGATTTGATCATCTATCAGTTCATCCATACAACCAACCAACCAACAAACCATTCATCCATCCACCCAATGCACCAATCAAACCATCTTTAACTGTATCCTCTACTAGAATAAGAGTCTCACTTTCTTTCAACTACCCAGCAAATCTATCTGTCGTCTAAACCATCTTAAAACTTTTTTCTATTACCAATATAAGATTTTGGGAGCCCAGAAAATTTCTTCTGGAACTTATTTTTCTAATTATTATTATTATTCCAATGCCACTCCTCATACAGCTTTTAAGCTATTCGCACCAATCAAACTTTAAAATGTGCAGAGAGGTTTCTTACATTCATATATTTTTAAATTCATTATACATTTTACACTGTTCAGCTCAAGAACTCCCATCTTTTAACATGTAAAATGTTGATGTACTGGAGTGCAAAGTTTAGAGCCACTGTGATGATGTCGCAAAAGCTTGTGACGCCACTGTTGAGTTTTCTTTTTTATATAATTTACATTATCAAAACCACAGGAGGCATCGTTGAGCATGATGCATATGTTTTCAGTGTGTTATAGTGTGTTTACAAACATTGCTGCCTGATTAATTATGTGAAGAGGAGCTTATGTTTCCATTTGGATGGATAATTTTTCTTAGTTGATTCCGCGCATTTCAGCAGTAGGCTGAAATTTTCACTTGACTTGACTCTTTATATGACTGTTATTATAGCCCTCATATACTTTTAATTCCAAATTCCAAATATGAACACGTACTGTATAAGGCCTGCCCAATCTGCTCAAATACATTTCAATTGAATTAGGGGGGAGATGGGCGGATTGTAGTGAATTTGGCATTCATAATCGTTTCCCATTAACAAACAAAAATTATGACAATTCATCTAGACACTGAAAACAATTTGAATGATCGCACTCTTCCCCTAGAACAGGACAGTTCTTCATTTAACGAATTCCGTTAGTTCATAGAAGATTGACAGCACCTACCAAATAGGCAATGACATCATGTTAAGAAAGATGTGCACAAAACAAAATTACATGACACTATTTTATTTGCTCCCTGTTTTAGCGTAAATCGAAATTCAAACTACTTGTGATAGTTGTTCTCAACTGTATTAAACAGACCTGTGTCATGACAACAGAGATGCGCGAAACAAATCTCACTTTGGGAGCGATCAAATGATCCCTCAAAAAGTTACAGTATAAAAAATAAATGTATAATTATTATTATTACATTGTGTGAACTAGAGAAGGTTGCCCTTGGTGAAAATGTGGACGTTCGCACCCTATTATAACAGAAGGCTACTTTTCTACCCAGTCCCAATCCCACTGAAACCCAACATACTGTATTTACTGCTGTCACGCATGAAAATTCCGAACTTAATTCTGTAATTATTCTGTTATATTATTATAGCCGACTCGCGTTTCTTCATGTTAGACTGTGCAAAAACATTTCCCCCTTTCTCTGCGCTGTGAGAGAATGTGTGATCTGCAATTCATGAAACTTGATTTTGCCAATCTACAGTACATGTACATGTATCTGATAAGGCAAACCATTTTCTTTTCAAACATCCTTCACAACTCTTCTCACCATCTTGTCACTCCACACGCGTGTACGGCGGTGTGCAGCGGCAATGTAAGGGGGTTAAACCCATGCCAACTGTAGCAAGACATTGTAAAAGCTTTTACAGGGAGAGATCCAATTGAATTGTCTGTTTTGCATGTGGTAAGATCAGGTATATTGCTAGACAGTTTAAAAGTGTTGTTTGTTTTGCATGTGACAAAACTGGGCATATCCCAAGTGTCTCCCCGTATTGGACCCTATACAGGAGTCCCGGTCCAGCCCTCTGTCCAACGGGTTAAATCCTCAGCCTAAAGTTTCCCCTGCTGCAGCTTAATGTTATGCTCTGTAAGTGACCTACAAATCAGAACTCAGCATATGAAAGCCCCAATGGTTAAGGACCGCTCTATTCTTATATGAGTGCCAGTTGGTGTGGTTGCAGGAATTTAATTTATAGATGAGGACAATTCATCCAAAAGGGATATTTCAATAAAGTGGCTAGAATAACCATTTCGATCCTTTGGTGTAATATGTACAGTGTAATCTATCTTTTTATGTTTAGCAAGGAGAATAACACTCCATTTCAGGTGGTGAGTACTATACTGAGTATAAATCTACTGAAACATCTCCTTGGTTTGCAGAGTTGTTCTTTAATCAAGCTTTAAACATGACAGCAGGATAATACAAGATATCAATAAAGTGATTCAATTGAAAAAGAATAAAATACTGAAGAAGATGAAAAGTATCCCATAATTTGGATCTCTATTGCTCTTGTTTTTACCATTATGTTTAGCACTAATGGGGTGTCCTGTGTGCCTTCTAGGTACTGCCGGTGGTGGCCGTGCCTACTGCTGTTTTTGCCATACGTAACTTACCTGCATAGCTGCCTCATCCGCCCTGAGCTAGCCACTTGCCTGGAAGATAGCGGCGAAGACGCTAACAACCGCTATTTTTAACTGATACGGCTATCTGTTGTCTTGTCCTTGTGTGTTGTCTGTCTGTGTTGCAATCAGTGTGGGTGTGTTCTGGGGAGGCTTTGGTTACTTTAGGGGATTTTGTTTATGGTGTGCGTTAGTCCTGCTTAAGTTAACCCTCTGCTTGGCCGCCCAACCATAGTTTCTGTCCTTCTGTCTAGTTGTGGGTTTATTGTTTGTTTGTTTGTTTATATATTCCCTCACCTTCTTTCTCCTTTTATTTTTCAGGTGCTGAGTGCCCAAGGCAGGGAGGCAGCTAGATTCTTTCGGTGGTGGTGTCCCTTTTCCCGTGTGTGTTCACGTGTGCCTCCTGGTTTTTCTCTTATTTTGCCATTTTGATCCTGTTTTGCGGTGTGTATGTGCGAGCACGAGTGATTGATTGGTGTTGTTGGATCCTCTCCCTCCGTCTCCTGTTATCTCGCCCCCTGCTGGTAAGCCTCAGCCCTGATAGTTTTGTTTCCCCCCCCCCTACTCTCATACAGTGTGATTGATACTTGTCTTGTATATTATATGTAGAGCCTCTATTTTTATAATAATAAAGATAACTTATTTTTGGAACCTTGTCTCTGGTGCTGTTAGTCAATGAACATGTGTGCCAAAGTCTAATTGAGAGTTCATTGGTTAATATTTCCCTGGGTGCAATTCCCAGGGTGGCGTTGTCTGCTAACCCCCTATTCCTACCGCCACAGTTACATTTACCATATTAGTCATACATAACATTAGTAGTATATAGTGTTTTTTTTTAGTAGATCATGTTTCAGTGGTGTTAGTAAAACATATTCTCAGCACCAAAATCCAGTAGCAGGTACTGCAGGTCACATAGAAGCCCCAAAACATATTCAGCGAAGGCACCCCCCCATTCTCCACTCCCGCCCCCACCTGCCACACTAGGACTGGAGCGGGAACAGGAAGGTCAGGGAGGTTCTTCAGAGAAACACCAACAACCCCATCATCCAGCTCAATAACCACAATATGGAGCTCATGATGGAGCAGCTGGAGCATTACACTTGAAGGACTCCTAGATGGCCAGAACAATCATGGATTACTGGTAGAATGAGACAATACAAGGTTTTGGATTTGGACAGAACCAGCACACAATTTCACATTTCCTTGTATCAAATTGTTATCAGTGATTACTATCTTTGTTAATACTTTGTAAATGTTTTGTCCATGTTTTGTTTTTGCCCAATTCTGATTGATGAGGCAGACCTATTTTTAGGAATTTGGTTTAAAAGCAACTATTTGATATTTCCTGTCAAAAATATATGTGAAAATACGGGTCATAGATCAAAACGGGTAAAACACTAGAAGAGTGGATGTAAAACTCAATTTTCGGCTTAGACCACATGGCTGGGCCCAGAGCATAGACTACTCTGCTGCCGATTACACCAAGTAAAATATTCCTTAAACACAGAAGTTGTCACTGTCCTTTTATTTTCTTAGGTTTGATAGTTCTGGTCATACCTACATCCGGTCATACCATCCCAGGATGTTGTGAAAACCGCTTCCAAATGGTTGGACTGATTAGCATGTCTTCTAACAGTCTACATCTCACATTCCACCCTTTGATGGTGTTTTCACTTCATTGAAACTGCATCACAACAATTGAAAGTTCTTCAGTTTTAGTGAATATACCATTCTGCTTACGGTTGTCTCCCTCTTGCTAGGGAAATGTTACTTGTCTCTGGATTAGTTTACCCCGGATCAAATGATTTCAGAGAAATCTACAGGTCAGATCACAAAGACAGAGTCAACAATCAACAGAATCCCAGTTAAGTAGCCTATTATGTATTATTTACATTAGACAAGCAGTGATCCTCCCTCCTGGTCCTGGAGATCCACAGTACTGCAGGATTCTGTCCCAGCTCAGCAGTGACACACCTGATTCAGCTAATCAAGGTTTTGAAGATCAGAATCAGAATCAGAATCAGAATCAGAATTCTTTTATTTGGCCAAGTATATTTGCCCATACAGGAAATTGACTTGGTGAGGTTGGTGAATAGACATGAAAAACAAATAGCAAATATTGACGAGAAATTTACAAAATAGCAAAATATTAACAAAATCTCTGTGGGAGACTAAGTTGCAATGAGGCTAGAGGCTGTGAAATGGTTATGGGGCATGTACACTATACATTTAATCATAATATAATAATTATAAATTACACTGTTAGTGCATTGAGTGTGTGACAGGGTGGGGGGGGTGGAAGTCCCAGAGTCAGTGAGAGGCAGAGTGGCTTGATTGTGAGCCCCACTGCCATGGGGAAGAAACTGTTAAGGTGGCGCGAGGTTTTAGTCTTGATTGACTGGAACCTTTTGCTGGATGGAAGTCTCTGGAAGATGGTGTGACCAGGATGGGAAGGATCAGCGATGATCTTTCCTGCTCTCTTACTGGTCCTGGAGTGGAACAGGTCCAGGAGAGATGGCAGGTTGCAGCCGATGACCTTCTCAGCTGACAGAATGATCCGCTGCAGTGGATACCCAATGGCGTATGAAATAGGGATATTATTTAGCAAATTGCCCAGAAATTTTTTTTTCATTTACAGAACAAGTCCTTTACTGCCCCCTTCTGGCTGATCCAGTCTAAACCTACTTTGACTTCACATAACAAGTTGACCATAATGTGAGATTTGAACTTTTACTTGAAGGTCAAGAGGAAGACTAGTGGTAAGAGGGCCTCAGCTGAGAAGACTACCAACACCGATGCAGGTGAGAGGGTTTTCTGTTGTTACATTTTCTGTTGTAACCCTAATACAATTTGTAGACTTGTTTGAAAAACATTTATTTCATTACATTAGCATCCAATCACAGCCAATGATAAAGACTTGAACATTGTACTTGTGTGTACAGTATGAACATAGCTGGGTCATTTGTGGCAATAAAACCCAATATTTCTGCTCCCTCTGTGGCGTTCTCTCCATCAGGAACTAAGTCTCCTGATAAATATGAGGACAGAGCAGCAGTGATCAAACTGCTGGAGGAGGAAGGTCTGACGAGGTTTGGTGCCCTCTCAAATATCAACATCGATCAGGACTGCTTCCCCATCCTGATCAACTTCCTGAAGGGTCTCACTGATAAGTCAGTATGATGCGTTCTACTGTATCTATGTTTTGAATCTAAGTTTACCTGTATGTTTGTTAAACCGTGAATCTAAATGATTATCTTCAGGCTGAACACCTCACATCACAGCCTCACAAACTAATTCTTCACTCTGTTTTAAATGAATACAGGTAACCAAGGCTAAGTTTGATATCACGTGCCGGAGGATAGTGAAACCGATCGGCATGGCCATAGAGGTCCTCCTCCCGAATCTACAGTAGAGCTGAATGAGGCCAGGGATGCTGCGGCCTCAGAGAGTGGGTCAGGACTCTCCTCCAGACGTCCTAAAGCAGGTGAACTCTGACGCGTCCTTGATAATATCATTATCAAGCTCAGATAAGTCCAACCAGATAGCCTGTGATAGGGACAGCTCCATGTACACAGCTAGGAGGATGATGCGTGTGGTGTCCACCAAGCTCCAGGAGTTTGGGATCACCAGACCAGTGGTACCAAAGGTCATGGTCATGACCTCGAACTACCACCCTGATCTCGGCTGCGAAGCAGGGTCGGGCAGGGTTAGTACTTGGATGGGAGACATCCTGGAAATACCTGGTGCCATAACCTTTTCACAACTTCCACCAGTAGCGTGCACTAATGTGTCCTTTTAACAACTGGAACTATATCATAGTTGTTACTGGGCTGTGTCAACTAGGAACCCAGCGTCATTTACTCCAGACTAGTTGCTTCCCATCGTTTTGGAATAAATGGCAGTAGATATTCATCTATCGAATAGTTGTGAAACAAAATCCTTACTACAATATCATATTTCATGGACTGTCTGAGTGAATTATGAGTTGGTGTTGATGACAAACTCCTTTTATTTTCAATGGACAAAAGCTCTCATTTCAGTGAGGGTGCTGCAGTCACTTTTTAGGATGAATGACTGACTGATGTATTAAGCTTTACATTTGGGATGTAGTGTAAGATGTATACATTTACAACACATTGTTCCTTTATCAGGTGGCCTACATAACGTAAAGTGCATGTACAAATTGTATGTCTCTCATTGTCAAACTGTATGTCTCTCATTGTCAATGTTGTGTTTCTGGGCTCACTGTTGACTGCATGTGTGGGGCTTGATCCCCTGTGTTCCATATAATTTGCAGCTTATCTTTTCTATAATAGCCTTTTCATAATTAAATAATTTTTGCTTCAGCAAGACCAACTTTTGTTCTTGCTCAGACTTATTATTGGGCTTGATTAAGCAAGACCAACGAGTGTTATTGCTCATACTTATTCTTATTATTCAAATTCTTCCGATTTTTCAAGTATGCTACTCCTACAGTTTTTAAGCTAGGTCTAATTTGAGTTGCTTACATTTATATTTTTCGAACTCATTATACTTTTTAAAATATTCAGCTTTTTGTAACGCAAAAACTCCTATCTTTTAACATGGTGAATGCGTGACTGTTGTTGCTAGGCTACCCGATGCAGTGCCTTAGCTGGCAAGGTAGCTAGCAACGATTAGCGATTATGCTAACACGAACTTCGTAGGCATTTCTATGCTAGTAACAGAGTAGCTTGCTAGTGAGAGAATGTGTTTAGAAAGTGTTTATTTCATAGAAAAAACGTGTATATTTCTTTTAGAAACTGTAGTGGAAGATATCCTCATTTTCCACCCAAGTAGCAGCCATCTTGTTGTGACATTTTTGTTTCTCCCGCTCCTCCGTCCATTTGGCCAATGAGACCACAGATAATGTCTCCGTCAATAGTGACGTCTGCTATTCATTCATCCATTTTGTTTCATACCATTTATACTTTTTGCGCTGAACGCCATTTTGTCTGAAATCCTATTCATTCGTATGGCCATTTGATATGAATGGGGACATTTTAAAATGTATCCAATTCTTCGTCCTCGGTAAAATAACCTGATATTTCAACCATTTCCAGTCTTCATCTCTGCAATTCATGAGCTGCTATAATAAACTAGATTTTTGCCAATCTATCTGATAAGGCAAACCATTGTCTTTGTCATGGCCTCGGTCGGCTAAAAAGGTTGGTCTAGCTTTTATACGGTAGTTTGACTTCATCTTCAATTTTGCCTGTATTGGATATCCAACAAATTTATATGAGGGGGCTACAGCCTAAAATGTTGGGAGGGGGTGAAGGCGTGGCTGTGTTGAATACCACATGGTAAACAAGTAATTCTGGTGACTTTTGACGGGAGAATGGGTGAATGGAATATTTATATTACGGAGGATGGCTATTGACGGCTGGTGCCGTTCAAGATTCGGGAGGACGATTATTTGTTTTTTTGTGTGAGCACGGTGTTATTTCTATTACAGCCAGAGACGGATTGGTGGGGGGGGGGGGGGGGGGTACTGATTCCAGCTAACCCATACTGCATGAGTCATTGTATTATTCCTTTTCGCGAAATACACTTCCTACAGTATGTCCCTTCCCTCAAGTGTTTGAGCAGAGTGGGAGTGAGTAAGTTTACATTTGTAAATGTGTTATTGCTATTTTGTTAATATTTTGCTTTTTGTAAATTTTGTGTCAATATTTGCTCTTGTTATTTATGTCCCATGCGCCAACCTCACCAAGTCAATTTCCTGTATATGCAAATATACTTGGCCAAATAAAAGAATTCTGATTCTGATTCTGATTCTGATTCTGTTATGTAAGACTGCCTGGAAATACCCAGTGCCATAAGCTTTTTACAACTTCCACCAGAGAGTGCACTAATGTATCCTTTTAACAACTGGAACTAGATCATAGTTGTTACTGGGCAGTGTCAACTAGGAACCCAGCTTCATTTACTCCAGACTAGTTGATGAAAAACTCCTTTTATTTTCAATGGACAAAAGCTCTTATTTCAGTGAGGTTGCTGCAGTCACTTTTTAGGATGAATGACTGGCTGATGTATTAAGCATTACATTTGGGATATAGCGTACTATGTATACATTTACAACACATTGTTCCTTTATCAGGTGGCCTACATGACGTAAATTGCATGTACAAACTGTCTTTCTGTCCAATGGTCCAACCTGTGTTCCATGTAATTTGCAGCTTATCTTTTCTATAATAGCCTATGCTTATTATTCTTATTATTTGGGCTTGTTTCAGAAAGTCCAACTATTGTTCTTGCTCATATTTATAAGTGGGCTTGATTCAGCAAGACCAACATTTGTTCTTGCTCAGAGTTATTAATGGGCTTGCTTAAGCAAGACCAACTATTGTTATTGCTCATACTTAATTCTTATTATTCAAATTCTTCCGATTTTTCAGGTGTGCTACTCCTCCTACAACTTTTAAGCTAGGTCTAATTTGAGTTGCTTAAATTTATATTCATCAAACTCATTATACTTTTTAAAATATTCAGCTTTTTGTAACTCAAAAACTCCTATCTTTCAGCATGGTGAATGCGTGATGTGTTCTTGTAGGCTACCCGATGCAGTGCCTTAGCTGGCAATGTAGCTAGCAACGATTAGCGATTATGCTAACACGAACTTCGTAAGCATTTCTATGCTAGTAACAGAGTAGCTTGCTAGTAAGAGAGCGTGTTTAGAAAGTGTTTATTTCATAGAAAAAGAGTGTATATTTGTTTCAGAAACTGTAGTGGAAGATATCCTAATTTTCCACTTTAGTAGCAGCCATCTTGTTGTGACATTTGTTTGTCCCGCCCCTCCGTCCATTTGGCCAATGAGACCACAGATAATGTCTCCGTCAATAGTGACGTCTGCTATTCATTCTCCATGTTGTTTCATACCATTCATACTTTTTGCGCTGTACGCCATTTTGTCTGAAATCCTATTCATTCCTATGACCATTTCCTTGAATGGGGACATTTAAAAATGTGTCCACTTTTTCATATTTTAAGCTTGACACCTCAATTAAACTTTACAATGTGTAGACTGACTAACTTCCATTCAGAGTTTTGATACTATTTAGACTTTTTAAGTTTCATAAACAAACATGGGTTTCTCTGAGGATCATTGGGTTCCGATGACACATTATATCTGAACTTCCTCTCTTTAATCTATCCATCCACTCATCTATCCATTCATCCATCCAACCAAGCCAGTTTCTATCTATCTATCCTTCTCTCATCTATATATCTTTCCCTCATTTATCAAACTTAATCTGTCTATCTATCTACATTATCTATCTATACAACATACTCTCGTCTATCGATCTACAGTGTCTATCGATGGCAGCAACACTGTGACCCCATCAAGGCTCTCTCTGCTCGCGAGGACAACGTGCTAGCAATCGACACAGCCGATATGAGGAAGGCTGTTAAACGGGTCAACACCCGCAAAGCTGCCGGTCCAGGCGGCATCCCTGGCCGTGTCCTCAGAGTAGCTGTCAGCTGTCTTCACGGACACGTTCTATCTGTCGCTGTCCCAGTCTGTAATATCCACCTGTTTCAAAGCGACCACTATCATCCCTGTCCCCAAGACGAACAAGGTAACCTGCCTCAACGACTACTGCCCTGTTGCACTATGTATCACCTCATCCACTCTGACTCTCAACAAAGGGGCTCCCTAGGGCTGTGTGCTCACGGATCATGCCCCCATCCACATCGGCGGGTCTGTAGTGGAGAGAGTCAGCAGCTTCTAGTTCCTTGGTATCCACATCACCGAGGACTTGACATGGTCACACCCCACCCACGCTGTGATCAAGACGGTGCGCCACCGCCTGTTTTTCTTCAGGCATCTGAGAAAAGTCTGTATGGACACCCAGATCCTTAGAAACTTTTACAGATGCACCACAGAGAGTATCCTGACAGGCTGTATCACTGCCTGGTACGGCAACTGCACCGCCCTCGACCGTAAAGCTTGATGGTGAAAACAGCCCAGTACATCACGGGCCGCAAGCTACCAGCCATTCAGGTCCTCTACTCTGAGAGGTGCAAGAGGAAGGCTGGGAAGATCATCAGGGACAATTTCTACCCCCAGGCCATAAGACTGCTCATAAGACTTTGATCAGAAGACCTCTGATATTAGCGCACATATTATTGCACTGACATTTTTGCACTAGTACTCTTGTTACTTTATTGTCACTTTTATTAATTATTATTGAATTGACAAATAAAATGTGATTTGATCATCTATCAGTTCATCCATACAACCAACCAACCAACAAACCATTCATCCATCCACCCAATGCACCAATCAAACCATCTTTAACTGTATCCTCTACTAGAATAAGAGTCTCACTTTCTTTCAACTACCCAGCAAATCTATCTGTCGTCTAAACCATCTTAAAACTTTTTTCTATTACCAATATAAGATTTTGGGAGCCCAGAAAATTTCTTCTGGAACTTATTTTTCTAATTATTATTATTATTCCAATGCCACTCCTCATACAGCTTTTAAGCTATTCGCACCAATCAAACTTTAAAATGTGCAGAGAGGTTTCTTACATTCATATATTTTTAAATTCATTATACATTTTACACTGTTCAGCTCAAGAACTCCCATCTTTTAACATGTAAAATGTTGATGTACTGGAGTGCAAAGTTTAGAGCCACTGTGATGATGTCGCAAAAGCTTGTGACGCCACTGTTGAGTTTTCTTTTTTATATAATTTACATTATCAAAACCACAGGAGGCATCGTTGAGCATGATGCATATGTTTTCAGTGTGTTATAGTGTGTTTACAAACATTGCTGCCTGATTAATTATGTGAAGAGGAGCTTATGTTTCCATTTGGATGGATAATTTTTCTTAGTTGATTCCGCGCATTTCAGCAGTAGGCTGAAATTTTCACTTGACTTGACTCTTTATATGACTGTTATTATAGCCCTCATATACTTTTAATTCCAAATTCCAAATATGAACACGTACTGTATAAGGCCTGCCCAATCTGCTCAAATACATTTCAATTGAATTAGGGGGGAGATGGGCGGATTGTAGTGAATTTGGCATTCATAATCGTTTCCCATTAACAAACAAAAATTATGACAATTCATCTAGACACTGAAAACAATTTGAATGATCGCACTCTTCCCCTAGAACAGGACAGTTCTTCATTTAACGAATTCCGTTAGTTCATAGAAGATTGACAGCACCTACCAAATAGGCAATGACATCATGTTAAGAAAGATGTGCACAAAACAAAATTACATGACACTATTTTATTTGCTCCCTGTTTTAGCGTAAATCGAAATTCAAACTACTTGTGATAGTTGTTCTCAACTGTATTAAACAGACCTGTGTCATGACAACAGAGATGCGCGAAACAAATCTCACTTTGGGAGCGATCAAATGATCCCTCAAAAAGTTACAGTATAAAAAATAAATGTATAATTATTATTATTACATTGTGTGAACTAGAGAAGGTTGCCCTTGGTGAAAATGTGGACGTTCGCACCCTATTATAACAGAAGGCTACTTTTCTACCCAGTCCCAATCCCACTGAAACCCAACATACTGTATTTACTGCTGTCACGCATGAAAATTCCGAACTTAATTCTGTAATTATTCTGTTATATTATTATAGCCGACTCGCGTTTCTTCATGTTAGACTGTGCAAAAACATTTCCCCCTTTCTCTGCGCTGTGAGAGAATGTGTGATCTGCAATTCATGAAACTTGATTTTGCCAATCTACAGTACATGTACATGTATCTGATAAGGCAAACCATTTTCTTTTCAAACATCCTTCACAACTCTTCTCACCATCTTGTCACTCCACACGCGTGTACGGCGGTGTGCAGCGGCAATGTAAGGGGGTTAAACCCATGCCAACTGTAGCAAGACATTGTAAAAGCTTTTACAGGGAGAGATCCAATTGAATTGTCTGTTTTGCATGTGGTAAGATCAGGTATATTGCTAGACAGTTTAAAAGTGTTGTTTGTTTTGCATGTGACAAAACTGGGCATATCCCAAGTGTCTCCCCGTATTGGACCCTATACAGGAGTCCCGGTCCAGCCCTCTGTCCAACGGGTTAAATCCTCAGCCTAAAGTTTCCCCTGCTGCAGCTTAATGTTATGCTCTGTAAGTGACCTACAAATCAGAACTCAGCATATGAAAGCCCCAATGGTTAAGGACCGCTCTATTCTTATATGAGTGCCAGTTGGTGTGGTTGCAGGAATTTAATTTATAGATGAGGACAATTCATCCAAAAGGGATATTTCAATAAAGTGGCTAGAATAACCATTTCGATCCTTTGGTGTAATATGTACAGTGTAATCTATCTTTTTATGTTTAGCAAGGAGAATAACACTCCATTTCAGGTGGTGAGTACTATACTGAGTATAAATCTACTGAAACATCTCCTTGGTTTGCAGAGTTGTTCTTTAATCAAGCTTTAAACATGACAGCAGGATAATACAAGATATCAATAAAGTGATTCAATTGAAAAAGAATAAAATACTGAAGAAGATGAAAAGTAATTTCTGTAAGTCTAAATACCGAGAACAAATTCTCCTGTTCTCTCGTTCTGGTCCATCACTGCCTCCTCAGTCGAGTAAGTTCCCGATCTCCAAGTGAAAAGAAAGAAAAGATGTTGAAAAAGCGTTTCTGGTCGATCATCATCCGACAAAAAGAAAGGTTTAAGGAAAAAAATAAAATAAATAGAAGATCCAAAGTAGTTAAAGTAAACCCACGCAATATAACGTAAAATCAAAGGAATTAAAGAAATCATTGAAATTAACTAAAATAAAAGAAATCAAAGAAATGAAAGTGAAAGCAAAAAAATTGAAGTGAATGGACCTACCAAAAATTACACGATATAAAGCAAAATCTAAAGAATCAAAGAAATTATTGAAATGAACTAAAATAAAAGAAATCAAATAAATTAAAGTGAAAGTAAACAAATTGGAGTGGATGGACTTACCGAAAATTAAGTAAATAAGTCCAAATACAAATAGATAATATAGTTCTTGAAGTAAAATAAAGAAGATAAGTCGAAATCTGGTTGTCCCTAGTCTGTCTAACTTGTAATAATTTTAGATAGGCTCTGTACAGCATTGACAGTGGCCATGGCCGATATACTCTCAAATCCTCTATCAGCCCGGCCTATTCCTCCGAAGCAGAACTGTACCCTCAGCTGAGGATCTACAATGGCCCTCATCCCAGTACAATTGAAGTGGTCACTCAACCCCAAGCAATCGTTTTCGCTAAATATAGGCAGCCAAACGAGTGAGCCTACTTCTGATACTAACAATAATTCACACTGGGTGCTTCCCATTTTGAAAACTCTCTCCAGAGAGGAATTTGGTCACAGAACCCCCATTGGGCTAGAACTCCTGGTCTCTATAGGGATCCGTCCTTCTGGGAGATCTGGGGAAAATGTCCATAAACATATGCCTAACAACAAGTTTTGTATAACCCCTGTCATGAGCTCCTCTGAGCATAACTGTTTCACATGAGCAAAGCTTCTAGGTCCCCGTGACATTTAGTCCCCCCCCCTCCCCTTTGAGTCATCTTTGACTATCACTTTATCGGAACCCATTGCCTTCTGGACCGTCCTGGACGATGCAGTCTCCCAGGTCCTCCACACCACTCTCTCTCACCTTGACAGTCAGAAGGGGGGCTATGTGAGAATGCTGTTTATAGACTACAGCTCAGCGTTCAATACCATTGTCTCCACCGGACTGGCTGAAAAGATGATTGGATTAGGACTAAACATTCCCCTGTGTGCCTGGATCCTGGACTTCCTAACGGCCAGGCCACAGGTGGTCAGGGTGGGTAGACACACCTCCAGCATACTCATCCTGAGCACAGGGTCCCCCCAGGGCTGCGTCCTTAGCCCCCTCTTCTACTCCCTGTACACCCACAACTGTGTGGCTAAGTCCAGCGACAACTCCATCATCAAGTTTGCTGACGACACAGTTGTGGGGGGGCTGATCTCAGATAACAATGAGGAAGCCTACCTGGACGAGGTGGCGGACCTGTCACTCTGGTGTCAGGAGAATAGCCTCATCCTGAATGTCTCCCAGACAAAGGAGCTGAGTGTGGACTTCAGGAGAGCACAACATCCAAGGACATACACGCCGCTGGACATCGGTGGGACTGCTGTGGACAGGGTGAGCAGTTTTAAATACCTGGGAGTCCACATCACAGAAGACCTGGCCTGGACTACCCACATCAGTACACTGGTGGGAAAGGCAAGGCAACGCCTGTTCCATCTCAGGCAGCTGAGGAAATTCAAAGTCTCCCGGAGGATCCTTCAGTCCTTCTACTCTGGAGCTGTGGAGAGCATCCTGGCTGGCAACATCACCGTCTGGTACGGTAACAGCACGGCCCAGGACAGGCGAGCTCTGCAAAGGGTGGTACGCCTGGCAGAAAAGACCATGGGAGCTCCAACCCCCCCTCTCCATGTCCTGTACACCAGGAGGTGTAGGACCAGAGGCTACAGGATAATGAAGGACCCTCACCACCTGAAAAACGGACTGTTCCAGCTGCTGCAGTCAGGCAAACGCCTTCGCTGTCATGTAGCAAGAACAGATAGACTAAGACTGAGTTTCTTCCCCCATGCCATCAGGATCATCAACGATGACCCCACCAGTGCCCCCTTCAAGTCACTCACACACTCACTGACATCATAACACTTATGCACACACATAATCACCCATTGCAGACTCATCCTCCACTGTAATTATCTGTACTGTCAACCTGTCATTGCCATTGTATATTGCCATTCCATTGCGTACATTGCTTCACCGCTGTTTATACTGCTTATACTGTTTATACTGTTTATATTTTTTATTACTTCTATTTTATTTTATTTTATCTATTTTAAAACTTATTGTTGCACTACTCTGTGGCACTGTCACTTTTGCATTTCACTGTATACTTGTATGCACGTGACAAATAAAGAATCTTGAATCTTGAATCTTGACTCACCCAAACCTCTCTCAACTTTGACTCAATTCCCCTTTCTCTCCTTCCTTTTCCAATTCATTTAATTTCAACTTTATTTAAATTGTTACACATAGTTAGACAGATCAGTTTCATCCTTCAAATCATAAAACAGGCAAAACTCCTTTCAACACAAATTAGTTATTTGATCAGTTTTATGTCTGAATAGTATTTCTTGCCATTAGACATTCAGTATCTTAGTAGCACATATCACTTGTAGTATATAATATGTTTTGCTGGTTATACTTTAGCATATTAGTAGTACAAAACATCAGTAGTATATAGTGTGCTTTTTTGCTGGTTATATTTCAATGTGTTAGTAGCACATACCATCAGTAGTATATAGTATGTTTTGGCAGATTATGTTTCAGTGATTTAGTAGTACAGACATCAAGCATCAAAATCCAGCAGCGGGAACTCCAGGTCACAAAGAAGCCCTATGACATATTCCTCCATAACCTCCGTAGCCGTGATCCCACCTGCCCCTCCTCAGAGAGCGGAGCGGGAGTGGGAACCGTCCCAGGGAGGTCCCCAGGAGAGACACCGACATCACCATCTTCCTCTCCCCCCTCTGGTTCAACAACCTCCTCTTTAAACCCATCCTGAATCATCCCCTGAGCTGAGCTCTCCGCTTCCCCAGACACTTCTAGCTGAGAACACTAGATGGAGCCAGCCCCCCTAGCCAGGGCGCCCTACCAGGACTCCACCGGTACCCCTGTGACACCGCCATCCCTGCTCATCCATAAGGGTTCCTGCCATGATTTAAGCGCTGAATCCCCCCTCTGAAGTTCTGAGCGGCCTGCTCTGGTGGAGATGCAGGTCGGGGGAGGGCCAGACTTTTAGACATCCCCTCCATGGCCTGAATCCCGACCTGTCTACCTCCCATAGACCCCCCACAGTTTCCAGACAATCCCCTCATATTTGATCACCGTCCATAGATGCACACTAGTGCGATAACGCCCATTATCCAGCTCCCAATTCTTAACCATCAAGGGACGTAAGACAACAATTCCATACATCCTTATTTTCAACTCATCCCCGGGCTGTGACCGATGACCAGATTACCTTTGCTGTCTCCTCCATCCGTCCAATAGCCCGCTCATAAGCCACGGAATGATTGGCCTGTCCGTGAGCGCATAAAACAGCATGTGCTGAATCCACCAGGAACCTTTGCTCATAGCAGGTGTGGCACCACAGAGTCAGACCAAAGAGCTGGAGTGGGGTAGGGGGGACGACCCACAGATAGCCGGCCATCACCAGGGGTACCTCACAAGTATCACATTTTGCGTTAACCTAATGAAAACATAAAGTGATAAAAGCATATTTAACCTAAGACATTTCATTTAAATTGCCAGCCCTCGAGGAGTTAAAAAAAACAACAACAAAAAAACACTTATTATAAGTAGTCCATTTTTGTGGAGACAAATCATCGTTTCAAGACATTCTTCACCCCAACAACACATATCACCAGGCAGCGCACCAGACTCCAGGCCCATCCGGCAGTCCCCCGTCAAATTCTAGATATCATAACCCTTTTCTCCAAATCCAAATCACCGATGGCAAGCTTAAGCAAAACATATCCTCAGTTTTGTCTTCCTCTCCTCCAGAAGAAAAACAGGAAAAAAATAAGTTTTAGTGGTCTCCCAAGCATAGCCCCCAGGCCAGGCCTGTAACACCCCTTTCACTGTTCTGTTATTCTTAATGTGAGTGCAATCATTCTTCCAAAAGCCCCATTTGTCTTTCCACACCTGCCACAGTTCACATTTCGGCATAGCCCCCTCACTCACTTAATTTGTTGCATTTACTTATGCGAACACATTACCTGCAACACATTCATCCAACTTCCGGAATTCCCCCAATGGGACATTCATCAGGTCCTCTGGGGTTGGCATGCGCTGCACATACATTTCTTGTTCGACGGGACTCGCCAGACTGCTCCCAGATACAATGTAACCTGCCTGATATGCCATTTCTAGGTGTTTTACCTGAGTAATCCACACCCAGGGAAAGGTCTCATTTAACCATCGATCAAATGACACCCACATCTGGCACCCAAAGGTGTATCTGTCCCAGTAGAAGACTTTTTTGTTGACTGGACCAAGCATCAGTCGTTGCTGTCCCTCAGAACAGGGGACACCCAGGTTACAAAAGCAACTCTGTCTCATTAAGGGCATCAGTTTTTCCTGGAGACATTCCTGATACATCCTGTCCTCCTGTCCTCTGTCAGCGTTTGTGGTTGGTCAGTAGAGTTATCAGTAGAGTGGTCAGTAGAGTTATCACCCACCCTCTGGATCTGTCCTAGCTCCTCCAACGATGTACTGCTCTTTCCGTATTCCATCAACCCAGGTTCCTGTTGGCATGTCAGATTATACTTCCCCCAAAACAACCCTTGCTTTGGGAGTATTGTTACGCAGGATTGATTCTTGTTGGGAGCATTATACACCATCTCCTTCGTCCAATAGCCTATACCACTATCGTTTTTGCCCATGCCAGGGCACAGAGCCATCGGAACAATAGCATCTAGGATTCTAGGAGCATCTCTGAGTGTATCCAGTTACACTGCGGACTCTTTCTTATTTTGCTAGTAGGCCTAAGAAAAAACTTCACCAGCTCTCCCCCCTCAGGCTGTACCCCCTCCAGGACATCTCGCTCTCGGGTCTCGTTTACCAAAACCCCAATCCAGGCGTTCAGGGTTTCATTGTTTATCTCATACAGGGCCATGATATCATTCTCCCATCGCGTAATATAGCTTGTTTCCCCGGTCCCAGTCCACATCTGCAGCATTATTTTCAGTGCTAAAATAGTGATGTTCCCACCTCCTGGTGGTAGCAGATCCCATCCGGGAAGGGTAATTACCCTCTGCTCAACTTGCCAGCATGTCTGGTTGAACCTCTTTGTATTACTAAAATGCACTTTGACATGGGTTTCCTCCCATGGTTTATCTCCACAAAAATAGAGGATGGCTAGGACTGCCACCAATCCTGTGAATCCTATCATCAGATTCCCTAACATTTTCCCTCTCATCGTCGTTGCCAGTGCTGTGGTCGTATCTTTTTGTCAGTCTGGTTATGGTTCGTCTCCTCACCGAACTACTATGAATGATTTGTTAATGGAAAAGCCCCAGTATGGAACCTGCACCCCTGTACAGGTTTCAATTGTTATGCACGGCCTATAATGCCACTCGATCTCTGCGCTCTGCTGTAGATCCCACTTCAAGTGCCTTCTCCATTTTGGCTTATGAGGCGGTGTATCCTCACCTATATAGCGCATCTCTTTCTCCAAGGGTTGGTCGAACCTTTGCCACACCCACATCCACGTTATCACTGACATCTTTTCAGGGCGCGGACAAGGTGCCATGTTACGCTCGTTCCTCAAACTTACAAAGTCCCATGCCAGGGATGTCCCAGGGGATAGCGATCCACTGTATGTGCCATCAGAGTCATCAAAGGCATGATTGGTGCAATACCTCCACTATGTCCTGTCTATGCCCATTCCCCGGGATGGCCACTGGCATTTCAGTAAACAGCCTGAAGAACTCGTCATCATCGTTGTTTTCGTGGGATCCACAATTGCACTGATAGCTCCGGCTAGCCTACCGACAATACCACTCCATCTTCACCCAGAGACGACTAGTACTCTGGTTATAGGCCTCGACAACGTCCTCCTGCTTCCCAGAGCACAACCATTTCCACATGTGAGGGCTATTGGTCCAAATCAGATTAGATTAGATTAGATTAAATTAGATTCAACTTTATTGTCATTGTGCAGAGTACAAGTACAGAGACAACGAAATGCAGTTAGCGTCTAACCAGAAGTGCAAAATAGTAGAAAGTGCAATGAACAGTATATACAGGTAGTGCAATATATGAGCAGTAAGTAGTGCAGTATAGTATGAGTAGTGCAGTGTAAGCAGTATATGAGTAAGCAGTAGCATTATAAGCAGAATAAATATTCTTTTTATGCACGGTTTGAGGCTGGCAACACCACCGCTAGCGCGCCGGCTAACAACAACAACGTCAGAGTGCTGGCTAGCGCGGCTGACGGGAGTTCACACGCTGGGGCAGAGCAAGCACTCTCCGTGACGGAACACGACGTGAGGAGGGCTCTGCTGAAGGTGAATACAAGGAAAGCTGCTGGCCCAGATGGCATACCTGGGAGAATACTTAAGACCTGTGCTAACCAGCTAGCTCCTGTGTTTACCACCATATTCAACCTCTCACTGGCTAATTCAGTAGTTCCCACCTGTTTTAAAAGATCGTCTATCGTCCCTGTGCCCAAGATCACCTCCCCAGCCTGCTTGAATGACTACAGACCCGTGGCTCTAACCTCAGTGGTCATGAAGTGCTTCGAGAGGCTGATTAAGGATTACATCTGCTCCTCCCTCCCTCCGACCCTGGACCCACTGCAGTTCGCATATAGACCAAACAGATCTACAGACGATGCAGTTTCCCAGGTCCTCCACACCACTCTCTCCCACCTGGACAGGCAGAAGGGGGGCTATGTGAGAATGCTGTTTATAGACTATAGCTCAGCGTTCAACACCATAGTCCCCACCAGACTGGCTGATAAGATGATTGGTCTAGGACTGAACATTCCCCTGTGTGCCTGGATCCTGGACTTTCTGACGGCCAGGCCACAGGTGGTCAGGGTGGGTAGACACACCTCCAGCTCACTCACACTGAGCACAGGGTCCCCCCAGGGCTGTGTCCTTAGTCCCCTCCTCTACTCCCTGTACACCCACGACTGTGTGGCTACCCACATCAGTTCTCTGGTGGGAAAGGCAAGGCAGCGCCTGTTCCATCTCAGGCAAATGAGGAAATTCAGAGTCTCCCGGAGGATCCTTCAGTCCTTCTACTCTGGAGCTGTGGAGAGCATCCTGGCTGGCAACATCACCGTCTGGTACGGTAACAGCACGGCCCAGGACAGGCGAACTCTGCAAAGGGTGGTACGCCTGGCAGAAAAGACCATGGGAGCTCCAACCCCCCCTCTCCATGTCCTGTACACCAGGAGGTGTAGGACCAGAGCATACAGGATTATGAAGGACCCTCACCACCCGAAACATGGACTGTTCCAGCCGCTGCGGTCAGGAAAACGCCTCCGCTGTCATGCAGCAAAAACAGAGAGGCTAAGACTGAGTTTCTTCCCCCATGCCATCAGAATCGTCAACGATGACCCCACCAGTGCCCCCCTCAAGTCACTCACACATGCACTGTCATTCTAACACATATGCACACACATAATCATCCATCTGCTATTTATATTGCTTACTGGCTATACTGTTCATATTGTTTATACTGTTTATACTGTCCATACTGTATATTTTTTAGTACTTCTATTTTTATTTTATTGTATTTTAAAACTTATTGTGTTGTTGCACTACTCTGTGGCACTGTCACTTTTGCATTTCACTGTATACTTGTATGCACGTGACAAATAAAGGAATCTTGAATCTTGAAAGGTTACAGTATGAACAGTGTAGCAGCATATGAGCTGTATAGGTAATGCAGTCTAGCAGTATATATGTATTAACAGTAGCATAAGGTAGCTGGCAGAATAAATATAAATATGGAATGCCGTATGAACAGTATAAACAGGTATGTACAGTATGTACAGATATGTGCAGTGTATTAACAGTAGTATTAAAGAAAATATAGGGATATGTGCATTATGTGCATTATGAACAGTATAGATAGATTATGAACAGTATAGACAGATATGTACAGAAGAGCAGTGGTATTGAGTAAGAGCAGTGGCACAGTAATAGTGCTATTGTCCGGGTGGGGGGGGGGGGGGGGGGTGCAGGGGTTGCAGGGGTTGGTAGGTTGTCACGTAGGTGCAGTGTTCGAGTTCAGTAGGGTGACAGCCGCAGGGAAGAAGCTGCCTCTGAACCTGCTGGTTCGGGTGCAGAGAGACCTGTAGCGCCTCCCGGAGGGGAGTGGGGTGAACAGTCTATGGTTGGGGTGAGAAATGTCCTTGACGATGCTGCGTGCCTTACGCAAGCATCGTTTGCCCTGGACAGCCTCAATGGAGGGGAGTGAGGAACCAGTGATGCGTTGGGCAGTTTTCACCACCCTCTGCAGTGCTTTCCGGTCAGATGCCGAGCAGTTGCCATACCATACTGTGACACAGTTGGTAAGGATGCTCTCGATGGTGCAGCGGTAGAAGTTCACCAGGATCTGAGGAGACAGGTGGACCTTCTTTAGTCTCCTCAGGAAGAAGAGACGCTGGTGAGCCTTCTTGATCAGGGTAGAGGTGTTGAGGGTCCAGGAGAGATCCTCAGAGATGTGGACACCCAGGAACTTGAAGCTGGTGACTCGCTCCACCTCAGTCCCGTTGATGAGGATGGGGGTGTGTGTGCCAGCTTTTGATTTCCTGAAGTCCACAAAGAGCTCTTTGGTCTTCCTGGTGTTGAGAGCCAGGTTGTTGTCGTCGCAACACATTGTTAGGTGCTGGACCTCCTCCCTGTAGGCCGACTCATCGTTGTTGCTGATGAGACCAATCACCGTTGTGTCGTCTGCAAACTTGACAATGGTGTTTGAGCCATGGACAGGTGTGCAGTCATAGGTGAAGAGGGAGTAGAGGAGGGGGCTCAGCACACAGCCTTGCGGAACGCTGGTGTTCAAGGTGAGGGTTGAAGAGGTGTGATTGTGTAGCCTAACAGACTGCGGCCTGTTGGTTAGGAAGTCCAGAATCCAGTTGCAGAGGGAGGAGTTGATGCCCAGTTGACTGAGTTTGGAGATCAGTTTGGAGGGGATGATGGTGTTGAATGCTGAACTGAAGTCAATGAACAGCATTCTCACATAAGAGTTGGTCTTGTCGAGGTGGGACAGGGCAGAGTGAAGTGCCGTTGAGATGGCATCTTCTGTACTCCTGTTCTGCCGGTAGACGAATTGGAAGGGGTCCAGTGTGGGTGGTAGACAGGTCTTGAGTTGAGCTAAGACCAGCCTCTCGAAGCACTTCATGATGATGGGCGTGAGTGCCACTGGGCGGAAGTCATTTAAGCTCGTTGCCTTGGAGTGTTTTGGCACCGGCACGATGGAGGTGGTTTTGAAGCACGCGGGGACAGCTGCTTGGGCTAGGGACAGGTTGAATATGTCAGTCCAAACCTCAGTCAGCTGCACAGCACAGGCCCTGAGGACGCGTCCGGGGATCCCATCAGGACCAGCAGCCTTGCGTGCATTAGTCCTGCTCAGTGCCGCACACACATCGGTGGGAGATAGAGTGAGGGGCTGGTGATCCGCAGGGAGCACAGTCTTGATGGCCACCCCCTTGTTGTCCCTGTCAAAGCGGCCATAGAAGTGGTTCAGCTCATCAGGCAGGGAGGCGTCGACGGAGAGGGGTGAGGTGTTTGTAATCAGTGATGGCCTGGATGCCTTGCCACATGCGTCGGGGGTCAGAGTTGTTCTTGAAGTGGTCCTCTATCCTCAGCTTGTGGTTGTGCTTGGCCTTTTTGATGCCCCTCTGCAGGTTAGCCCTGGATGAGCTATAGGCCCGAGCATCCCCTGATCTGAAGGCAATGTCGCGTGCCTTCAGCAGGAGTCGGACCTCACTGTTCATCCATGGCTTCTGATTGGGGAAAGTGGTGATCCGTTTGAGTGTGGTGACACTATTGATGTTGGAATTGATGTAGTCCAAAACAGAGGAGGCATATGAATCAATGTCCGTGTGGGAGTCATGTGTGGCCTGTGTGGCAAACACACCCCAGTCAGTGTTTCCGAAACGCTGCTGGAGTGCTGAGTCAGCACCCTCTGGCCAGACCTTGACTGTCCTCACTGTAGGTTTCACCCGTTTGATGAGTGCTGAGTACTTGGGCAGTAGGAACAATGAGAGGTGGTCAGATTGACCTAGATTCCCGGCCAGGGTAATATCAATGTACTCCCCCTGAAGTATATCGGCATAATTAGGACCCCAGCGCACCGTCAGTCGCATATTACCCACCTTCCGATGGAGGACATTCAGGGCAATTGGGAAAGGACCTAGTGCACTCCTCCCAGGACAAGCCCCATACAGGCCATTGATTTTCTGTTCTATGGTACTCTTTTGGCTGCTTTCTTGCGTGTCTACTGATGCTATTTGCCTTACACATCACCAGGCTCATCTCCTCTGTCCAATAACTACAGTAGTAGCTGGGAGTGTTACACCATTGCTGGAAAATAAGCTCACCATATGTGCCTCTCCTATTCGATTTCACATCATATTCTCTATCAGGGGATCGAAACAGCTCTCTCCTGGGGTCCTCCCAACTCTAAAGGGCCCTTGCCAGGGAATTTATTTCTTTTTTTACAGCATTCTCATTTTTATTTTTATTTCTAAAGGCATGATTTGATGACCGAACCAGACTTGACGAGGAGGATGCCATTCTATTTTCTCCTGAAGTAGCGAGACAAACCTTTTCCTAGTTGTGGTGGTTTAGGCTGGTCTAGCTTTTGCTCTGCTTCTGAGCTCCACTCTGGAGGCTTTGCTATTTCTGGCTTCACCTCTGCTATCTCCGTCCCCTGGGAGTATACGCCCTCAAATGGCACCATCACGAATCTCACTATTATCTCTACTTCCAGTGTCTCCTCTGGTCTACTGGGGGCAGGTGCCCTCGACACATGTGTCCCAAGAAATTGCCACGGCGCCAGTCCTCTGGCGTGACCCTTCTAGTCGCTCTTTTCTCCTTAATAACTGCTCCTGCATGCCCCCAGGCATCCAGGCTGGTTACATTATGCAGTAGGTCATTACCCTGTATCTCTTTTTCTCGAGGGATATTTTGCTCTACCTATTCTACCGGGATCTCCTGATCCCTGAACACCTCCTCGATCAGCTTTCCCCATGTAATCAACTCCCAGGGCCCTTTCCACCTCCCCTGGAGAGCACTCTCCCTTAAATGATCGGGCAACTCCTCCTACCCCTCAGTTTCCCCTGAGGTTGTCGGCTCTCTGTATACTCGAATGGTCAGCGGTATCTGACTGGTGGACATAGGAGGATGAAGAACCACCCCAACCCCAGGCTATATAGGACAATAGTGGGACAATAAACTTCCTTCCCACACCCTTGCCACTCAATGCAAAGGGTTATTGGAATAAGGCACACCACATATTCATTCACGATTCGTTTCCACTCCAACAACTCCTCATCCCTGGATAGAAACCCTTCTTTAGCATATCCTAATGTCTCCCCACCCAAAGCTACCTCAGTCCTCTCCTTGTAACGACCAGCCCCTTAACTGTGGCCACACGGACCCAGGCTGGTGGATTCTGCACATTCGTGGCCATTTATGGATCCTGGTTCTGGTTCTAGCTAAGAATTGGTTTCAACTGCTCCATTCCACTATGCCTGTATACGATACGCCAGTCCTCTCATTAAAGAGTATCTTTATTTTTATTTCTGTCGTCCAGAGTTTCCCTCCGCACTCGGGTCCATCCTACCAATACCATAACACCCACTTCAGGTACATAGGTTTTACAATCCCTGGACACTATGGTCCGCAGAGTGAGATCCCTCACTCGCCGTTCTGATGCTTTTAACAGGTCTACCAGTCTCACCTCCTTTTTTGGTTTTGTAGATTTCATTCGGAGACATCGTGGATCTGAATGAGGGGGCCATTCCCAACCGATAAACTCTGAAGTCTCTGAAACCTCATCTCCATCCAATTCTCCCTCCGATCCACTCTCTCTTTGTTTTGTCAACGTCTCTCTATCCACCATGATAGAGGACCGCTGCCCACTGCAGACCATCCCTGGGCCGATGCCCTGAGGTGTATTGAGATAGCTCCCTGATTCCCCTAGGTAACCCAGGGGAACACACAGCCCCCTGTGTCTACAGGTCGGACCTGCGAGGCTCCCCGACTGCTCCTGTGTTCCAGCACCCCCAGCGCTCCAGCCTCTGGACCCGAGGGGGTACTCCGTATTATTAAATAAAATGAATACCTACTGAGATCAGCTCCAGCGTCTCCCGTCCCCGTCTGGAGGCTCCCTAGGGCACTGGTCGTAGGCTTTAAAGTAAGCGTCTGCTTAGCACACGCTCTCTCTCCCCAGTGACACACACCCACATGACTGCACTGTCTCTCTCCATCTAATTACTCCTCCCGATCCTCCCTTCTACTGATTGGCACAAATGCTTTGGGAGGCTCCTGGCAGTTAACTAGATCCTCCTTTTCATCCTACCAAGGTTTCGATGCTTTCTCCAAATTCCTAAATCCAAGCTCCAACTGTGAGTCGATTGTAGTCGTATTATTAATATCACAGGCAATAATTCCCTTTCTGAATATAACTACTCTGGATCCAAGCCCCAGGAGCTCGGACCAACTTACTCCAGACCCCGTTTGAAGGTTTTTAGGTCACTTATCATAGGGTTAAAATAATCGCCTGCAGAGTGCTCTTTCAACACAGTCACACACTCACACAACTAAACTGAGTCTCAGTCTAATCTCTCCCCCCGATCAACTCCCGTACTGATCCGTACGTGGGAGTTGGTGGTCTTACAACCCAGGTTTTACCCCGCCTGGGTTTTTCCTCTAGTGATCTGGATCTCCTGATCCTGATCACCTAAGCCTCTAAATGGCTATCTGGATTTCATAAGCCCCAGCGTCTATCTGGATTTCATAAGCCCCAGCGGCTATCTAGATTTCATTAGCCCCGGCAACTATGTGGATTTCATAAACCCCAGCGTCTATCTGGATTTCATAAGCCCCAGTGGGTATCAGCCTCCAGGTCGTCGTCACACTTGATCAGCAATCCAGCACCATAAGCCCCTCGATTAGTGCTCCAGCACTGAGAGTCGACTGTCACACTTGGTCAGCACCGGACAGCGCTCCAGCACTGAGAGACAAGCCTCCACACTCGATCAGCACCGGACAGCGCTTCAACACTGTGAGCCCCTCACTCGGTCAGCGCTCCTGTACTGAGAGTCAAACCGTCACACCCAATCAGTACTGCTGTACTGAGAGTCAAACCGCCCCACCCAACCAATGTTCCAGCCCCAAGCCCCCTGCTCCTTCAGTCCCGGTCCAGCCCTCCGTCTAACAGGATAAATTCTCTGTCTAAAGGGTTTTACCCTAATAGATTTCGAAAGATATATATATATATATATATATATATATATATATATATATATATATATATATATATATATATATATATATTTAGGCTGGTGTCGAATAGACTCACCCTGCTGTTAACTGTCTACTTCCCACAGTTTCCCTTGCTTCAGCTTCATGTTATGGTCTGAAAGTGACCTCCAAATCAGAGCCTGGCATATGAAAGCCCCAATGGTTAGTTCGATGAGGACAATTCATCCAAAGGGGATATTTCAATACAGGGGCCAGAATAATCATTCAGATCCTTGGTGTAATATACACAGTGTAATCTATCTTTTTCTGTTTAGCAAGGAGAGTAACACATAATTTCAGGTGATAAGTACTATACTAAGTATAAGTCTACTAAAAATTCTACTTGGTTTTCAGAGTTGTTCTTTATTCAAGCATAAAACAGGTCAGCAGGATAATACATGATATCAATAAAATGATTTAAGAGTAAAAGAATAAAAATACTATAGAAAGAAGGATGAAAAGTAATTACTGTCAGTCTAAGTACTGTGGGTTCCAAATTCGCCCGATCTCCACGTAAAAAAAGAAAGAAAACCTAAAATAAAAATAAGCTTCTGGTCGATCACCACATCCTCAGCCGAGGGTTTCCAGATCTCCAAGTAAAAAGAACGAAAAGATAAAGTAAAAATAAGCTTCTGGTCGATCACCACATCCTCAGCCGAGGTTTTCCAGATCTCCAACCGAAAGAAAAGGATTTAGGAAATATAAAAATGGAAAAAATATAGAAGATCCAAAGTAGTTAAAGTAAACCCATACGTAAGTAACATCTAAAGAATCAAAGAAATCATCGAAATGAACTAAAATAAAAGAAATGAAAGTGAAATGAAATTGAAATTGAAATGAAAGTGAAAGTAAGTAAATTGGAGTGAATGGACTTACCGAAAATTAATAAAATTAGTAATAATACTTTAGTAGCACATATCACTTGTAGTATACAGTATATTTTGCTGGTTACATTTACCATATTAGTCATACATAACATTAGTAGTATATAGTGTTTTTTTTTAGTAGATCATGTTTCAGTGGTGTTAGTAAAACATATTCTCAGCACCAAAATCCAGTAGCAGGTACTGCAGGTCACATAGAAGCCCCAAAACATATTCAGCGAAGGCACCCCCCCATTCTCCACTCCCGCCCCCACCTGCCACACTAGGACTGGAGCGGGAACAGGAAGGTCAGGGAGGTTCTTCAGAGAAACACCAACAACCCCATCATCCAGCTCAATAACCACAATATGGAGCTCATGATGGAGCAGCTGGAGCATTACACTTGAAGGACTCCTAGATGGCCAGAACAATCATGGATTACTGGTAGAATGAGACAATACAAGGTTTTGGATTTGGACAGAACCAGCACACAATTTCACATTTCCTTGTATCAAATTGTTATCAGTGATTACTATCTTTGTTAATACTTTGTAAATGTTTTGTCCATGTTTTGTTTTTGCCCAATTCTGATTGATGAGGCAGACCTATTTTTAGGAATTTGGTTTAAAAGCAACTATTTGATATTTCCTGTCAAAAATATATGTGAAAATACGGGTCATAGATCAAAACGGGTAAAACACTAGAAGAGTGGATGTAAAACTCAATTTTCGGCTTAGACCACATGGCTGGGCCCAGAGCATAGACTACTCTGCTGCCGATTACACCAAGTAAAATATTCCTTAAACACAGAAGTTGTCACTGTCCTTTTATTTTCTTAGGTTTGATAGTTCTGGTCATACCTACATCCGGTCATACCATCCCAGGATGTTGTGAAAACCGCTTCCAAATGGTTGGACTGATTAGCATGTCTTCTAACAGTCTACATCTCACATTCCACCCTTTGATGGTGTTTTCACTTCATTGAAACTGCATCACAACAATTGAAAGTTCTTCAGTTTTAGTGAATATACCATTCTGCTTACGGTTGTCTCCCTCTTGCTAGGGAAATGTTACTTGTCTCTGGATTAGTTTACCCCGGATCAAATGATTTCAGAGAAATCTACAGGTCAGATCACAAAGACAGAGTCAACAATCAACAGAATCCCAGTTAAGTAGCCTATTATGTATTATTTACATTAGACAAGCAGTGATCCTCCCTCCTGGTCCTGGAGATCCACAGTACTGCAGGATTCTGTCCCAGCTCAGCAGTGACACACCTGATTCAGCTAATCAAGGTTTTGAAGATCAGAATCAGAATCAGAATCAGAATCAGAATTCTTTTATTTGGCCAAGTATATTTGCCCATACAGGAAATTGACTTGGTGAGGTTGGTGAATAGACATGGAAAAACAAATAGCAAATATTGACGAGAAATTTACAAAATAGCAAAATATTAACAAAATAGCAATAGCAAATTTACAAATTTATAAAAAAGAGCAGCAGAACAATACATCGTGTAGGCTGTGGGAGACTAAGTTGCAATGAGGCTAGAGGCTGTGAAATGGTTATGGGGCATGTACACTATACATTTAATCATAATATAATAATTATAAATTACACTGTTAGTGCATTGAGTGTGTGACAGGGTGGGGGGGGTGGAAGTCCCAGAGTCAGTGAGAGGCAGGGTGGCTTGATTGTGAGCCCCACTGCCATGGGGAAGAAACTGTTAAGGTGGCGCGAGGTTTTAGTCTTGATTGACTGGAACCTTTTGCTGGATGGAAGTCTCTGGAAGATGGTGTGACCAGGATGGGAAGGATCAGCGATGATCTTTCCTGCTCTCTTACTGGTCCTGGAGTGGAACAGGTCCAGGAGAGATGGCAGGTTGCAGCCGATGACCTTCTCAGCTGACAGAATGATCCGCTGCAGTGGATACCCAATGGCGTATGAAATAGGGATATTATTTCGCAAATTGCCCAGAAAAAAAAATTTCATTTACAGAACAAGTCCTTTACTGCCCCCTTCTGGCTGATCCAGTCTAAACCTACTTTGACTTCACATAACAAGTTGACCATAATGTGAGATTTGAACTTTTACTTGAAGGTCAAGAGGAAGACTAGTGGTAAGAGGGCCTCAGCTGAGAAGACTACCAACACCGATGCAGGTGAGAGGGTTTTCTGTTGTTACATTTTCTGTTGTAACCCTAATACAATTTGTAGACTTGTTTGAAAAACATTTATTTCATTACATTAGCATCCAATCACAGCCAATGATAAAGACTTGAACATTGTACTTGTGTGTACAGTATGAACATAGCTGGGTCATTTGTGGCAATAAAACCCAATATTTCTGCTCCCTCTGTGGCGTTCTCTCCATCAGGAACTAAGTCTCCTGATAAATATGAGGACAGAGCAGCAGTGATCAAACTGCTGGAGGAGGAAGGTCTGACGAGGTTTGGTGCCCTCTCAAATATCAACATCGATCAGGACTGCTTCCCCATCCTGATCAACTTCCTGAAGGGTCTCACTGATAAGTCAGTATGATGCGTTCTACTGTATCTATGTTTTGAATCTAAGTTTACCTGTATGTTTGTTAAACCGTGAATCTAAATGATTATCTTCAGGCTGAACACCTCACATCACAGCCTCACAAACTAATTCTTCACTCTGTTTTAAATGAATACAGGTAACCAAGGCTAAGTTTGATATCACGTGCCGGAGGATAGTGAAACCGATCGGCATGGCCATAGAGGTCCTCCTCCCGAATCTACAGTAGAGCTGAATGAGGCCAGGGATGCTGCGGCCTCAGAGAGTGGGTCAGGACTCTCCTCCAGACGTCCTAAAGCAGGTGAACTCTGACGCGTCCTTGATAATATCATTATCAAGCTCAGATAAGTCCAACCAGATAGCCTGCGATAGGGACAGCTCCATGTACACAGCTAGGAGGATGATGCGTGTGGTGTCCACCAAGCTCCAGGAGTTTGGGATCACCAGACCAGTGGTACCAAAGGTCATGGTCATGACCTCGAACTACCACCCTGATCTCGGCTGCGAAGCAGGGTCGGGCAGGGTTAGTACTTGGATGGGAGACATCCTGGAAATACCTGGTGCCATAACCTTTTCACAACTTCCACCAGTAGCGTGCACTAATGTGTCCTTTTAACAACTGGAACTATATCATAGTTGTTACTGGGCTGTGTCAACTAGGAACCCAGCGTCATTTACTCCAGACTAGTTGCTTCCCATCGTTTTGGAATAAATGGCAGTAGATATTCATCTATCGAATAGTTGTGAAACAAAATCCTTACTACAATATCATATTTCATGGACTGTCTGAGTGAATTATGAGTTGGTGTTGATGACAAACTCCTTTTATTTTCAATGGACAAAAGCTCTCATTTCAGTGAGGGTGCTGCAGTCACTTTTTAGGATGAATGACTGACTGATGTATTAAGCTTTACATTTGGGATGTAGTGTAAGATGTATACATTTACAACACATTGTTCCTTTATCAGGTGGCCTACATAACGTAAAGTGCATGTACAAATTGTATGTCTCTCATTGTCAAACTGTATGTCTCTCATTGTCAATGTTGTGTTTCTGGGCTCACTGTTGACTGCATGTGTGGGGCTTGATCCCCTGTGTTCCATATAATTTGCAGCTTATCTTTTCTATAATAGCCTTTTCATAATTAAATAATTTTTGCTTCAGCAAGACCAACTTTTGTTCTTGCTCAGACTTATTATTGGGCTTGATTAAGCAAGACCAACGAGTGTTATTGCTCATACTTATTCTTATTATTCAAATTCTTCCGATTTTTCAAGTATGCTACTCCTCCTACAGTTTTTAAGCTAGGTCTAATTTGAGTTGCTTACATTTATATTTTTCGAACTCATTATACTTTTTAAAATATTCAGCTTTTTGTAACGCAAAAACTCCTATCTTTTAACATGGTGAATGCGTGACTGTTGTTGCTAGGCTACCCGATGCAGTGCCTTAGCTGGCAAGGTAGCTAGCAACGATTAGCGATTATGCTAACACGAACTTCGTAGGCATTTCTATGCTAGTAACAGAGTAGCTTGCTAGTGAGAGAATGTGTTTAGAAAGTGTTTATTTCATAGAAAAAACGTGTATATTTCTTTCAGAAACTGTAGTGGAAGATATCCTCATTTTCCACCCAAGTAGCAGCCATCTTGTTGTGACATTTTTGTTTCTCCCGCTCCTCCGTCCATTTGGCCAATGAGACCACAGATAATGTCTCCGTCAATAGTGACGTCTGCTATTCATTCATCCATTTTGTTTCATACCATTTATACTTTTTGCGCTGAACGCCATTTTGTCTGAAATCCTATTCATTCGTATGGCCATTTGATATGAATGGGGACATTTTAAAATGTATCCAATTCTTCGTCCTCGGTAAAATAACCTGATATTTCAACCATTTCCAGTCTTCATCTCTGCAATTCATGAGCTGCTATAATAAACTAGATTTTTGCCAATCTATCTGATAAGGCAAACCATTGTCTTTGTCATGGCCTCGGTCGGCTAAAAAGGTTGGTCTAGCTTTTATACGGTAGTTTGACTTCATCTTCAATTTTGCCTGTATTGGATATCCAACAAATTTATATGAGGGGGCTACAGCCTAAAATGTTGGGAGGGGGTGAAGGCGTGGCTGTGTTGAATACCACATGGTAAACAAGTAATTCTGGTGACTTTTGACGGGAGAATGGGTGAATGGAATATTTATATTACGGAGGATGGCTATTGACGACTGGTGCCGTTTAAGATTCGGGAGGACGATTATTTGTTTTTTTGTGTGAGCACGGTGTTATTTCTATTACAGCCAGAGACGGATTGGTGGGGGGGGGGTACTGATTCCAGCGAACCCATACTGCATGAGTCATTGTATTATTCCTTTTTGCGAAATACACTTCCTACAGTATGTCCCTTCCCTCAAGTGTTTGAGCAGAGTGGGAGTGAGTAAGTTTACATTTGTAAATGTGTTATTGCTATTTTGTTAATATTTTGCTTTTTGTAAATTTTGTGTCAATATTTGCTCTTGTTATTTATGTCCCATGCGCCAACATCACCAAGTCAATTTCCTGTATATGCAAATATACTTGGCCAAATAAAAGAATTCTGATTCTGATTCTGATTCTGTTATGTAAGACTGCCTGGAAATACCCAGTGCCATAAGCTTTTTACAACTTCCACCAGAGAGTGCACTAATGTATCCTTTTAACAACTGGAACTAGATCATAGTTGTTACTGGGCAGTGTCAACTAGGAACCCAGCTTCATTTACTCCAGACTAGTTGATGAAAAACTCCTTTTATTTTCAATGGACAAAAGCTCTTATTTCAGTGAGGTTGCTGCAGTCACTTTTTAGGATGAATGACTGGCTGATGTATTAAGCATTACATTTGGGATATAGCGTACTATGTATACATTTACAACACATTGTTCCTTTATCAGGTGGCCTACATGACGTAAATTGCATGTACAAACTGTCTTTCTGTCCAATGGTCCAACCTGTGTTCCATGTAATTTGCAGCTTATCTTTTCTATAATAGCCTATGCTTATTATTCTTATTATTTGGGCTTGTTTCAGAAAGTCCAACTATTGTTCTTGCTCATATTTATAAGTGGGCTTGATTCAGCAAGACCAACATTTGGTCTTGCTCAGAGTTATTAATGGGCTTGCTTAAGCAAGACCAACTATTGTTATTGCTCATACTTAATTCTTATTATTCAAATTCTTCCGATTTTTCAGGTGTGCTACTCCTCCTACAACTTTTAAGCTAGGTCTAATTTGAGTTGCTTAAATTTATATTCATCAAACTCATTATACTTTTTAAAATATTCAGCTTTTTGTAACTCAAAAACTCCTGTCTTTCAGCATGGTGAATGCGTGATGTGTTCTTGTAGGCTACCCGATGCAGTGCCTTAGCTGGCAATGTAGATAGCAACGATTAGCGATTATGCTAACACGAACTTCGTAAGCATTTCTATGCTAGTAACAGAGTAGCTTGCTAGTAAGAGAGCGTGTTTAGAAAGTGTTTATTTCATAGAAAAAGAGTGTATATTTGTTTCAGAAACTGTAGTGGAAGATATCCTAATTTTCCACTTTAGTAGCAGCCATCTTGTTGTGACATTTTTGTTTGTCCCGCCCCTCCGTCCATTTGGCCAATGAGACCACAGATCATTGCTCCGTCAATAGTGACGTCTGCTATTCATTCTCCATGTTGTTTCATACCATTCATACTTTTTGCGCTGTACGCCATTTTGTCTGAAATCCTATTCCTTCCTATGACCATTTCCTTGAATGGGGACATTTAAAAATGTGTCCACTTTTTCATATTTTAAGCTTGACACCTCAATTACACTTTACAATGTGTAGACTGACTAACTTCCATTCAGAGTTTTGATACTATTTAGACTTTTTAAGTTTCATAAACAAACATGGGTTTCTATGAGGATCATTGGGTTCCGATGACACATTATATGAACTTCCTCTCTTTAATCTATCCATCCACTCATCTATCCATTCATCCATCCAACCAAGCCAGTTTCTATCTATCTATCCTTCTCTCATCTATATATCTTTCCCTCATTTATCAAACTTAATCTGTCTATCTATCTACATTATCTATCTATACAACATACTCTCGTCTATCGATCTACAGTGTCTATCGACGGCAGCAACACTGTGACCCCATCAAGGCTCTCTCTGCTCGCGAGGACAACGTGCTAGCAATCGACACAGCCGATATGAGGAAGGCTGTTAAACGGGTCAACACCCGCAAAGCTGCCGGTCCAGGCGGCATCCCTGGCCGTGTCCTCAGAGTAGCTGTCAGCTGTCTTCACGGACACGTTCTATCTGTCGCTGTCCCAGTCTGTAATATCCACCTGTTTCAAAGCGACCACTATCATCCCTGTCCCCAAGATGAACAAGGTAACCTGCCTCAACGACTACTGCCCTGTTGCACTATGTATCACCTCATCCACTCTGACTCTCAACAAAGGGGCTCCCTAGGGCTGTGTGCTCACGGATCATGCCCCCATCCACATCGGCGGGTCTGTAGTGGAGAGAGTCAGCAGCTTCTAGTTCCTTGGTATCCACATCACCGAGGACTTGACATGGTCACACCCCACCCACGCTGTGATCAAGACGGTGCGCCACCGCCTGTTTTTCTTCAGGCATCTGAGAAAAGTCTGTATGGACACCCAGATCCTTAGAAACTTTTACAGATGCACCACAGAGAGTATCCTGACAGGCTGTATCACTGCCTGGTACGGCAACTGCACCGCCCTCGACCGTAAAGCTTGATGGTGAAAACAGCCCAGTACATCACGGGCCGCAAGCTACCAGCCATTCAGGTCCTCTACTCTGAGAGGTGCAAGAGGAAGGCTGGGAAGATCATCAGGGACAATTTCTACCCCCAGGCCATAAGACTGCTCATAAGACTTTGATCAGAAGACCTCTGATATTAGCGCACATATTATTGCACTGACATTTTTGCACTAGTACTCTTGTTACTTTATTGTCACTTTTATTAATTATTATTGAATTGACAAATAAAATGTGATTTGATCATCTATCAGTTCATCCATACAACCAACCAACCAACAAACCATTCATCCATCCACCCAATGCACCAATCAAACCATCTTTAACTGTATCCTCTACTAGAATAAGAGTCTCACTTTCTTTCAACTACCCAGCAAATCTATCTGTCGTCTAAACCATCTTAAAACTTTTTTCTATTACCAATATAAGATTTTGGGAGCCCAGAAAATTTCTTCTGGAACTTATTTTTCTAATTATTATTATTATTCCAATGCCACTCCTCATACAGCTTTTAAGCTATTCGCACCAATCAAACTTTAAAATGTGCAGAGAGGTTTCTTACATTCATATTTTTTTAAATTCATTATACATTTTACACTGTTCAGCTCAAGAACTCCCATCTTTTAACATGTAAAATGTTGATGTACTGGAGTGCAAAGTTTAGAGCCACTGTTATGATGTCGCAAAAGCTTGTGACGCCACTGTTGAGTTTTCTTTTTTATATAATTTACATTAACAAAACCACAGGAGGCATCGTTGAGCATGATGCATATGTTTTCAGTGTGTTATAGTGTGTTTACAAACATTGCTGCCTGATTAATTATGTGAAGAGGAGCTTATGTTTCCATTTGGATGGATAATTTTTCTTAGTTGATTCCGCGCATTTCAGCAGTAGGCTGACATTTTCACTTGACTTGACTCTTTATATGACTGTTATTATAGCCCTCATATACTTTTAATTCCAAATTCCAAATATGAACACATACTGTATAAGGCCTGCCCAATCTGCTCAAATACATTTCAATTGAATTAGGGGGGAGATGGGCGGATTGTAGCGAATTTGGCATTCATAATCGTTTCCCATTAACAAACAAAAATTCTGACAATTCATCTAGACACTGAAAACAATTTGAATGATCGCACTCTTCCCCTAGAACAGGACAGTTCTTCATTTAACGAATTCCGTTAGTTCATAGAAGATTGACAGCACCTACCAAATAGGCAACGACATCATGTTAAGAAAGATGTGCACAAAACAAAATTACATGACACTATTTTATTTGCTCCCTGTTTTAGCGTAAATCGAAATTCAAACTACTTGTGATAGTTGTTCTCAACTGTATTAAACAGACCTGTGTCATGACAACAGAGATGCGCGAAACAAATCTCACTTTGGGAGCGATCAAATGATCCCTCAAAAAGTTACAGTATAAAAAATAAATGTATAATTATTATTATTACATTGTGTGAACTAGAGAAGGTTGCCCTTGGTGAAAATGTGGACGTTCGCACCCTATTATAACAGAAGGCTACTTTTCTACCCAGTCCCAATCCCACTGAAACCCAACATACTGTATTTACTGCTGTCACGCATGAAAATTCCGAACTTAATTCTGTAATTATTCTGTTATATTATTATAGCCGACTCGCGTTTCTTCATGTTAGACTGTGCAAAAACATTTCCCCCTTTCTCTGCGCTGTGAGAGAATGTGTGATCTGCAATTCATGAAACTTGATTTTGCCAATCTACAGTACATGTACATGTATCTGATAAGGCAAACCATTTTCTTTTCAAACATCCTTCACAACTCTTCTCACCATCTTGTCACTCCACACGCGTGTACGGCGGTGTGCAGCGGCAATGTAAGGGGGTTAAACCCATGCCAACTGTAGCAAGACATTGTAAAAGCTTTTACAGGGAGAGATCCAATTGAATTGTCTGTTTTGCATGTGGTAAGATCAGGTATATTGCTAGACAGTTTAAAAGTGTTGTTTGTTTTGCATGTGACAAAACTGGGCATATCCCAAGTGTCTCCCCGTATTGGACCCTATACAGGAGTCCCGGTCCAGCCCTCTGTCCAACGGGTTAAATCCTCAGCCTAAAGTTTCCCCTGCTGCAGCTTAATGTTATGCTCTGTAAGTGACCTACAAATCAGAACTCAGCATATGAAAGCCCCAATGGTTAAGGACCGCTCTATTGTTATATGAGTGCCAGTTGGTGTGGTTGCAGGAATTTAATTTATAGATGAGGACAATTCATCCAAAAGGGATATTTCAATAAAGTGGCTAGAATAACCATTTCGATCCTTTGGTGTAATATGTACAGTGTAATCTATCTTTTTATGTTTAGCAAGGAGAATAACACTCCATTTCAGGTGGTGAGTACTATACTGAGTATAAATCTACTGAAACATCTCCTTGGTTTGCAGAGTTGTTCTTTAATCAAGCTTTAAACATGACAGCAGGATAATACAAGATATCAATAAAGTGATTCAATTGAAAAAGAATAAAATACTGAAGAAGATGAAAAGTAATTTCTGTAAGTCTAAATACCGAGAACAAATTCTCCTGTTCTCTCGTTCTGGTCCATCACTGCCTCCTCAGTCGAGTAAGTTCCCGATCTCCAAGTGAAAAGAAAGAAAAGATGTTGAAAAAGCGTTTCTGGTCGATCATCATCCGACAAAAAGAAAGGTTTAAGGAAAAAAATAAAATAAATAGAAGATCCAAAGTAGTTAAAGTAAACCCACGCAATATAACGTAAAATCAAAGGAATTAAAGAAATCATTGAAATTAACTAAAATAAAATAAATCAAAGAAATGAAAGTGAAAGCAAAAAAATTGAAGTGAATGGACCTACCAAAAATTACACGATATAAAGCAAAATCTAAAGAATCAAAGAAATTATTGAAATGAACTAAAATAAAATAAATAAAATAAATTAAAGTGAAAGTAAACAAATTGGAGTGGATGGACTTACCGAAAATTAAGTAAATAAGTCCAAATACAAATAGATAATATAGTTCTTGAAGTAAAATAAAGAAGATAAGTCGAAATCTGGTTGTCCCTAGTCTGTCTAACTTGTAATAATTTTAGATAGGCTCTGTACAGCATTGACAGTGGCCATGGCCGATATACTCTCAAATCCTCTATCAGCCCGGCCTATTCCTCCGAAGCAGAACTGTACCCTCAGCTGAGGATCTACAATGGCCCACTTCCCTGTACAATTGAAGTGGTCACTCAACCCCAAGCAATCGTTTTCGCTAAATATAGGCAGCCAAACGAGTGAGCCTACTTCTGATACTAACAATAATTCACACTGGGTGCTTCCCATTTTGAAAACTCTCTCCAGAGAGGAATTTGGTCACAGAACCCCCATTGGGCTAGAACTCCTGGTCTCTATAGGGATCCGTCCTTCTGGGAGATCTGGGGAAAATGTCCATAAACATATGCCTAACAACAAGTTTTGTATAACCCCTGTCATGAGCTCCTCTGAGCATAACTGTTTCACATGAGCAAAGCTTCTAGGTCCCCGTGACATTTAGTCCCCCCCCCTCCCCTTTGAGTCATCTTTGACTATCACTTTATCGGAACCCATTGCCTTCTGGACCGTCCTGGACGATGCAGTCTCCCAGGTCCTCCACACCACTCTCTCTCACCTTGACAGTCAGAAGGGGGGCTATGTGAGAATGCTGTTTATAGACTACAGCTCAGCGTTCAATACCATTGTCTCCACCGGACTGGCTGAAAAGATGATTGGATTAGGACTAAACATTCCCCTGTGTGCCTGGATCCTGGACTTCCTAACGGCCAGGCCACAGGTGGTCAGGGTGGGTAGACACACCTCCAGCATACTCATCCTGAGCACAGGGTCCCCCCAGGGCTGCGTCCTTAGCCCCCTCTTCTACTCCCTGTACACCCACAACTGTGTGGCTAAGTCCAGCGACAACTCCATCATCAAGTTTGCTGACGACACAGTTGTGGGGGGGCTGATCTCAGATAACAATGAGGAAGCCTACCTGGACGAGGTGGCGGACCTGTCACTCTGGTGTCAGGAGAATAGCCTCATCCTGAATGTCTCCCAGACAAAGGAGCTGAGTGTGGACTTCAGGAGAGCACAACATCCAAGGACATACACGCCGCTGGACATCGGTGGGACTGCTGTGGACAGGGTGAGCAGTTTTAAATACCTGGGAGTCCACATCACAGAAGACCTGGCCTGGACTACCCACATCAGTACACTGGTGGGAAAGGCAAGGCAACGCCTGTTCCATCTCAGGCAGCTGAGGAAATTCAAAGTCTCCCGGAGGATCCTTCAGTCCTTCTACTCTGGAGCTGTGGAGAGCATCCTGGCTGGCAACATCACCGTCTGGTACGGTAACAGCACGGCCCAGGACAGGCGAGCTCTGCAAAGGGTGGTACGCCTGGCAGAAAAGACCATGGGAGCTCCAACCCCCCCTCTCCATGTCCTGTACACCAGGAGGTGTAGGACCAGAGGCTACAGGATAATGAAGGACCCTCACCACCTGAAAAACGGACTGTTCCAGCTGCTGCAGTCAGGCAAACGCCTTCGCTGTCATGTAGCAAGAACAGATAGACTAAGACTGAGTTTCTTCCCCCATGCCATCAGGATCATCAACGATGACCCCACCAGTGCCCCCTTCAAGTCACTCACACACTCACTGACATCATAACACTTATGCACACACATAATCACCCATTGCAGACTCATCCTCCACTGTAATTATCTGTACTGTCAACCTGTCATTGCCATTGTATATTGCCATTCCATTGCGTACATTGCTTCACCGCTGTTTATACTGCTTATACTGTTTATACTGTTTATATTTTTTATTACTTCTATTTTATTTTATTTTATCTATTTTAAAACTTATTGTTGCACTACTCTGTGGCACTGTCACTTTTGCATTTCACTGTATACTTGTATGCACGTGACAAATAAAAATATTTGATAATATTTCAATGTGTTAGTAGCACATACCATCAGTAGTATATAGTATGTTTTGGCAGATTATGTTTCAGTGATTTAGTAGTACAGACATCAAGCATCAAAATCCAGCAGCGGGAACTCCAGGTCACAAAGAAGCCCTATGATATATTCCTCCATAACCTCCGTAGCCGTGATCCCACCTGCCCCTCCTCAGAGAGCGGAGCGGGAGTGGGAACCGTCCCAGGGAGGTCCCCAGGAGAGACACCGACATCACCATCTTCCTCTCCCCCCTCTGGTTCAACAACCTCCTCTTTAAACCCATCCTGAATCATCCCCTGAGCTGAGCTCTCCGCTTCCCCAGACACTTCTAGCTGAGAACACTAGATGGAGCCAGCCCCCCTAGCCAGGGCGCCCTACCAGGACTCCACCGGTACCCCTGTGACACCGCCATCCCTGCTCATCCATAAGGGTTCCTGCCATGATTTAAGCGCTGAATCCCCCCTCTGAAGTTCTGAGCGGCCTGCTCTGGTGGAGATGCAGGTCGGGGGAGGGCCAGACTTTTAGACATCCCCTCCATGGCCTGAATCCCGACCTGTCTACCTCCCATAGACCCCCCACAGTTTCCAGACAATCCCCTCATATTTGATCACCGTCCATAGATGCACACTAGTGTGATAACGCCCATTATCCAGCTCCCAATTCTTAACCATCAAGGGACGTAAGACAACAATTCCATACATCCTTATTTTCAACTCATCCCCGGGCTGTGACCGATGACCAGATTACCTTTGCTGTCTCCTCCATCCGTCCAATAGCCCGCTCATAAGCCACGGAATGATTGGCCTGTCCGTGAGCGCATAAAACAGCATGTGCTGAATCCACCAGGAACCTTTGCTCATAGCAGGTGTGGCACCACAGAGTCAGACCAAAGAGCTGGAGTGGGGTAGGGGGGACGACCCACAGATAGCCGGCCATCACCAGGGGTACCTCACAAGTATCACATTTTGCGTTAACCTAATGAAAACATAAAGTGATAAAAGCATATTTAACCTAAGACATTTCATTTAAATTGCCAGCCCTCGGGGAGTTAAAAAAAACAACAACAAAAAAACACTTATTATAAGTAGTCCATTTTTGTGGAGACAAATCATCGTTTCAAGACATTCTTCACCCCAACAACACATATCACCAGGCAGCGCACCAGACTCCAGGCCCATCCGGCAGTCCCCCGTCAAATTCTAGATATCATAACCCTTTTCTCCAAATCCAAATCACCGATGGCAAGCTTAAGCAAAACATATCCTCAGTTTTGTCTTCCTCTCCTCCAGAAGAAAAACAGGAAAAAAATAAGTTTTAGTGGTCTCCCAAGCATAGCCCCCAGGCCAGGCCTGTAACACCCCTTTCACTGTTCTGTTATTCTTAATGTGAGTGCAATCATTCTTCCAAAAGCCCCATTTGTCTTTCCACACCTGCCACAGTTCACATTTCGGCATAGCCCCCTCACTCACTTAATTTGTTGCATTTACTTATGCGAACACATTACCTGCAACACATTCATCCAACTTCCGGAATTCCCCCAATGGGACATTCATCAGGTCCTCTGGGGTTGGCATGCGCTGCACATACATTTCTTGTTCGACGGGACCCGCCAGACTGCTCCCAGATACAATGTAACCTGCCTGATATGCCATTTCTAGGTGTTTTACCTGAGTAATCCACACCCAGGGAAAGGTCTCATTTAACCATCGATCAAATGACACCCACATCTGGCACCCAAAGGTGTATCTGTCCCAGTAGAAGATCTTTTTTGTTGACTGGACCAAGCATCAGTCGTTGCTGTCCCTCAGAACAGGGGACACCCAGGTTACAAAAGCAACTCTGTCTCATTAAGGGCATCAGTTTTTCCTGGAGACATTCCTGATACATCCTGTCCTCCTGTCCTCTGTCAGCGTTTGTGGTTGGTCAGTAGAGTTATCAGTAGAGTGGTCAGTAGAGTTATCACCCACCCTCTGGATCTGTCCTAGCTCCTCCAACGATGTACTGCTCTTTCCGTATTCCATCAACCCAGGTTCCTGTTGGCATGTCAGATTATACTTCCCCCAAAACAACCCTTGCTTTGGGAGTATTGTTACGCAGGATTGATTCTTGTTGGGAGCATTATACACCATCTCCTTCGTCCAATAGCCTATACCACTATCGTTTTTGCCCATGCCAGGGCACAGAGCCATCGGAACAATAGCATCTAGGATTCTAGGAGCATCTCTGAGTGTATCCAGTTACACTGCGGACTCTTTCTTATTTTGCTAGTAGGCCTAAGAAAAAACTTCACCAGCTCTCCCCCCTCAGGCTGTACCCCCTCCAGGACATCTCGCTCTCGGGTCTCGTTTACCAAAACCCCAATCCAGGCGTTCAGGGTTTCATTGTTTATCTCATACAGGGCCATGATATCATTCTCCCATCGCGTAATATAGCTTGTTTCCCCGGTCCCAGTCCACATCTGCAGCATTATTTTCAGTGCTAAAATAGTGATGTTCCCACCTCCTGGTGGTAGCAGATCCCATCCGGGAAGGGTAATTACCCTCTGCTCAACTTGCCAGCATGTCTGGTTGAACCTCTTTGTATTACTAAAATGCACTTTGACATGGGTTTCCTCCCATGGTTTATCTCCACAAAAATAGAGGATGGCTAGGACTGCCACCAATCCTGTGAATCCTATCATCAGATTCCCTAACATTTTCCCTCTCATCGTCGTTGCCAGTGCTGTGGTCGTATCTTTTTGTCAGTCTGGTTATGGTTCGTCTCCTCACCGAACTACTATGAATGATTTGTTAATGGAAAAGCCCCAGTATGGAACCTGCACCCCTGTACAGGTTTCAATTGTTATGCACGGCCTATAATGCCACTCGATCTCTGCGCTCTGCTGTAGATCCCACTTCAAGTGCCTTCTCCATTTTGGCTTATGAGGCGGTGTATCCTCACCTATATAGCGCATCTCTTTCTCCAAGGGTTGGTCGAACCTTTGCCACACCCACATCCACGTTATCACTGACATCTTTTCAGGGCGCGGACAAGGTGCCATGTTACGCTCGTTCCTCAAACTTACAAAGTCCCATGCCAGGGATGTCCCAGGGGATAGCGATCCACTGTATGTGCCATCAGAGTCATCAAAGGCATGATTGGTGCAATACCTCCACTATGTCCTGTCTATGCCCATTCCCCGGGATGGCCACTGGCATTTCAGTAAACAGCCTGAAGAACTCGTCATCATCGTTGTTTTCGTGGGATCCACAATTGCACTGATAGCTCCGGCTAGCCTACCGACAATACCACTCCATCTTCACCCAGAGACGACTAGTACTCTGGTTATAGGCCTCGACAACGTCCTCCTGCTTCCCAGAGCACAACCATTTCTACATGTGAGGGCTATTGGTCCAAATCAGATTAGATTAGATTAGATTAAATTAGATTCAACTTTATTGTCATTGTGCAGAGTACAAGTACAGAGACAACGAAATGCAGTTAGCGTCTAACCAGAAGTGCAAAATAGTAGAAAGTGCAATGAACAGTATATACAGGTAGTGCAATATATGAGCAGTAAGTAGTGCAGTATAGTATGAGTAGTGCAGTGTAAGCAGTATATGAGTAAGCAGTAGCATTATAAGCAGAATAAATATTCTTTTTATGCACGGTTTGAGGCTGGCAACACCACCGCTAGCGCGCCGGCTAACAACAACAACGTCAGAGTGCTGGCTAGCGCGGCTGACGGGAGTTCACACGCTGGGGCAGAGCAAGCACTCTCCGTGACGGAACACGACGTGAGGAGGGCTCTGCTGAAGGTGAATACAAGGAAAGCTGCTGGCCCAGATGGCATACCTGGGAGAATACTTAAGACCTGTGCTAACCAGCTAGCTCCTGTGTTTACCACCATATTCAACCTCTCACTGGCTAATTCAGTAGTTCCCACCTGTTTTAAAAGATCGTCTATCGTCCCTGTGCCCAAGATCACCTCCCCAGCCTGCTTGAATGACTACAGACCCGTGGCTCTAACCTCAGTGGTCATGAAGTGCTTCGAGAGGCTGATTAAGGATTACATCTGCTCCTCCCTCCCTCCGACCCTGGACCCACTGCAGTTCGCATATAGACCAAACAGATCTACAGACGATGCAGTTTCCCAGGTCCTCCACACCACTCTCTCCCACCTGGACAGGCAGAAGGGGGGCTATGTGAGAATGCTGTTTATAGACTATAGCTCAGCGTTCAACACCATAGTCCCCACCAGACTGGCTGATAAGATGATTGGTCTAGGACTGAACATTCCCCTGTGTGCCTGGATCCTGGACTTTCTGACGGCCAGGCCACAGGTGGTCAGGGTGGGTAGACACACCTCCAGCTCACTCACACTGAGCACAGGGTCCCCCCAGGGCTGTGTCCTTAGTCCCCTCCTCTACTCCCTGTACACCCACGACTGTGTGGCTACCCACATCAGTTCTCTGGTGGGAAAGGCAAGGCAGCGCCTGTTCCATCTCAGGCAAATGAGGAAATTCAGAGTCTCCCGGAGGATCCTTCAGTCCTTCTAATCTGGAGCTGTGGAGAGCATCCTGGCTGGCAACATCACCGTCTGGTACGGTAACAGCACGGCCCAGGACAGGCGAACTCTGCAAAGGGTGGTACGCCTGGCAGAAAAGACCATGGGAGCTCCAACCCCCCCTCTCCATGTCCTGTACACCAGGAGGTGTAGGACCAGAGCATACAGGATTATGAAGGACCCTCACCACCCGAAACATGGACTGTTCCAGCCGCTGCGGTCAGGAAAACGCCTCCGCTGTCATGCAGCAAAAACAGAGAGGCTAAGACTGAGTTTCTTCCCCCATGCCATCAGAATCGTCAACGATGACCCCACCAGTGCCCCCCTCAAGTCACTCACACATGCACTGTCATTCTAACACATATGCACACACATAATCATCCATCTGCTATTTATATTGCTTACTGGCTATACTGTTCATATTGTTTATACTGTTTATACTGTCCATACTGTATATTTTTTAGTACTTCTATTTTTATTTTATTGTATTTTAAAACTTATTGTGTTGTTGCACTACTCTGTGGCACTGTCACTTTTGCATTTCACTGTATACTTGTATGCACGTGACAAATAAAGGAATCTTGAATCTTGAAAGGTTACAGTATGAACAGTGTAGCAGCATATGAGCTGTATAGGTAATGCAGTCTAGCAGTATATATGTATTAACAGTAGCATAAGGTAGCTGGCAGAATAAATATAAATATGGAATGCCGTATGAACAGTATAAACAGGTATGTACAGTATGTACAGATATGTGCAGTGTATTAACAGTAGTATTAAAGAAAATATAGGGATATGTGCATTATGTGCATTATGAACAGTATAGATAGATTATGAACAGTATAGACAGATATGTACAGAAGAGCAGTGGTATTGAGTAAGAGCAGTGGCACAGTAATAGTGCTATTGTCCGGGTGGGGGGGGGGGGGGGGTGCAGGGGTTGCAGGGGTTGGTAGGTTGTCACGTAGGTGCAGTGTTCGAGTTCAGTAGGGTGACAGCCGCAGGGAAGAAGCTGCCTCTGAACCTGCTGGTTCGGGTGCAGAGAGACCTGTAGCGCCTCCCGGAGGGGAGTGGGGTGAACAGTCTATGGTTGGGGTGAGAAATGTCCTTGACGATGCTGCGTGCCTTACGCAAGCATCGTTTGCCCTGGACAGCCTCAATGGAGGGGAGTGAGGAACCAGTGATGCGTTGGGCAGTTTTCACCACCCTCTGCAGTGCTTTCCGGTCAGATGCCGAGCAGTTGCCATACCATACTGTGACACAGTTGGTAAGGATGCTCTCGATGGTGCAGCGGTAGAAGTTCACCAGGATCTGAGGAGACAGGTGGACCTTCTTTAGTCTCCTCAGGAAGAAGAGACGCTGGTGAGCCTTCTTGATCAGGGTAGAGGTGTTGAGGGTCCAGGAGAGATCCTCAGAGATGTGGACACCCAGGAACTTGAAGCTGGTGACTCGCTCCACCTCAGTCCCGTTGATGAGGATGGGGGTGTGTGTGCCAGCTTTTGATTTCCTGAAGTCCACAAAGAGCTCTTTGGTCTTCCTGGTGTTGAGAGCCAGGTTGTTGTCGTCGCAACACATTGTTAGGTGCTGGACCTCCTCCCTGTAGGCCGACTCATCGTTGTTGCTGATGAGACCAATCACCGTTGTGTCGTCTGCAAACTTGACAATGGTGTTTGAGCCATGGACAGGTGTGCAGTCATAGGTGAAGAGGGAGTAGAGGAGGGGGCTCAGCACACAGCCTTGCGGAACGCTGGTGTTCAAGGTGAGGGTTGAAGAGGTGTGATTGTGTAGCCTAACAGACTGCGGCCTGTTGGTTAGGAAGTCCAGAATCCAGTTGCAGAGGGAGGAGTTGATGCCCAGTTGACTGAGTTTGGAGATCAGTTTGGAGGGGATGATGGTGTTGAATGCTGAACTGAAGTCAATGAACAGCATTCTCACATAAGAGTTGGTCTTGTCGAGGTGGGACAGGGCAGAGTGAAGTGCCGTTGAGATGGCATCTTCTGTACTCCTGTTCTGCCGGTAGACGAATTGGAAGGGGTCCAGTGTGGGTGGTAGACAGGTCTTGAGTTGAGCTAAGACCAGCCTCTCGAAGCACTTCATGATGATGGGCGTGAGTGCCACTGGGCGGAAGTCATTTAAGCTCGTTGCCTTGGAGTGTTTTGGCACCGGCACGATGGAGGTGGTTTTGAAGCACGCGGGGACAGCTGCTTGGGCTAGGGACAGGTTGAATATGTCAGTCCAAACCTCAGTCAGCTGCACAGCACAGGCCCTGAGGACGCGTCCGGGGATCCCATCAGGACCAGCAGCCTTGCGTGCATTAGTCCTGCTCAGTGCCGCACACACATCGGTGGGAGATAGAGTGAGGGGCTGGTGATCCGCAGGGAGCACAGTCTTGATGGCCACCCCCTTGTTGTCCCTGTCAAAGCGGCCATAGAAGTGGTTCAGCTCATCAGGCAGGGAAGCGTCGACGGAGAGGGGTGAGGTGTTTGTAATCAGTGATGGCCTGGATGCCTTGCCACATGCGTCGGGGGTCAGAGTTGTTCTTGAAGTGGTCCTCTATCCTCAGCTTGTGGTTGTGCTTGGCCTTTTTGATGCCCCTCTGCAGGTTAGCCCTGGATGAGCTATAGGCCCGAGCATCCCCTGATCTGAAGGCAATGTCGCGTGCCTTCAGCAGGAGTCGGACCTCACTGTTCATCCATGGCTTCTGATTGGGGAAAGTGGTGATCCGTTTGAGTGTGGTGACACTATTGATGTTGGAATTGATGTAGTCCAAAACAGAGGAGGCATATGAATCAATGTCCGTGTGGGAGTCATGTGTGGCCTGTGTGGCAAACACACCCCAGTCAGTGTTTCCGAAACGCTGCTGGAGCGCTGAGTCAGCACCCTCTGGCCAGACCTTGACTGTCCTCACTGTAGGTTTCACCCGTTTGATGAGTGCTGAGTACTTGGGCAGTAGGAACAATGAGAGGTGGTCAGATTGACCTAGATTCCCGGCCAGGGTAATATCAATGTACTCCCCCTGAAGTATATCGGCATAATTAGGACCCCAGCGCACCGTCAGTCGCATATTACCCACCTTCCGATGGAGGACATTCAGGGCAATTGGGAAAGGACCTAGTGCACTCCTCCCAGGACAAGCCCCATACAGGCCATTGATTTTCTGTTCTATGGTACTCTTTTGGCTGCTTTCTTGCGTGTCTACTGATGCTATTTGCCTTACACATCACCAGGCTCATCTCCTCTGTCCAATAACTACAGTAGTAGCTGGGAGTGTTACACCATTGCTGGAAAATAAGCTCACCATATGTGCCTCTCCTATTCGATTTCACATCATATTCTCTATCAGGGGATCGAAACAGCTCTCTCCTGGGGTCCTCCCAACTCTAAAGGGCCCTTGCCAGGGAATTTATTTCTTTTTTTACAGCATTCTCATTTTTATTTTTATTTCTAAAGGCATGATTTGATGACCGAACCAGACTTGACGAGGAGGATGCCATTCTATTTTCTCCTGAAGTAGCGAGACAAACCTTTTCCTAGTTGTGGTGGTTTAGGCTGGTCTAGCTTTTGCTCTGCTTCTGAGCTCCACTCTGGAGGCTTTGCTATTTCTGGCTTCACCTCTGCTATCTCCGTCCCCTGGGAGTATACGCCCTCAAATGGCATCATCACGAATCTCACTATTATCTCTACTTCCAGTGTCTCCTCTGGTCTACTGGGGGCAGGTGCCCTCGACACATGTGTCCCAAGAAATTGCCACGGCGCCAGTCCTCTGGCGTGACCCTTCTAGTCGCTCTTTTCTCCTTAATAACTGCTCCTGCATGCCCCCAGGCATCCAGGCTGGTTACATTATGTAGTAGGTCATTACCCTGTATCTCTTTTTCTCGAGGGATATTTTGCTCTACCTATTCTACCGGGATCTCCTGATCCCTGAACACCTCCTCGATCAGCTTTCCCCATGTAATCAACTCCCAGGGCCCTTTCCACCTCCCCTGGAGAGCACTCTCCCTTAAATGATCGGGCAACTCCTCCTACCCCTCAGTTTCCCCTGGGGTTGTCGGCTCTCTGTATACTCGAATGGTCAGCGGTATCTGACTGGTGGACATAGGAGGATGAAGAACCACCCCAACCCCAGGCTATATAGGACAATAGTGGGACAATAAACTTCCTTCCCACACCCTTGCCACTCAATGCAAAGGGTTATTGGAATAAGGCACACCACATATTCATTCACGATTCGTTTCCACTCCAACAACTCCTCATCCCTGGATAGAAACCCTTCTTTAGCATATCCTAATGTCTCCCCACCCAAAGCTACCTCAGTCCTCTCCTTGTAACGACCAGCCCCTTAACTGTGGCCACACGGACCCAGGCTGGTGGATTCTGCACATTCGTGGCCATTTATGGATCCTGGTTCTGGTTCTAGCTAAGAATTGGTTTCAACTGCTCCATTCCACTATGCCTGTATACGATACGCCAGTCCTCTCATTAAAGAGTATCTTTATTTTTATTTCTGTCGTCCAGAGTTTCCCTCCGCACTCGGGTCCATCCTACCAATACCATAACACCCACTTCAGGTACATAGGTTTTACAATCCCTGGACACTATGGTCCGCAGAGTGAGATCCCTCACTCGCCGTTCTGATGCTTTTAACAGGTCTACCAGTCTCACCTCCTTTTTTGGTTTTGTAGATTTCATTCGGAGACATCGTGGATCTGAATGAGGGGGCCATTCCCAACCGATAAACTCTGAAGTCTCTGAAACCTCATCTCCATCCAATTCTCCCTCCGATCCACTCTCTCTTTGTTTTGTCAACGTCTCTCTATCCACCATGATAGAGGACCGCTGCCCACTGCAGACCATCCCTGGGCCGATGCCCTGAGGTGTATTGAGATAGCTCCCTGATTCCCCTAGGTAACCCAGGGGAACACACAGCCCCCTGTGTCTACAGGTCGGACCTGCGAGGCTCCCCGACTGCTCCTGTGTTCCAGCACCCCCAGCGCTCCAGCCTCTGGACCCGAGGGGGTACTCCGTATTATTAAATAAAATGAATACCTACTGAGATCAGCTCCAGCGTCTCCCGTCCCCGTCTGGAGGCTCCCTAGGGCACTGGTCGTAGGCTTTAAAGTAAGCGTCTGCTTAGCACACGCTCTCTCTCCCCAGTGACACACACCCACATGACTGCACTGTCTCTCTCCATCTAATTACTCCTCCCGATCCTCCCTTCTACTGATTGGCACAAATGCTTTGGGAGGCTCCTGGCAGTTAACTAGATCCTCCTTTTCATCCTACCAAGGTTTCGATGCTTTCTCCAAATTCCTAAATCCAAGCTCCAACTGTGAGTCGATTGTAGTCGTATTATTAATATCACAGGCAATGATTCCCTTTCTGAATATAACTACTCTGGATCCAAGCCCCAGGAGCTCGGACCAACTTACTCCAGACCCCGTTTGAAGGTTTTTAGGTCACTTATCATAGGGTTAAAATAATCGCCTGCAGAGTGCTCTTTCAACACAGTCACACACTCACACAACTAAACTGAGTCTCAGTCTAATCTCTCCCCCCGATCAACTCCCGTACTGATCCGTACGTGGGAGTTGGTGGTCTTACAACCCAGGTTTTACCCCGCCTGGGTTTTTCCTCTAGTGATCTGGATCTCCTGATCCTGATCACCTAAGCCTCTAAATGGCTATCTGGATTTCATAAGCCCCAGCGGCTATCTAGATTTCATTAGCCCCGGCAACTATGTGGATTTCATAAACCCCAGCGTCTATCTGGATTTCATAAGCCACAGCGACTATCTGGATTTCATAAGCCCCAGTGGGTATCAGCCTCCAGGTCGTCGTCACACTTGATCAGCAATCCAGCACCATAAGCCCCTCGATTAGTGCTCCAGCACTGAGAGTCGACTGTCACACTTGGTCAGCACCGGACAGCGCTCCAGCACTGAGAGACAAGCCTCCACACTCGATCAGCACCGGACAGCGCTTCAACACTGTGAGCCCCTCACTCGGTCAGCGCTCCTGTACTGAGAGTCAAACCGTCACACCCAATCAGTACTGCTGTACTGAGAGTCAAACCGCCCCACCCAACCAATGTTCCAGCCCCAAGCCCCCTGCTCCTTCAGTCCCGGTCCAGCCCTCCGTCTAACAGGATAAATTCTCTGTCTAAAGGGTTTTACCCTAATAGATTTCGAAAGATATATATATATATATATATATATATATATATATATATATATATATATATATATATATATATATTTAGGCTGGTGTCGAATAGACTCACCCTGCTGTTAACTGTCTACTTCCCACAGTTTCCCTTGCTTCAGCTTCATGTTATGGTCTGAAAGTGACCTCCAAATCAGAGCCTGGCATATGAAAGCCCCAATGGTTAGTTCGATGAGGACAATTCATCCAAAGGGGATATTTCAATACAGGGGCCAGAATAATCATTCAGATCCTTGGTGTAATATACACAGTGTAATCTATCTTTTTCTGTTTAGCAAGGAGAGTAACACATAATTTCAGGTGATAAGTACTATACTAAGTATAAGTCTACTAAAAATTCTACTTGGTTTTCAGAGTTGTTCTTTATTCAAGCATAAAACAGGTCAGCAGGATAATACATGATATCAATAAAATGATTTAAGAGTAAAAGAATAAAAATACTATAGAAAGAAGGATGAAAAGTAATTACTGTCAGTCTAAGTACTGTGGGTTCCAAATTCGCCCGATCTCCACGTAAAAAAAGAAAGAAAACCTAAAATAAAAATAAGCTTCTGGTCGATCACCACATCCTCAGCCGAGGGTTTCCAGATCTCCAAGTAAAAAGAACGAAAAGATAAAGTAAAAATAAGCTTCTGGTCGATCACCACATCCTCAGCCGAGGTTTTCCAGATCTCCAACCGAAAGAAAAGGATTTAGGAAATATAAAAATGGAAAAAATATAGAAGATCCAAAGTAGTTAAAGTAAACCCATACGTAAGTAACATCTAAAGAATCAAAGAAATCATCGAAATGAACTAAAATAAAAGAAATGAAAGTGAAATGAAATTGAAATTGAAATGAAAGTGAAAGTAAGTAAATTGGAGTGAATGGACTTACCGAAAATTAATAAAATTAGTAATAATACTTTAGTAGCACATATCACTTGTAGTATACAGTATATTTTGCTGGTTACATTTACCATATTAGTCATACATAACATTAGTAGTATATAGTGTTTTTTTTTAGTAGATCATGTTTCAGTGGTGTTAGTAAAACATATTCTCAGCACCAAAATCCAGTAGCAGGTACTGCAGGTCACATAGAAGCCCCAAAACATATTCAGCGAAGGCACCCCCCCATTCTCCACTCCCGCCCCCACCTGCCACACTAGGACTGGAGCGGGAACAGGAAGGTCAGGGAGGTTCTTCAGAGAAACACCAACAACCCCATCATCCAGCTCAATAACCACAATATGGAGCTCATGATGGAGCAGCTGGAGCATTACACTTGAAGGACTCCTAGATGGCCAGAACAATCATGGATTACTGGTAGAATGAGACAATACAAGGTTTTGGATTTGGACAGAACCAGCACACAATTTCACATTTCCTTGTATCAAATTGTTATCAGTGATTACTATCTTTGTTAATACTTTGTAAATGTTTTGTCCATGTTTTGTTTTTGCCCAATTCTGATTGATGAGGCAGACCTATTTTTAGGAATTTGGTTTAAAAGCAACTATTTGATATTTCCTGTCAAAAATATATGTGAAAATACGGGTCATAGATCAAAACGGGTAAAACACTAGAAGAGTGGATGTAAAACTCAATTTTCGGCTTAGACCACATGGCTGGGCCCAGAGCATAGACTACTCTGCTGCCGATTACACCAAGTAAAATATTCCTTAAACACAGAAGTTGTCACTGTCCTTTTATTTTCTTAGGTTTGATAGTTCTGGTCATACCTACATCCGGTCATACCATCCCAGGATGTTGTGAAAACCGCTTCCAAATGGTTGGACTGATTAGCATGTCTTCTAACAGTCTACATCTCACATTCCACCCTTTGATGGTGTTTTCACTTCATTGAAACTGCATCACAACAATTGAAAGTTCTTCAGTTTTAGTGAATATACCATTCTGCTTACGGTTGTCTCCCTCTTGCTAGGGAAATGTTACTTGTCTCTGGATTAGTTTACCCCGGATCAAATGATTTCAGAGAAATCTACAGGTCAGATCACAAAGACAGAGTCAACAATCAACAGAATCCCAGTTAAGTAGCCTATTATGTATTATTTACATTAGACAAGCAGTGATCCTCCCTCCTGGTCCTGGAGATCCACAGTACTGCAGGATTCTGTCCCAGCTCAGCAGTGACACACCTGATTCAGCTAATCAAGGTTTTGAAGATCAGAATCAGAATCAGAATCAGAATCAGAATTCTTTTATTTGGCCAAGTATATTTGCCCATACAGGAAATTGACTTGGTGAGGTTGGTGAATAGACATGAAAAACAAATAGCAAATATTGACGAGAAATTTACAAAATAGCAAAATATTAACAAAATCTCTGTGGGAGACTAAGTTGCAATGAGGCTAGAGGCTGTGAAATGGTTATGGGGCATGTACACTATACATTTAATCATAATATAATAATTATAAATTACACTGTTAGTGCATTGAGTGTGTGACAGGGTGGGGGGGGTGGAAGTCCCAGAGTCAGTGAGAGGCAGAGTGGCTTGATTGTGAGCCCCACTGCCATGGGGAAGAAACTGTTAAGGTGGCGCGAGGTTTTAGTCTTGATTGACTGGAACCTTTTGCTGGATGGAAGTCTCTGGAAGATGGTGTGACCAGGATGGGAAGGATCAGCGATGATCTTTCCTGCTCTCTTACTGGTCCTGGAGTGGAACAGGTCCAGGAGAGATGGCAGGTTGCAGCCGATGACCTTCTCAGCTGACAGAATGATCCGCTGCAGTGGATACCCAATGGCGTATGAAATAGGGATATTATTTCGCAAATTGCCCAGAAAAAAAAATTTCATTTACAGAACAAGTCCTTTACTGCCCCCTTCTGGCTGATCCAGTCTAAACCTACTTTGACTTCACATAACAAGTTGACCATAATGTGAGATTTGAACTTTTACTTGAAGGTCAAGAGGAAGACTAGTGGTAAGAGGGCCTCAGCTGAGAAGACTACCAACACCGATGCAGGTGAGAGGGTTTTCTGTTGTTACATTTTCTGTTGTAACCCTAATACAATTTGTAGACTTGTTTGAAAAACATTTATTTCATTACATTAGCATCCAATCACAGCCAATGATAAAGACTTGAACATTGTACTTGTGTGTACAGTATGAACATAGCTGGGTCATTTGTGGCAATAAAACCCAATATTTCTGCTCCCTCTGTGGCGTTCTCTCCATCAGGAACTAAGTCTCCTGATAAATATGAGGACAGAGCAGCAGTGATCAAACTGCTGGAGGAGGAAGGTCTGACGAGGTTTGGTGCCCTCTCAAATATCAACATCGATCAGGACTGCTTCCCCATCCTGATCAACTTCCTGAAGGGTCTCACTGATAAGTCAGTATGATGCGTTCTACTGTATCTATGTTTTGAATCTAAGTTTACCTGTATGTTTGTTAAACCGTGAATCTAAATGATTATCTTCAGGCTGAACACCTCACATCACAGCCTCACAAACTAATTCTTCACTCTGTTTTAAATGAATACAGGTAACCAAGGCTAAGTTTGATATCACGTGCCGGAGGATAGTGAAACCGATCGGCATGGCCATAGAGGTCCTCCTCCCGAATCTACAGTAGAGCTGAATGAGGCCAGGGATGCTGCGGCCTCAGAGAGTGGGTCAGGACTCTCCTCCAGACGTCCTAAAGCAGGTGAACTCTGACGCGTCCTTGATAATATCATTATCAAGCTCAGATAAGTCCAACCAGATAGCCTGCGATAGGGACAGCTCCATGTACACAGCTAGGAGGATGATGCGTGTGGTGTCCACCAAGCTCCAGGAGTTTGGGATCACCAGACCAGTGGTACCAAAGGTCATGGTCATGACCTCGAACTACCACCCTGATCTCGGCTGCGAAGCAGGGTCGGGCAGGGTTAGTACTTGGATGGGAGACATCCTGGAAATACCTGGTGCCATAACCTTTTCACAACTTCCACCAGTAGCGTGCACTAATGTGTCCTTTTAACAACTGGAACTATATCATAGTTGTTACTGGGCTGTGTCAACTAGGAACCCAGCGTCATTTACTCCAGACTAGTTGCTTCCCATCGTTTTGGAATAAATGGCAGTAGATATTCATCTATCGAATAGTTGTGAAACAAAATCCTTACTACAATATCATATTTCATGGACTGTCTGAGTGAATTATGAGTTGGTGTTGATGACAAACTCCTTTTATTTTCAATGGACAAAAGCTCTCATTTCAGTGAGGGTGCTGCAGTCACTTTTTAGGATGAATGACTGACTGATGTATTAAGCTTTACATTTGGGATGTAGTGTAAGATGTATACATTTACAACACATTGTTCCTTTATCAGGTGGCCTACATAACGTAAAGTGCATGTACAAATTGTATGTCTCTCATTGTCAAACTGTATGTCTCTCATTGTCAATGTTGTGTTTCTGGGCTCACTGTTGACTGCATGTGTGGGGCTTGATCCCCTGTGTTCCATATAATTTGCAGCTTATCTTTTCTATAATAGCCTTTTCATAATTAAATAATTTTTGCTTCAGCAAGACCAACTTTTGTTCTTGCTCAGACTTATTATTGGGCTTGATTAAGCAAGACCAACGAGTGTTATTGCTCATACTTATTCTTATTATTCAAATTCTTCCGATTTTTCAAGTATGCTACTCCTCCTACAGTTTTTAAGCTAGGTCTAATTTGAGTTGCTTACATTTATATTTTTCGAACTCATTATACTTTTTAAAATATTCAGCTTTTTGTAACGCAAAAACTCCTATCTTTTAACATGGTGAATGCGTGACTGTTGTTGCTAGGCTACCCGATGCAGTGCCTTAGCTGGCAAGGTAGCTAGCAACGATTAGCGATTATGCTAACACGAACTTCGTAGGCATTTCTATGCTAGTAACAGAGTAGCTTGCTAGTGAGAGAATGTGTTTAGAAAGTGTTTATTTCATAGAAAAAACGTGTATATTTCTTTCAGAAACTGTAGTGGAAGATATCCTCATTTTCCACCCAAGTAGCAGCCATCTTGTTGTGACATTTTTGTTTCTCCCGCTCCTCCGTCCATTTGGCCAATGAGACCACAGATAATGTCTCCGTCAATAGTGACGTCTGCTATTCATTCATCCATTTTGTTTCATACCATTTATACTTTTTGCGCTGAACGCCATTTTGTCTGAAATCCTATTCATTCGTATGGCCATTTGATATGAATGGGGACATTTTAAAATGTATCCAATTCTTCGTCCTCGGTAAAATAACCTGATATTTCAACCATTTCCAGTCTTCATCTCTGCAATTCATGAGCTGCTATAATAAACTAGATTTTTGCCAATCTATCTGATAAGGCAAACCATTGTCTTTGTCATGGCGTCGGTCGGCTAAAAAGGTTGGTCTAGCTTTTATACGGTAGTTTGACTTCATCTTCAATTTTGCCTGTATTGGATATCCAACAAATTTATATGAGGGGGCTACAGCCTAAAATGTTGGGAGGGGGTGAAGGCGTGGCTGTGTTGAATACCACATGGTAAACAAGTAATTCTGGTGACTTTTGACGGGAGAATGGGTGAATGGAATATTTATATTACGGAGGATGGCTATTGACGGCTGGTGCCGTACAAGATTCGGGAGGACGATTATTTGTTTTTTTGTGCGAGCACGGTGTTATTTCTATTACAGCCAGAGACGGATTGGTGGGGGGGGTACTGATTCCAGCTAACCCATACTGCATGAGTCATTGTATTATTCCTTTTCGCGAAATACACTTCCTACAGTATGTCCCTTCCCTCAAGTGTTTGAGCAGAGTGGGAGTGAGTAAGTTTACATTTGTAAATGTGTTATTGCTATTTTGTTAATATTTTGCTTTTTGTAAATTTTGTGTCAATATTTGCTCTTGTTATTTATGTCCCATGCGCCAACCTCACCAAGTCAATTTCCTGTATATGCAAATATACTTGGCCAAATAAAAGAATTCTGATTCTGATTCTGATTCTGATTCTGATTCTGTTATGTAAGACTGCCTGGAAATACCCAGTGCCATAAGCTTTTTACAACTTCCACCAGAGAGTGCACTAATGTATCCTTTTAACAACTGGAACTAGATCATAGTTGTTACTGGGCAGTGTCAACTAGGAACTGTTAGAAATTATTTTTATAAAAACAGTTGCATCATAATGCTCAATAGCAGACGAGTAAATAAAGCTATTCAGTTCTTTATTTAGGGTGATTAAATTTACTAATTGTATTTGTTATTCCATATGCAAATCAATTGAATTTATATGTTTTTTAATCATCTGAAATTTACTAATGTGATGGCCTGTTGAGATGAATCAAGCATTAAATGAGATGAATCAAGCATTAGTTCCATGGTACTTGGATTAATACATGAAGAGGTAAGGGTCAGGTCATCAAGATAGATGCTGCAACACACACATAACATAAGAATGATGTAATGGAAAAATACTAGGGTAGGAAAGAACAAATCAGAGTAGGTGTATGTTTTCTTCAACAGGTCAACTCGTCCCTCAAAGGGAACGGACCGGCGATATCTCCACCTGGAACGGATCGAGTGTCAGGGGCTGGGACCAGCCTAAAACACCAACGAGAGGAGAGCCAAGTCTAAACCGCGGCTCCTCCCCAACCAAATAGCCAATCACAATCATTCTGTTTACTGTAAAATGCCTTGTTTGACTGTTTGAATGTATCCATTTTTGGAAGGTTGGTTACAGATTAACAGCTTGCTGACTGTGATTTTCTTCGCCAAAAGTGGTCCTTGTACAAGTCTAGAATTTTGACATATAAATAAATAGCTAAAATTAAGAAGTAGTTTGTCTTCTCCTTCAAATAAAGAACACGTTTTCCCACAAATTTGGTGACGTCCCGACGTGATTTGAAGAGAAGAAATTGGACCGAATTGAACCGACGGCGAAGTCCGGGAGACGGAAGCCAGACGGAGTTGTTTTCTTGTAACCCCTCAACACTCACAGAGGCGCGCCAAAAACAAAAAGGTAAGCAGAAACCTGTTGTTATAAACCGAATTCTGCATAGTTAACTTTGAATACTGTAGACTGTGAGTGTGGAGGAGGTAAGAGTAAACCAACTACCAAATTTAGAAATCTATGTATACGATGAAAATTTAACAATCAAAGCAATATATGTCAAAATTCTCTTTTATTTGGGTAAATTGTTTTCTTTTATTTGGGTTAAAATCCCTCAGGTGAAAGGCCTGTAAATTGTTTTCTTTCATTTGGGTTAAAATCCCTCAGGTGAAAGGCCTGTAAATTGTTTTCTTTCATTTGGGTTAAAATCCCTCAGGTGAAAGGCCTGTAAATTGTTTTCTTTTATTTGGGTTAAAATCCCTCAGGTGGAAGGCCTGTAAATTGTTTTCTTTTATTTGGGTTAAAATCCCTCAGGTGGAAGGCCTGTAAATCGTTTTCTTTTATTTGGGTTAAAATCCCTCAGGTGGAAGGCCTGTAAATCGTTTTCTTTTATTTGGGTTAAAATCCCTCAGGTGGAAGGCCTGTAAATCGTTTTCTTTTATTTGGGTTAAAATCCCTCAGGTGGAAGGCCTGTAAATCGTTTTCTTTTATTTGGGTTAAAATCCCTCAGGTGGAAGGCCTGTAAATCGTTTTCTTTTATTTGGGTTAAAATCCCTCAGGTGGAAGGCCTGTAAATCGTTTTCTTTTATTTGGGTTAAAATCCCTCAGGTGGAAGGCCTGTAAATTGTTTTCTTTTATTTGGGTTAAAATCCCTCAGGTGGAAGGCCTGTAAATCGTTTTCTTTTATTTGGGTTAAAATCCCTCAGGTGGAAGGCCTGTAAATCGTTTTCTTTTATTTGGGTTAAAATCCCTCAGGTGGAAGGCCTGTAAATCGTTTTCTTTTATTTGGGTTAAAATCCCTCAGGTGGAAGGCCTGTAAATCGTTTTCTTTTATTTGGGTTAAAATCCCTCAGGTGGAAGGCCTGTAAATTGTTTTCTTTTATTTGGGTTAAAATCCCTCGGGTGAGAGGCCCGTAAATTCTTTTGTTTGGGTTAAAATCCCTCAGGTTAAAGTCCTGTAAATTTTGTTGTGTGTTAGAATCTTGTTATGAGTAGAGAGCGTATAGCCAGGTTGTGTGAATAGGTAAAGCATTGAAGCTGAGGGAGGTGAGAGAGTTTGGAGAGTAATTGTGTTTGAAAGTAAAAGAAAGTGACATATTGGTGTAAACATATTGGTGTAAACTGTTATAGAAATTGTGCGAGAGTTGTTGTTGTCTCTAGTAGTTGTTGACTCTACTGTTGTTGTGGTTGTTCAGTAAGTGGGAGGCCGGCCCCACCCTGAAAAGTTTTCTTTGTCTCGTTACTTCCTTAAAATGGAGTAACTAGTGGTTGAATCCATTTAATGTTCAAGCTTAGAAGCTACTGTTTTGGCTCCATCTTGTTTTCATATTTAGCATCTATTGGCTAAGCTACTGTTTTGACTCCATCTTGTTTTCATATTTAGCATCTATTGGCTAAGCTACTGTTTTGACTCCATCTTGTTTTCATATTTAGCATCTATTGGCTAAGCTACTGTTTTGGCTCCATCTTGTTTTCATATTTAGCATCTATTGGCTAAGCTACTGTTTTGGCTCCATCTTGTTTTCATATTTAGCATCTATTGGCTAAGCTACTGTTTTGGCTCCATCTCGTTTTCATATTTAGCAACTATTGATTAGCTTTACTGTTTGGCTCCATTTGTTTTCATATCAAACAGCTTTACTGTTTGGCTCCATCTAGTGTTCAAATTTAGTAACTATTGATTGACTCCATCTAGTGTTCAAATTTAAGCAACTATTGGCTAGCTTTATTGACTAGCTCCATTTAATGTTCATGTTTAGCAATTATTGATTAGCTCCAACTAGTGTTCATGTTCAGTAATTAATGATTAAGCTCCATTTAATGTTTATGTTCAGCAATTACTGATTAGCTCCATATAGTGTTCAAGTTTTGGAACTACTGCTTGACCCCATCTATACAGGCCGGTGATTGACACTAATTTGATTAAAATCAAAATTCATCCATACATGACCAGCATGGTGGAAAACTATGTGACAGAATGTGACACATGCAATGACCACGACCCAAAGATGGTCTACAAGTGTCCCATGGGAAAGTTCCCAGTACCAGACGCACCATTCAAGGACATCAGATATGGGTGCAGACAACAGAGTGAAAGGCTACAGATACCTACTAGTAATGGTGGATAGGCTCACTAAGTGGGTGGAAGCCACTCCCTGTAAAAAAGAGACAGCCAGCACTGAAGTAAAATGGCTAAGGAATGAACTCATTCCCAACCAGTATGCCATGACACCAGATTGACATGGCTAGATGCACTTCCCCTAGCACTGATGTTGATGAGGAACTCATCAAACAGCAAAACACATCTAACGCCCAATGAGTTGTTGACAGGTCGCTCAAATGCCAGGTCCTCCAAGACATGGAGGCCACCTGCCGTCCTTAGACATTTGGCACATAAATTGCAATGACTACATGAATGCATTGACTAACTTGTCTCGAGTTTTGTCTAACCAGGTACGGCAGGTGGAGGCAGAGCCTGAGACCGCAACACCCAAGACTCCTGTGGTAAAGGTTTAGTTCACACCTTAAGGGGTGTGAAAGGAGGGTTTTGTTGAGAATTTTTTATAAAAAACAATTTATTTTTGGTTCACACCTTAAAAGGTGTGAAAGGAGGGTTTTGTTAGAAATTATTTTTATAAAAACAGTTGCATCATAATGCTCAATAGCAGACGAGTAAATAAAGCTATTCAGTTCTTTATTTAGGGTGATTAAATTTACTAATTGTATTTGATATTCCATATGCAAATCAATTGAATTTATATGTTTTTTAATCATCTGAAATTTACTAATGTGATGGCCTGTTGAGATGAATCAAGCATTAAATGAGATGAATCAAGCATTAGTTCCATGGTACTTGGATTAATACATGAAGAGGTAAGGGTCAGGTCATCAAGATAGATGCTGCAACACACACATAACATAAGAATGATGTAATGGAAAAATACTAGGGTAGGAAAGAACAAATCAGAGTAGGTGTATGTTTTCTTCAACAGGTCAACTCGTCCCTCAAAGGGAACGGACCGGCGATATCTCCACCTGGAACGGATCGAGTGTCAGGGGCTGGGACCAGCCTAAAACACCAACGAGAGGAGAGCCAAGTCTAAACCGCGGCTCCTCCCCAACCAAATAGCCAATCACAATCATTCTGTTTACTGTAAAATGCCTTGTTTGACTGTTTGAATGTATCCATTTTTGGAAGGTTGGTTACAGATTAACAGCTTGCTGACTGTGATTTTCTTCGCCAAAAGTGGTCCTTGTACAAGTCTAGAATTTTGACATATAAATAAATAGCTAAAATTAAGAAGTAGTTTGTCTTCTCCTTCAAATAAAGAACACGTTTTCCCACAGAACCCAGCTTCATTTACTCCAGACTAGTTGATGAAAAACTCCTTTTATTTTCAATGGACAAAAGCTCTTATTTCAGTGAGGTTGCTGCAGTCACTTTTTAGGATGAATGACTGGCTGATGTATTAAGCATTACATTTGGGATATAGCGTACTATGTATACATTTACAACACATTGTTCCTTTATCAGGTGGCCTACATGACGTAAATTGCATGTACAAACTGTCTTTCTGTCCAATGGTCCAACCTGTGTTCCATGTAATTTGCAGCTTATCTTTTCTATAATAGCCTATGCTTATTATTCTTATTATTTGGGCTTGTTTCAGAAAGTCCAACTATTGTTCTTGCTCATATTTATAAGTGGGCTTGATTCAGCAAGACCAACATTTGTTCTTGCTCATACTTAATTCTTATTATTCAAATTCTTCCGATTTTTCAGGTGTGCTACTCCTCCTACAACTTTTAAGCTAGGTCTAATTTGAGTTGCTTAAATTTATATTCATCAAACTCATTATACTTTTTAAAATATTCAGCTTTTTGTAACTCAAAAACTCCTGTCTTTCAGCATGGTGAATGCGTGATGTGTTCTTGTAGGCTACCCGATGCAGTGCCTTAGCTGGCAATGTAGCTAGCAACGATTAGCGATTATGCTAACACGAACTTCGTAAGCATTTCTATGCTAGTAACAGAGTAGCTTGCTAGTAAGAGAGCGTGTTTAGAAAGTGTTTATTTCATAGAAAAAGAGTGTATATTTGTTTCAGAAACTGTAGTGGAAGATATCCTAATTTTCCACTTTAGTAGCAGCCATCTTGTTGTGACATTTTTGTTTGTCCCGCCCCTCCGTCCATTTGGCCAATGAGACCACAGATAATGTCTCCGTCTATAGTGACGTCTGCTATTCATTCTCCATGTTGTTTCATACCATTCATACTTTTTGCGCTGTACGCCATTTTGTCTGAAATCCTATTCATTCCTATGACCATTTCCTTGAATGGGGACATTTATAAATGTGTCCACTTTTTCATATTTTAAGCTTGACACCTCAATTAAACTTTACAATGTGTAGACTGACTAACTTCCATTCAGAGTTTTGATACTATTTAGACTTTTTAAGTTTCATAAACAAACATGGGTTTCTATGAGGATCATTGGGTTCCGATGACACATTATATGAACTTCCTCTCTTTAATCTATCCATCCACTCATCTATCCATTCATCCATCCAACCAAGCCAGTTTCTATCTATCTATCCTTCTCTCATCTATATATCTTTCCCTCATTTATCAAACTTAATCTGTCTATCTATCTACATTATCTATCTATACAACATACTCTCGTCTATCGATCTACAGTGTCTATCGACGGCAGCAACACTGTGACCCCATCAAGGCTCTCTCTGCTCGCGAGGACAACGTGCTAGCAATCGACACAGCCGATATGAGGAAGGCTGTTAAACGGGTCAACACCCGCAAAGCTGCCGGTCCAGGCGGCATCCCTGGCCGTGTCCTCAGAGTAGCTGTCAGCTGTCTTCACGGACACGTTCTATCTGTCGCTGTCCCAGTCTGTAATATCCACCTGTTTCAAAGCGACCACTATCATCCCTGTCCCCAAGACGAACAAGGTAACCTGCCTCAACGACTACTGCCCTGTTGCACTATGTATCACCTCATCCACTCTGACTCTCAACAAAGGGGCTCCCTAGGGCTGTGTGCTCACGGATCATGCCCCCATCCACATCGGCGGGTCTGTAGTGGAGAGAGTCAACAGCTTCTAGTTCCTTGGTATCCACATCACCGAGGACTTGACATGGTCACACCCCACCCACGCTGTGATCAAGACGGTGCGCCACCGCCTGTTTTTCTTCAGGCATCTGAGAAAAGTCTGTATGGACACCCAGATCCTTAGAAACTTTTACAGATGCACCACAGAGAGTATCCTGACAGGCTGTATCACTGCCTGGTACGGTAACTGCACCGCCCTCGACCGTAAAGCTTGATGGTGAAAACAGCCCAGTACATCACGGGCCGCAAGCTACCAGCCATTCAGGTCCTCTACTCTGAGAGGTGCAAGAGGAAGGCTGGGAAGATCATCAGGGACAATTTCTACCCCCAGGCCATAAGACTGCTCATAAGACTTTGATCAGAAGACCTCTGATATTAGCGCACATATTATTGCACTGACATTTTTGCACTAGTACTCTTGTTACTTTATTGTCACTTTTATTAATTATTATTGAATTGACAAATAAAATGTGATTTGATCATCTATCAGTTCATCCATACAACCAACCAACCAACAAACCATTCATCCATCCACCCAATGCACCAATCAAACCATCTTTAACTGTATCCTCTACTAGAATAAGAGTCTCACTTTCTTTCAACTACCCAGCAAATCTATCTGTCGTCTAAACCATCTTAAAACTTTTTTCTATTACCAATATAAGATTTTGGGAGCCCAGAAAATTTCTTCTGGAACTTATTTTTCTAATTATTATTATTATTCCAATGCCACTCCTCATACAGCTTTTAAGCTATTCGCACCAATCAAACTTTAAAATGTGCAGAGAGGTTTCTTACATTCATATTTTTTTAAATTCATTATACATTTTACACTGTTCAGCTCAAGAACTCCCATCTTTTAACATGTAAAATGTTGATGTACTGGAGTGCAAAGTTTAGAGCCACTGTTATGATGTCGCAAAAGCTTGTGACGCCACTGTTGAGTTTTCTTTTTTATATAATTTACATTAACAAAACCACAGGAGGCATCGTTGAGCATGATGCATATGTTTTCAGTGTGTTATAGTGTGTTTACAAACATTGCTGCCTGATTAATTATGTGAAGAGGAGCTTATGTTTCCATTTGGATGGATAATTTTTCTTAGTTGATTCCGCGCATTTCAGCAGTAGGCTGACATTTTCACTTGACTTGACTCTTTATATGACTGTTATTATAGCCCTCATATACTTTTAATTCCAAATTCCAAATATGAACACATACTGTATAAGGCCTGCCCAATCTGCTCAAATACATTTCAATTGAATTAGGGGGGAGATGGGCGGATTGTAGTGAATTTGGCATTCATAATCGTTTCCCATTAACAAACAAAAATTATGACAATTCATCTAGACACTGAAAACAATTTGAATGATCGCACTCTTCCCCTAGAACAGGACAGTTCTTCATTTAACGAATTCCGTTAGTTCATAGAAGATTGACAGCACCTACCAAATAGGCAACGACATCATGTTAAGAAAGATGTGCACAAAACAAAATTACATGACACTATTTTATTTGCTCCCTGTTTTAGCGTAAATCGAAATTCAAACTACTTGTGATAGTTGTTCTCAACTGTATTAAACAGACCTGTGTCATGACAACAGAGATGCGCGAAACAAATCTCACTTTGGGAGCGATCAAATGATCCCTCAAAAAGTTACAGTATAAAAAATAAATGTATAATTATTATTATTACATTGTGTGAACTAGAGAAGGTTGCCCTTGGTGAAAATGTGGACGTTCGCACCCTATTATAACAGAAGGCTACTTTTCTACCCAGTCCCAATCCCACTGAAACCCAACATACTGTATTTACTGCTGTCACGCATGAAAATTCCGAACTTAATTCTGTAATTATTCTGTTATATTATTATAGCCGACTCGCGTTTCTTCATGTTAGACTGTGCAAAAACATTTCCCCCTTTCTCTGCGCTGTGAGAGAATGTGTGATCTGCAATTCATGAAACTTGATTTTGCCAATCTACAGTACATGTACATGTATCTGATAAGGCAAACCATTTTCTTTTCAAACATCCTTCACAACTCTTCTCACCATCTTGTCACTCCACACGCGTGTACGGCGGTGTGCAGCGGCAATGTAAGGGGGTTAAACCCATGCCAACTGTAGCAAGACATTGTAAAAGCTTTTACAGGGAGAGATCCAATTGAATTGTCTGTTTTGCATGTGGTAAGATCAGGTATATTGCTAGACAGTTTAAAAGTGTTGTTTGTTTTGCATGTGACAAAACTGGGCATATCCCAAGTGTCTCCCCGTATTGGACCCTATACAGGAGTCCCGGTCCAGCCCTCTGTCCAACGGGTTAAATCCTCAGCCTAAAGTTTCCCCTGCTGCAGCTTAATGTTATGCTCTGTAAGTGACCTACAAATCAGAACTCAGCATATGAAAGCCCCAATGGTTAAGGACCGCTCTATTGTTATATGAGTGCCAGTTGGTGTGGTTGCAGGAATTTAATTTATAGATGAGGACAATTCATCCAAAAGGGATATTTCAATAAAGTGGCTAGAATAACCATTTCGATCCTTTGGTGTAATATGTACAGTGTAATCTATCTTTTTATGTTTAGCAAGGAGAATAACACTCCATTTCAGGTGGTGAGTACTATACTGAGTATAAATCTACTGAAACATCTCCTTGGTTTGCAGAGTTGTTCTTTAATCAAGCTTTAAACATGACAGCAGGATAATACAAGATATCAATAAAGTGATTCAATTGAAAAAGAATAAAATACTGAAGAAGATGAAAAGTAATTTCTGTAAGTCTAAATACCGAGAACAAATTCTCCTGTTCTCTCGTTCTGGTCCATCACTGCCTCCTCAGTCGAGTAAGTTCCCGATCTCCAAGTGAAAAGAAAGAAAAGATGTTGAAAAAGCGTTTCTGGTCGATCATCATCCGACAAAAAGAAAGGTTTAAGGAAAAAAATAAAATAAATAGAAGATCCAAAGTAGTTAAAGTAAACCCACGCAATATAACGTAAAATCAAAGGAATTAAAGAAATCATTGAAATTAACTAAAATAAAATAAATCAAAGAAATGAAAGTGAAAGCAAAAAAATTGAAGTGAATGGACCTACCAAAAATTACACGATATAAAGCAAAATCTAAAGAATCAAAGAAATTATTGAAATGAACTAAAATAAAAGAAATCAAATAAATTAAAGTGAAAGTAAACAAATTGGAGTGGATGGACTTACCGAAAATTAAGTAAATAAGTCCAAATACAAATAGATAATATAGTTCTTGAAGTAAAATAAAGAAGATAAGTCGAAATCTGGTTGTCCCTAGTCTGTCTAACTTGTAATAATTTTAGATAGGCTCTGTACAGCATTGACAGTGGCCATGGCCGATATACTCTCAAATCCTCTATCAGCCCGGCCTATTCCTCCGAAGCAGAACTGTACCCTCAGCTGAGGATCTACAATGGCCCTCATCCCAGTACAATTGAAGTGGTCACTCAACCCCAAGCAATCGTTTTCGCTAAATATAGGCAGCCAAACGAGTGAGCCTACTTCTGATACTAACAATAATTCACACTGGGTGCTTCCCATTTTGAAAACTCTCTCCAGAGAGGAATTTGGTCACAGAACCCCCATTGGGCTAGAACTCCTGGTCTCTATAGGGATCCGTCCTTCTGGGAGATCTGGGGAAAATGTCCATAAACATATGCCTAACAACAAGTTTTGTATAACCCCTGTCATGAGCTCCTCTGAGCATAACTGTTTCACATGAGCAAAGCTTCTAGGTCCCCGTGACATTTAGTCCCCCCCCCTCCCCTTTGAGTCATCTTTGACTATCACTTTATCGGAACCCATTGCCTTCTGGACCGTCCTGGACGATGCAGTCTCCCAGGTCCTCCACACCACTCTCTCTCACCTTGACAGTCAGAAGGGGGGCTATGTGAGAATGCTGTTTATAGACTACAGCTCAGCGTTCAATACCATAGTCTCCACCGGACTGGCTGAAAAGATGATTGGATTAGGACTAAACATTCCCCTGTGTGCCTGGATCCTGGACTTCCTAACGGCCAGGCCACAGGTGGTCAGGGTGGGTAGACACACCTCCAGCATACTCATCCTGAGCACAGGGTCCCCCCAGGGCTGCGTCCTTAGCCCCCTCTTCTACTCCCTGTACACCCACAACTGTGTGGCTAAGTCCAGCGACAACTCCATCATCAAGTTTGCTGACGACACAGTTGTGGGGGGGCTGATCTCAGATAACAATGAGGAAGCCTACCTGGACGAGGTGGCGGACCTGTCACTCTGGTGTCAGGAGAATAGCCTCATCCTGAATGTCTCCCAGACAAAGGAGCTGAGTGTGGACTTCAGGAGAGCACAACATCCAAGGACATACACGCCGCTGGAC